>NC_045476.1:123357708-123675531 GCF_009650955.1 Corvus moneduloides | reverse complement strand
GATTCCACCCCTTGGGATCTACCCCTGGGATCCATCCCTTGGGATCAACTCCCTGGATCCATCCCTTGGGATCTGCTCACGGAGCCATCCCTTGGGATCAACTCGCCGGATCCATCGCTTGGGATCTACTCCTTGGGATCCACTCTCTGGATCCATCTCTTGGATCCATCGCTTGGGATCTACCCCTTGGGATCTACCCCTGGGATCCATCCCTTGGGATCTACACTCTGGATCCATCCCTTGAGATCTACTCTCTGGATCCATCCCTGGATCCATCCCACGGATTCATCCCTCGGATCAATCCCGTGATCAACCCCTGGATCCATCCCTTGGGATCGACTTCCTTGGATTCATCCCATGGATCCATCCCTTGGGATCTACTCCCAGATCCATGCCTTGGGATCAACCCCCTGGATCCATGCCTTGGGTTCATCCCTTGGATCCACCCCTTGGGATCAACTTCCTGGATCAACCCCCTGGATCCACCCCTGGGGATCTACCCCTGGGATCCATCCCTTGGGATCTACTCTCAGAATCCATCCCTTGGGATCTGCTCACGGAGCCATCCCTTGGGATCAACTCGCCGGATCCATCGCTTGGGATCTACCCCTTGGGATCTACCCCCTGGATCCATCCCTTGGGATCTACCCTCTGGATTAATCCCTTGGGATGTACCCTTGGATCCATCCCTGGATCAACCCCCTGGATCCATCCCTTGGGATCTACCCTTGGATCGGCTCCCTTGGGATCAATCCCGTGATCAACCCCTGGATCCATCCCTTGGGATCGACTTCCTTGGATTCATCCCATGGATCCATCCCTTGGGATCTACTCCCAGATCCATGCCTTGGGATCAACCCCCTGGATCCATCCCTTGGGTTCATCCCTTGGATCCACCCCTTGGGATCAACTTCCTGGATCAACCCCCTGGATCCACCCCTTGGGATCTACCCCTGGATCCATCCCTTGGGATCTACACCTGGGATCCATCCCTTGGGTCAACCCCCGGATCCATCCCTTGGGATCAACTTCCTTGGATCCATCCCATGGATCCATCCCATGGATTCATCCCTTGGATCCACCCCTTGGGATCTACCCCTGGGATCCATCCCTTGGGATCAACTCCCTGGATCCATCCCTTGGGATCTGCTCACGGAGCCATCCCTTGGGATCAACTCGCCGGATCCATCGCTTGGGATCTACCCCTTGGGATCTACCCCCTGGATCCATCCCTTGGGATCTACCCTCTGGATCCATCCCTTGAGATCTACTCTCTGGATCCATCCCTGGATCCATCCCACGGATTCATCCCTCGGATCAATCCCGTGATCAACCCCTGGATCCATCCCTTGGGATCGACTTCCTTGGATTCATCCCATGGATCCATCCCTTGGGATCTACTCCCAGATCCATGCCTTGGGATCTACTCCCAGATCCATCCCTTGGGTTCATCCCTTGGATCCACCCCTTGGGATCAACTTCCTGGATCAACCCCCTGGATCCACCCCTGGGGATCTACCCCTGGATCCATCCCTTGGGATCTACACCTGGGATCCATCCCTTGGATCCATCCCATGGATCCATCCCTTGGATCCCCCCCTTGGGATCTACCCCTGGGATCCACCCCTTGGGATCTACTCTCAGGATCCACCCCTTGGGATCTACCCATGGGATCCATCCCTTGGATTCATCCCATGGGATTTATCCCTTGGGATCTCCTCTCTGGATCCATCCCTGGATCCACCCCTTGGGACCAACGCCCTGGGATCTACTCTCTGGATTCACCCCTTGGGATCTACCCCTTGGATCAACTCCCTTGGGATCAATCCCGTGATCAATCCCCGGATCCATCCCATGGATCCATCCCTTGGGATCAACCCCCCGGATCCATCCCATGGATCCATCCCTTGGGATCAACCCCGGATCCATCCCGGGATCCAACCCCTGGATCAACCCCCCCGGATCCATCCCGGGATCCAACCCCTGGATCAACCCCCCCGGATCTGCCCCAAATCCAAAAAATCCCCAAATCCTGAACACCCCAAACCCAGGACACCCCAAATGCAGGAACCCCCTGAACCAGGAAACCCCAAACCCAGGAAATCCCAAACCCAGGAAATCCCAAACCCAGGAAATCCCAAATCCAGGAAACCCCAAAACCCAGGAGAATCCCAAATCCAGGACACGGGAAAAGTGGGAATAGGATGGGGGAACACCGGGAGCAGCAGCGTTATCCCAAACCCAAAAGCCCAAACCCCAAATCCCAAATCCCAAATCCCAAATCCCAAATCCCTCCATCCCAAATCCCAAATCCTCTCTACCCCAAATCCCCTCCACCCCGAACCCCAAACCCCAAACCCCAAACCCCAAACCCCAAACCCCAACCCCCTCCATCCCAACCCCCTCCATCCCAAATCCTCTCCATCCCAAACCCCGATCCCAAACCCCAATCCCAAATCCTGATCCCGATCCCAAACCCCGATCCCAAACCCTGATCCTGATCCCAAATCCCGATCCCAAACCCCAAACCCCAAATCCCAAACCCCGATCCCAAATCCCAAATCCCAAACCCCAACCCCAAACCCCAATTCCCTCCATCCCAAATCCCAAACTCCAAATCCCAAACCCAGATGCCAAGCCCCGATCGCGATCTCAAATGCCAAACCCCGATCCCAGATCCCAAACCCCAAATCCCAGATCCCAAACCCCAGATCCCAAATCCCAAACCCCGATCCCAAATCCCAAACCCCGATCCCAAACCCCAAATCCCAGATCCCGATCCCCGATCCCAGATCCCAAACCCCGATCCCAAACCCCAGATCCCAAATCCCGATCCCAGATCCCAAATCCCAAACCCCAAACCCCAGATCCCAAATCCCAAACCCCGATCCCAAACCCCAAACCCCAAATCCCAAACCCCGATCCCAAATCCCAAACCCCGATCCCAAATCCTGATCCCGATCCCAAACCCCGATCCCGATCCCAAACCCCGATCCCAAACCCTGATCCTGATCCCAAATCCCGATCCCGATCCCAAACCCCAAACCCCAAACCCCAAACCCCGATCCCAGATCCCAAACCCCAAACCCCAAACCCCGATCCCAGATCCCAAACCCCAAATCCCAAACCCCAGATCCCAAATCCCAAACCCCGATCCCAAACCCCAAATCCCAGATCCCGATCCCCGATCCCAGATCCCAAACCCCGATCCCAAACCCCAGATCCCAAATCCCAATCCCCAAACCCCAAACCCCAAATCCCGATCCCAAATCCCAGATCCCAAATCCCAGATCCCAAATCCCAGATCCCGATCCCAAATCCTGATCCCAGATCCCAAACCCCAAATCCCAGATCCCAAACCCCAAACCCCGATCCCAAATCCCAGATCCCAGATCCCAAATCCCAGATCCCAAATCCCAGATCCCGATCCCAGATCCCGATCCCAGATCCCAAACCCCAAATCCCAGATCCCAAACCCCGATCCCAAATCCCAGATCCCAGATCCCAAATCCCAAACCCCGATCCCAAACCCCAAATCCCAGATCCCGATCCCCGATCCCAGATCCCAAACCCCGATCCCAAACCCCAAATCCCAGATCCCGATCCCCGATCCCAGATCCCAAACCCCGATCCCAAACCCCAGATCCCAAATCCCGATCCCAGATCCCAAATCCCGATCCCAGATCCCAAACCCCAAATCCCAGATCCCAAACCCCAAACCCCAGATCCCAAATCCCAGATCCCGATCCCAGATCCCGATCCCAGATCCCAAATCCCAGATCCCGATCCCCGATCCCAAACCCCAAACCCCGATCCCGATCCCAGATCCCAAATCCCAGATCCCGATCCCCGATCCCAAATCCCAAACCCCAAATCCCGATCCCAGATCCCAGATCCCAGATCCCCGATCCCAAATCCCAAACCCCAAATCCCGATCCCAGATCCCGATCCCAAGATCCCAGATCCCGAATCCCGATCCCAGATCCCCGATCCCAAATCCCAAACCCCAAATCCCGATCCCAGATCCCGATCCCAGATCCCCGATCCCAAATCCCAAACCCCAAATCCCGATCCCAAACCCCAAATCCCAAACCCCGATCCCAGATCCCAAATCCCAAATCCCAATCCCAGATCCCAATCCCCGATCCCCGATCCCAAATCCCAAACCCCAAATCCCGATCCCAAACCCCAACTCCCAAACCCCGATCCCAGATCCCGATCCCAAATCCCAGATCCCAAATCCCAGATCCCGATCCCAGATCCCGATCCCCGATCCCCGATCCCCGATCCCCGATCCCGTACTGTTTCATGGCGAGCAGCCGCGAGTCCAGGCTGTCCTGCTTGCCCCTCATGGCCTGCATGTCGGCCAGCAGCCGCGCCACGCTGTCCTGCCGCACGCGCACCTCGTCCCCCTTCAGCCCCGACACCTGCACATCCCACAATTCCGGGAAGGTTTGGGGAATTTTTTGGGAATTTTTGGGATTTTTTTGGGATTTTTTTCGAATTTTTTTTAGACTTTTTTAGGATTTTTTTGAGTTTTTTTTTGATTTTTTTGGACTTTTTTTTTGGGTTTTTGGGTTCTTCGGCCATTTTTTGAGGCTTTGGGGAGTTTGGGAATTTTTAGAATTTATAGGAATTTCTTGGGAACTTTTGGGAATTTTTTATTTACTTTTTCCAGATTTTTTTTTAAATTTTTTCTGGATTTATTTTGGCAGTTTTTTAATTCTTTTTTTGGGTTTTTTTCAGTTTTTTGGCCATTTTTAGAGGCTTTGGGCAGTTTGGGAAATTTTAGAATTCTCAGGAATTTTTGGGAATTTCTGGAAAATTTTAGGAATTTTTTGGGATTTTTTTCAGATTTTTTTCGGACTTTTTCAGATTTTTTTAGAATTTTTTTGGACTTTTTTCGATTTTTTTGGGCTTTTCTTTGGCTTTTTTCTTGGTTTTTGCCATTTTTAGAGGCTTTGGGAAGATTTTGAAAAAGTTCAGGAATTTCTAGAATTTTTTGGGATTTTTTGGGATTTTTTTGGGATTTTTTTTAGAATTTTTTTTGGATTTTTTTTTAGGATTTTGGGGGGATTTTTCGGGAGCAGCCGCGCCACACTGTCCTGCCGCACGCGCACCTCGGCCCCCTTCAGCCCCGACACCTGCACATCCGGGAACGTTTGGGAAGTTTTTGGGAATTTTTTGGGAATTTTTGGGATTTTTTTGGGATTTTTTTGGGATTTTTTTCGAATTTTTTCCAGATTTTTTAGGGATTTTTTTGAATTTTTTTTGGATTTTTTTGGACTTTTTTTTTGGGTTTTTGGGTTCTTCGGCCATTTTTTGAGGCTTTGGGGAGTTTGGGAATTTTTAGAATTTATAGAAATTCCTTGGGAATTTTTTAGAATTTTTTATTTATTTTTTCCCGATTTTTTTTATTTTTTCTGGATTTTTTGGGACAATTTTTTAATTCTTTTTTTGGGGGGTTTTTCAGTTCTTTGGCCATTTTTAGAGGCTTTGGGCAGTTTGGGAAATTTTAGAATTCTCAGGAATTTTTGGGAATTTCTGGAAAATTTTAGGAATTTTTTGGGATTTTTTTCAGATTTTTTTTCGGACTTTTTCAGATTTTTTTAGAATTTTTTTGGACTTTTTTCAGATTTTTTTGGCTTTTCTTTGGATTTTTTGGGGTTTTTGACCATTTTTAGAGGCTTTGGGGAGATTTTACTAAAGTTTGGAAGTTTTCAGAATATCTGGGACTTTTAAAGAATTTTTTTGGATTTTTTAGAATTTTTTGGGATTTTTTAGAATTTTTGGGGATTTTTTTTTAGGATTTTGGGGGGATTTTTCGGGAGCAGCCGCGCCACGCTGTCCTGCCGCACGCGCACCTCGTCCCCCTTCAGCCCCGACACCTGCACATCCCACAATTCCGGGAAGGTTTGGGGAATTTTTTGGGAATTTTTGGGATTTTTTTGGGATTTTTTTCGGATTTTTTAAAGTTTTCATGGATTTTTTTGGCTTTTTTTTGGGTTTTTTTTTTTGGTTTTTTGGCTTTTTCCAGAGGCTTTGGGGAGTTTGGGATTTTTTTTAGAATTTTTGGAATTTTTTGGAATTTTTTGGGATTTTTTTTCAGATTTTTTTTAATTTTTATGGATTTTTTTTTTGGTGTTTTTTGGTTTTTTGGCTTTTTTTAAAGGCTTTGGGGAGTTTGGGAATTTTTTAGAATTTTTGGAATTTTTTGGGAATTTTTTGGGGAATTTTTTAGAATTTTTTGGGGCATTTTTTTAGGTTTTTTTTTTCCTTTTCCTGGGATTTTCTGGCCCTTTTTCTTCGGGATTTTTTTGGGAAATTCCCGGAATTTTTTTTGATTTTTTGGGAATTTTTAGATGCTTTGGGGACTTTTTTTAGGGCATTGTTTTAGGATCTTTTTCCAATTTTTTGGGGATTTTCTTACAATTTTTTGGGGCTTTTTTTCAGTTTTTTTTCCTTTTTCCCGGGATTTTCTGGCCCTTTTTCTCCGGGATTTTTTCGGGGTATTCCCGGAATTTTCTGGAATTTTCCAGGACCTTTGAGAAGTGTTGGGGAGTTTTAGGGGAGTTTGGGATTTTTCAGAACTTTGGGGATCTTGGGGGATTTTTTTAGGATTTTTTTGGGCATTTTTGGGGGGATTTTTTTTGGGTTTTTTTCTGGGATTTTCTGGCCCTTTTTCTTTGGAATTTTATTGGGAAATTCCCGGAATTTTTTTGGGAATTTTTAGATGCTTTGGGGACTTTTTTTAGGGCATTGTTTTAGGATCTTTTCACAATTGTTTTGGGATTTTCTTACAATTTTTTGGGTCTTTTTTTCAGTTTTTTTTTCCTTTTTCCCGGGATTTTCTGGCTCTTTTTCTTTGGGAATTTTTTGGGATATTCCTGGAATTTTTTTTTATTTTTCGGGAATTTTTAGACACTTTGGGGACTTTTTTTAGGGCATTGTTTCAGGATCTTTTTACAATTGTTTTGGGATTTTTATACAATTTTTGGGGCGTTTTTTCCGTTTTTTTCCCCTTTTCCCGGGATTTCCTGGCCCTTTTTCTCCGGGATTTTTTCGGGGTATTCCCGGAATTTTTTTTTTTTTTTTGGGAATTTCCCGGGAACTCACGCTGGAGTGGGTGACTTTCCTCTTGATGTTCTCCAGGAGCTGCTCCTGGCCCCGCAGGAAGAAGGGATGCTGGAATTCCGTGTCGTCCTTCTCCGGCTTCACCAGCCCGCCCTGCTCGATGTGCACCACCTTCCGGAAGCCGTCTGGAAAAGCGGGAATGCCGGGAATTCGGGGAGGAAATCCCGGAATTCCGAGGTGTCCGAGCATGGAGGGGCTGCTTGGGAATGGCTCCAATCCTGGAATTCCTGACCGGGATGGGAATTCCCAGGTATTGGGGGATCCTGGATCCCAGCTCCACCTTCTGGGACCCGTCTGGGAATTGGGAATGCCGGGAATTGGGAAGGAAATTCGGGAATTCTGGGATGTTCCATGATGGGAACGGTTCCAATCAGGGAATTCCTGGATCCGGGCACCACATTCTGGAACTTGTCTGGGAAAATGGGAATTGGGGAGGAAATCTGGGAATTCCGAGGTGTCCTGGCTTAGGAATGGCTCCAATCCCAGAATTCCTGAGTGGGATCAGGGAATTCCCAGGGATTGGGGGATCCTGGATCCCGGCTCCACCTTCTGGGACCCGTCTGGAAAAGTGGGAATGGCGGGAATTGGGGAAGGAAATCCCGGAATTCCGGGGTGTCCTGGCTTGGGAATGGCTCCAATCCTGGAATTCCAGCGCTCCCAGAATTCCCAGAATTCCCGGAATTCCCGGGAATACTCACACACGTTCAGCTGCCGCACAAAGCCGATTCCGGAGCTCCCAGAATTCCCAGAATTCCCGGAATTCCCGGGAATACTCACACACGTTCAGCTGCCGGACAAAGCCGATTCCCAACGCTCCCAGAATTCCCAGAATTCCCGGAATTCCCGGGAATACTCACACACGTTCAGCTGCCGCACAAAGCCGATTCCCAGCGCTCCCAGAATTCCCAGAATTCCCGGAATTCCCGGGAATACTCACACATGTTCAGCTGCCGGACGAAGCCGATTCCGGAGCTCCCAGAATTCCCGGAATTCCCGGAATTCCCGGGAATACTCACACACGTTCAGCTGCCGCACGAAGCCGATTCCGGAGCTCCCAGAATTCCCAGAATTCCCGGAATTCCCGGGAATACTCACACACGTTCAGCTGCCGGACAAAGCCGATTCCCAACGCTCCCAGAATTCCCAGAATTCCCGGAATTCCCGGGAATACTCACACACGTTCAGCTGCCGGACAAAGCCGATTCCCAACGCTCCCAGAATTCCCAGAATTCCCGGAATTCCCGGGAATACTCACACATGTTCAGCTGCCGGACGAAGCCGATTCCCAACGCTCCCAGAATTCCCGGAATTCCCGGAATTCCCGGGAATACTCACACACGTTCAGCTGCCGCACGAAGCCGATTCCGGAGCTCCCAGAATTCCCGGAATTCCCGGGAATACTCACACATGTTCAGCTGCCGGACAAAGCCGATTCCCAACACTCCCAGAATTCCCAGAATTCCCGGAATTCCCGGGAATACTCACACACGTTCAGCTGCCGCACGAAGCCGATTCCCAACGCTCCCAGAATTCCCAGAATTCCCGGAATTCCCGGGAATACTCACACATGTTCAGCTGCCGGACAAAGCCGATTCCCAGCGCTCCCAGAATTCCCAGAATTCCCGGAATTCCCGGGAATACTCACACACGTTCAGCTGCCGCACAAAGCCGATTCCGGAGCTCCCAGAATTCCCAGAATTCCCGGAATTCCCGGGAATACTCACACACGTTCAGCTGCCGGACGAAGCCGATTCCGGAGCTCCCAGAATTCCCAGAATTCCCGGAATTCCCGGGAATACTCACACATGTTCAGCTGCCGGACAAAGCCGATTCCGGAGCTCCCAGAATTCCCAGAATTCCCGGAATTCCCGGGAATACTCACACATGTTCAGCTGCCGGACGAAGCCGATTCCCAACGCTCCCAGAATTCCCAGAATTCCCGGAATTCCCGGGAATACTCACACATGTTCAGCTGCCGGACAAAGCCGATTCCCAACGCTCCCAGAATTCCCAGAATTCCCGGAATTCCCGGGAATACTCACACATGTTCAGCTGCCGGACGAAGCCGATTCCCAACGCTCCCAGAATTCCCAGAATTCCCGGAATTCCCGGGAATACTCACACATGTTCAGCTGCCGCACGAAGCCGATTCCGGAGCTCCCAGAATTCCCGGAATTCCCGGAATTCCCGGGAATACTCACACATGTTCAGCTGCCGCACAAAGCCGATTCCCAACGCTCCCAGAATTCCCGGAATTCCCGGAATTCCCGGGAATACTCACACATGTTCAGCTGCCGCACGAAGCCGATTCCCAACGCTCCCAGAATTCCCAGAATTCCCGGAATTCCCGGGAATACTCACACACGTTCAGCTGCCGGACGAAGCCGATTCCGGAGCTCCCAGAATTCCCAGAATTCCCGGAATTCCCGGGAATACTCACACACGTTCAGCTGCCGGACAAAGCCGATTCCGGAGCTCCCAGAATTCCCAGAATTCCCGGAATTCCCGGGAATACTCACACACGTTCAGCTGCCGGACAAAGCCGATTCCGGAGCTCCCAGAATTCCCAGAATTCCCGGAATTCCCGGGAATACTCACACACGTTCAGCTGCCGCACAAAGCCGATTCCCAGCGCTCCCAGAATTCCCAGAATTCCCGGAATTCCCGGGAATACTCACACACGTTCAGCTGCCGCACAAAGCCGATTCCGGAGCTCCCAGAATTCCCAGAATTCCCGGAATTCCCGGGAATACTCACACACGTTCAGCTGCCGCACAAAGCCGATTCCCAGCGCTCCCAGAATTCCCAGAATTCCCGGAATTCCCGGGAATACTCACACACGTTCAGCTGCCGGACGAAGCCGATTCCCAACGCTCCCAGAATTCCCAGAATTCCCAGAATTCCCGGAATTCCCGGGAATACTCACACACGTTCAGCTGCCGGACGAAGCCGATTCCGGAGCTCCCAGAATTCCCAGAATTCCCGGAATTCCCGGGAATACTCACACACGTTCAGCTGCCGGACAAAGCCGATTCCCAGCGCTCCCAGAATTCCCAGAATTCCCGGAATTCCCGGGAATACTCACACACGTTCAGCTGCCGGACGAAGCCGATTCCCAGCGCTCCCAGAATTCCCAGAATTCCCGGAATTCCCGGGAATACTCACACACGTTCAGCTGCCGCACAAAGCCGATTCCCAGCGCTCCCAGAATTCCCAGAATTCCCGGAATTCCCGGGAATACTCACACACGTTCAGCTGCCGGACGAAGCCGATTCCCAACGCTCCCAGAATTCCCAGAATTCCCAGAATTCCCGGAATTCCCGGGAATACTCACACACGTTCAGCTGCCGGACAAAGCCGATTCCCAACGCTCCCAGAATTCCCAGAATTCCCGGAATTCCCGGGAATACTCACACACGTTCAGCTGCCGCACGAAGCCGATTCCGGAGCTCCCAGAATTCCCAGAATTCCCGGAATTCCCGGGAATACTCACACACGTTCAGCTGCCGGACGAAGCCGATTCCCAACGCTCCCAGAATTCCCAGAATTCCCAGAATTCCCGGGAATACTCACACATGTTCAGCTGCCGGACGAAGCCGATTCCCAACGCTCCCAGAATTCCCAGAATTCCCGGAATTCCCGGGAATACTCACACATGTTCAGCTGCCGGACAAAGCCGATTCCGGAGCTCCCAGAATTCCCAGAATTCCCAGAATTCCCGGGAATACTCACACATGTTCAGCTGCCGCACAAAGCCGATTCCCAACGCTCCCAGAATTCCCAGAATTCCCGGAATTCCCGGGAATACTCACACACGTTCAGCTGCCGCACGAAGCCGATTCCGGAGCTCCCAGAATTCCCAGAATTCCCGGAATTCCCGGGAATACTCACACACGTTCAGCTGCCGGACAAAGCCGATTCCGGAGCTCCCAGAATTCCCAGAATTCCCGGAATTCCCGGGAATACTCACACACGTTCAGCTGCCGGACGAAGCCGATTCCCAACGCTCCCAGAATTCCCGGAATTCCCGGAATTCCCGGGAATACTCACACATGTTCAGCTGCCGGACGAAGCCGGTTCCGGAGCTCCCAGAATTCCCGGAATTCCCGGAATTCCCGGGAATACTCACACACGTTCAGCTGCCGGACAAAGCCGATTCCCAGCGCTCCCAGAATTCCCAGAATTCCCGGAATTCCCGGGAATACTCACACACGTTCAGCTGCCGCACGAAGCCGATTCCCAGCGCTCCCAGAATTCCCAGAATTCCCGGAATTCCCGGGAATACTCACACATGTTCAGCTGCCGGACAAAGCCGATTCCGGAGCTCCCAGAATTCCCAGAATTCCCGGAATTCCCGGGAATACTCACACACGTTCAGCTGCCGCACAAAGCCGATTCCGGAGCTCCCAGAATTCCCAGAATTCCCGGAATTCCCGGGAATACTCACACATGTTCAGCTGCCGGACAAAGCCGATTCCCAATGCTCCCAGAATTCCCAGAATTCCCGGAATTCCCGGGAATACTCACACATGTTCAGCTGCCGGACAAAGCCGATTCCCAACGCTCCCAGAATTCCCAGAATTCCCGGAATTCCCGGGAATACTCACACACGTTCAGCTGCCGGACGAAGCCGATTCCCAACGCTCCCAGAATTCCCAGAATTCCCGGAATTCCCGGGAATACTCACACATGTTCAGCTGCCGCACAAAGCCGATTCCGGAGCTCCCAGAATTCCCGGAATTCCCGGAATTCCCGGGAATACTCACACACGTTCAGCTGCCGGACAAAGCCGATTCCCAGCGCTCCCAGAATTCCCAGAATTCCCGGAATTCCCGGGAATACTCACACATGTTCAGCTGCCGGACAAAGCCGATTCCGGAGCTCCCAGAATTCCCAGAATTCCCGGAATTCCCGGGAATACTCACACACGTTCAGCTGCCGCACGAAGCCGATTCCCAACGCTCCCAGAATTCCCAGAATTCCCGGAATTCCCGGGAATACTCACACACGTTCAGCTGCCGGACAAAGCCGATTCCGGAGCTCCCAGAATTCCCAGAATTCCCGGAATTCCCGGGAATACTCACACACGTTCAGCTGCCGCACGAAGCCGATTCCCAACGCTCCCAGAATTCCCGGAATTCCCGGAATTCCCGGGAATACTCACACACGTTCAGCTGCCGGACAAAGCCGATTCCGGAGCTCCCAGAATTCCCGGAATTCCCGGAATTCCCGGGAATACTCACACACGTTCAGCTGCCGGACAAAGCCGATTCCCAGCGCTCCCAGAATTCCCAGAATTCCCGGAATTCCCGGGAATACTCACACACGTTCAGCTGCCGCACAAAGCCGATTCCGGAGCTCCCAGAATTCCCAGAATTCCCGGAATTCCCGGGAATACTCACACATGTTCAGCTGCCGCACAAAGCCGATTCCCAACGCTCCCAGAATTCCCAGAATTCCCGGAATTCCCGGGAATACTCACACATGTTCAGCTGCCGGACGAAGCCGATTCCCAACGCTCCCAGAATTCCCAGAATTCCCGGAATTCCCGGGAATACTCACACATGTTCAGCTGCCGCACAAAGCCGATTCCCAACGCTCCCAGAATTCCCAGAATTCCCGGAATTCCCGGGAATACTCACACATGTTCAGCTGCCGCACAAAGCCGATTCCCAGCGCTCCCAGAATTCCCAGAATTCCCGGAATTCCCGGGAATACTCACACACGTTCAGCTGCCGCACAAAGCCGATTCCCAACGCTCCCAGAATTCCCAGAATTCCCGGAATTCCCGGGAATACTCACACACGTTCAGCTGCCGGACAAAGCCGATTCCCAACGCTCCCAGAATTCCCAGAATTCCCGGAATTCCCGGGAATACTCACACACGTTCAGCTGCCGGACAAAGCCGATTCCCAACGCTCCCAGAATTCCCAGAATTCCCGGAATTCCCGGGAATACTCACACACGTTCAGCTGCCGCACAAAGCCGATTCCCAACGCTCCCAGAATTCCCAGAATTCCCGGAATTCCCGGGAATACTCACACACGTTCAGCTGCCGGACAAAGCCGATTCCCAACGCTCCCAGAATTCCCAGAATTCCCGGAATTCCCGGGAATACTCACACACGTTCAGCTGCCGGACAAAGCCGATTCCCAACGCTCCCAGAATTCCCAGAATTCCCGGAATTCCCGGGAATACTCACACACGTTCAGCTGCCGGACGAAGCCGATTCCCAACGCTCCCAGAATTCCCAGAATTCCCGGAATTCCCGGGAATACTCACACACGTTCAGCTGCCGGACAAAGCCGATTCCCAGCGCTCCCAGAATTCCCAGAATTCCCGGAATTCCCGGGAATACTCACACACGTTCAGCTGCCGCACAAAGCCGATTCCCAACGCTCCCAGAATTCCCAGAATTCCCGGAATTCCCGGGAATACTCACACACGTTCAGCTGCCGGACAAAGCCGATTCCCAACGCTCCCAGAATTCCCAGAATTCCCGGAATTCCCGGGAATACTCACACATGTTCAGCTGCCGGACGAAGCCGATTCCCAACGCTCCCAGAATTCCCAGAATTCCCGGAATTCCCGGGAATACTCACACACGTTCAGCTGCCGCACGAAGCCGATTCCGGAGCTCCCAGAATTCCCAGAATTCCCGGAATTCCCGGGAATACTCACACATGTTCAGCTGCCGCACAAAGCCGATTCCGGAGCTCCCAGAATTCCCAGAATTCCCGGAATTCCCGGGAATACTCACACACGTTCAGCTGCCGCACGAAGCCGATTCCCAACGCTCCCAGAATTCCCAGAATTCCCGGAATTCCCGGGAATACTCACACACGTTCAGCTGCCGCACGAAGCCGATTCCCAACGCTCCCAGAATTCCCAGAATTCCCGGAATTCCCGGGAATACTCACACACGTTCAGCTGCCGCACGAAGCCGATTCCGGAGCTCCCAGAATTCCCAGAATTCCCGGAATTCCCGGGAATACTCACACATGTTCAGCTGCCGCACAAAGCCGATTCCCAGCGCTCCCAGAATTCCCAGAATTCCCGGAATTCCCGGGAATACTCACACACGTTCAGCTGCCGCACAAAGCCGATTCCCAACGCTCCCAGAATTCCCAGAATTCCCGGAATTCCCGGGAATACTCACACATGTTCAGCTGCCGCACAAAGCCGATTCCCAACGCTCCCAGAATTCCCAGAATTCCCGGAATTCCCGGGAATACTCACACATGTTCAGCTGCCGCACAAAGCCGATTCCGGAGCTCCCAGAATTCCCAGAATTCCCAGAATTCCCGGGAATACTCACACACGTTCAGCTGCCGGACGAAGCCGATTCCCAACGCTCCCAGAATTCCCAGAATTCCCGGAATTCCCGGGAATACTCACACACGTTCAGCTGCCGGACAAAGCCGATTCCGGAGCTCCCAGAATTCCCAGAATTCCCGGAATTCCCGGGAATACTCACACATGTTCAGCTGCCGCACGAAGCCGATTCCCAGCGCTCCCAGCGCTCCCAGAATTCCCGGAATTCCCGGGAATACTCACACATGTTCAGCTGCCGGACAAAGCCGATTCCCAGCGCTCCCAGAATTCCCAGAATTCCCGGAATTCCCGGGAATACTCACACATGTTCAGCTGCCGGACGAAGCCGATTCCCAGCGCTCCCAGAATTCCCAGAATTCCCGGAATTCCCGGGAATACTCACACACGTTCAGCTGCCGGACAAAGCCGATTCCGGAGCTCCCAGAATTCCCAGAATTCCCGGAATTCCCGGGAATACTCACACATGTTCAGCTGCCGGACAAAGCCGATTCCCAACGCTCCCAGAATTCCCAGAATTCCCGGAATTCCCGGGAATACTCACACATGTTCAGCTGCCGGACAAAGCCGATTCCCAACGCTCCCAGAATTCCCAGAATTCCCGGAATTCCCGGGAATACTCACACATGTTCAGCTGCCGGACAAAGCCGATTCCCAACGCTCCCAGAATTCCCAGAATTCCCGGAATTCCCGGGAATACTCACACATGTTCAGCTGCCGGACAAAGCCGATTCCCAACGCTCCCAGAATTCCCAGAATTCCCGGAATTCCCGGGAATACTCACACATGTTCAGCTGCCGGACGAAGCCGATTCCCAGCGCTCCCAGAATTCCCAGAATTCCCGGAATTCCCGGGAATACTCACACATGTTCAGCTGCCGGACAAAGCCGATTCCCAGCGCTCCCAGAATTCCCAGAATTCCCGGAATTCCCGGGAATACTCACACATGTTCAGCTGCCGCACGAAGCCGATTCCCAACGCTCCCAGAATTCCCAGAATTCCCGGAATTCCCGGGAATACTCACACACGTTCAGCTGCCGGACGAAGCCGATTCCCAACGCTCCCAGAATTCCCAGAATTCCCGGAATTCCCGGGAATACTCACACATGTTCAGCTGCCGCACGAAGCCGATTCCGGAGCTCCCAGAATTCCCAGAATTCCCGGAATTCCCGGGAATACTCACACACGTTCAGCTGCCGCACGAAGCCGATTCCCAACGCTCCCAGAATTCCCAGAATTCCCGGAATTCCCGGGAATACTCACACATGTTCAGCTGCCGGACAAAGCCGATTCCGGAGCTCCCAGAATTCCCAGAATTCCCGGAATTCCCGGGAATACTCACACATGTTCAGCTGCCGGACGAAGCCGATTCCGGAGCTCCCAGAATTCCCAGAATTCCCGGAATTCCCGGGAATACTCACACACGTTCAGCTGCCGGACGAAGCCGATTCCCAACGCTCCCAGAATTCCCGGAATTCCCGGAATTCCCGGGAATACTCACACATGTTCAGCTGCCGGACAAAGCCGATTCCCAGCGCTCGCAGAATTCCCAGAATTCCCAGAATTCCCGGGAATACTCACACACGTTCAGCTGCCGCACAAAGCCGATTCCGGAGCTCCCAGAATTCCCGGAATTCCCGGAATTCCCGGGAATACTCACACACGTTCAGCTGCCGGACGAAGCCGATTCCCAACGCTCCCAGAATTCCCAGAATTCCCGGAATTCCCGGGAATACTCACACATGTTCAGCTGCCGGACAAAGCCGATTCCCAACGCTCCCAGAATTCCCAGAATTCCCGGAATTCCCGGGAATACTCACACACGTTCAGCTGCCGCACGAAGCCGATTCCCAACGCTCCCAGAATTCCCAGAATTCCCGGAATTCCCGGGAATACTCACACACGTTCAGCTGCCGGACGAAGCCGATTCCCAGCGCTCCCAGAATTCCCAGAATTCCCGGAATTCCCGGGAATACTCACACACGTTCAGCTGCCGCACGAAGCCAATTCCCAACGCTCCCAGAATTCCCAGAATTCCCGGAATTCCCGGGAATACTCACACACGTTCAGCTGCCGGACAAAGCCGATTCCCAACGCTCCCAGAATTCCCAGAATTCCCGGAATTCCCGGGAATACTCACACACGTTCAGCTGCCGGACGAAGCCGATTCCCAACGCTCCCAGAATTCCCAGAATTCCCAGAATTCCCGGAATTCCCGGGAATACTCACACACGTTCAGCTGCCGGACGAAGCCGATTCCGGAGCTCCCAGAATTCCCAGAATTCCCGGAATTCCCGGGAATACTCACACACGTTCAGCTGCCGCACGAAGCCGATTCCCAACGCTCCCAGAATTCCCAGAATTCCCGCAATTCCCGGGAATACTCACACACGTTCAGCTGCCGCACAAAGCCGATTCCGGAGCTCCCAGAATTCCCAGAATTCCCGGAATTCCCGGGAATACTCACACACGTTCAGCTGCCGGACGAAGCCGATTCCCAACGCTCCCAGAATTCCCAGAATTCCCGGAATTCCCGGGAATACTCACACACGTTCAGCTGCCGCACGAAGCCGATTCCGGAGCTCCCAGAATTCCCAGAATTCCCGGAATTCCCGGGAATACTCACACACGTTCAGCTGCCGGACAAAGCCGATTCCCAACGCTCCCAGAATTCCCAGAATTCCCGGAATTCCCGGGAATACTCACACACGTTCAGCTGCCGCACAAAGCCGGTTCCGGAGCTCCCAGAATTCCCAGAATTCCCGGAATTCCCGGAATTCCCGGGAATACTCACACACGTTCAGCTGCCGGACAAAGCCGATTCCGGAGCTCCCAGAATTCCCGGAATTCCCGGAATTCCCGGGAATACTCACACACGTTCAGCTGCCGGACGAAGCCGATTCCCAACGCTCCCAGAATTCCCGGAATTCCCGGAATTCCCGGGAATACTCACACATGTTCAGCTGCCGGACGAAGCCGATTCCGGAGCTCCCAGAATTCCCAGAATTCCCGGAATTCCCGGGAATACTCACACACGTTCAGCTGCCGGACAAAGCCGATTCCGGAGCTCCCAGAATTCCCAGAATTCCCGGAATTCCCGGGAATACTCACACACGTTCAGCTGCCGGACAAAGCCGATTCCCAACGCTCCCAGAATTCCCAGAATTCCCGGAATTCCCGGGAATACTCACACATGTTCAGCTGCCGGACAAAGCCGATTCCCAGCGCTCCCAGAATTCCCAGAATTCCCGGAATTCCCGGGAATACTCACACACGTTCAGCTGCCGCACAAAGCCGATTCCGGAGCTCCCAGAATTCCCAGAATTCCCGGAATTCCCGGGAATACTCACACATGTTCAGCTGCCGGACAAAGCCGATTCCCAATGCTCCCAGAATTCCCAGAATTCCCGGGAATACTCACACATGTTCAGCTGCCGCACAAAGCCGATTCCGGAGCTCCCAGAATTCCCGGAATTCCCGGAATTCCCGGGAATACTCACACACGTTCAGCTGCCGGACAAAGCCGATTCCCAGCGCTCCCAGAATTCCCAGAATTCCCGGAATTCCCGGGAATACTCACACATGTTCAGCTGCCGGACAAAGCCGATTCCGGAGCTCCCAGAATTCCCAGAATTCCCGGAATTCCCGGGAATACTCACACACGTTCAGCTGCCGCACGAAGCCGATTCCCAACGCTCCCAGAATTCCCAGAATTCCCGGAATTCCCGGGAATACTCACACACGTTCAGCTGCCGGACAAAGCCGATTCCGGAGCTCCCAGAATTCCCAGAATTCCCGGAATTCCCGGGAATACTCACACACGTTCAGCTGCCGGACAAAGCCGATTCCCAGCGCTCCCAGAATTCCCAGAATTCCCGGAATTCCCGGGAATACTCACACACGTTCAGCTGCCGCACAAAGCCGATTCCGGAGCTCCCAGAATTCCCAGAATTCCCGGAATTCCCGGGAATACTCACACATGTTCAGCTGCCGCACAAAGCCGATTCCCAACGCTCCCAGAATTCCCAGAATTCCCGGAATTCCCGGGAATACTCACACATGTTCAGCTGCCGGACGAAGCCGATTCCCAACGCTCCCAGAATTCCCAGAATTCCCGGAATTCCCGGGAATACTCACACATGTTCAGCTGCCGCACAAAGCCGATTCCCAGCGCTCCCAGAATTCCCAGAATTCCCGGAATTCCCGGGAATACTCACACATGTTCAGCTGCCGGACAAAGCCGATTCCCAACGCTCCCAGAATTCCCAGAATTCCCGGAATTCCCGGGAATACTCACACACGTTCAGCTGCCGGACGAAGCCGATTCCGGAGCTCCCAGAATTCCCAGAATTCCCAGAATTCCCGGGAATACTCACACACGTTCAGCTGCCGGACGAAGCCGATTCCGGAGCTCCCAGAATTCCCAGAATTCCCGGAATTCCCGGGAATACTCACACACGTTCAGCTGCCGCACAAAGCCGATTCCCAACGCTCCCAGAATTCCCAGAATTCCCGGAATTCCCGGGAATACTCACACATGTTCAGCTGCCGGACGAAGCCGATTCCGGAGCTCCCAGAATTCCCGGAATTCCCGGAATTCCCGGGAATACTCACACATGTTCAGCTGCCGCACGAAGCCGATTCCCAACGCTCCCAGAATTCCCAGAATTCCCGGAATTCCCGGGAATACTCACACACGTTCAGCTGCCGCACGAAGCCGATTCCGGAGCTCCCAGAATTCCCGGAATTCCCGGAATTCCCGGGAATACTCACACACGTTCAGCTGCCGGACGAAGCCGATTCCGGAGCTCCCAGAATTCCCAGAATTCCCGGAATTCCCGGGAATACTCACACACGTTCAGCCGCCGGACAAAGCCGATTCCGGAGCTCCCAGAATTCCCAGAATTCCCGGAATTCCCGGGAATACTCACACACGTTCAGCTGCCGGACAAAGCCGATTCCGGAGCTCCCAGAATTCCCAGAATTCCCGGAATTCCCGGGAATACTCACACATGTTCAGCTGCCGGACGAAGCCGATTCCCAGCGCTCCCAGAATTCCCAGAATTCCCGGAATTCCCGGGAATACTCACACACGTTCAGCTGCCGGACAAAGCCGATTCCGGAGCTCCCAGAATTCCCAGAATTCCCGGAATTCCCGGGAATACTCACACATGTTCAGCTGCCGGACAAAGCCGATTCTGGAGCTCCCAGAATTCCCAGAATTCCCGGAATTCCCGGGAATACTCACACACGTTCAGCTGCCGGACAAAGCCGATTCCCAGCGCTCCCAGAATTCCCAGAATTCCCGGAATTCCCGGGAATACTCACACACGTTCAGCTGCCGCACAAAGCCGATTCCCAGCGCTCCCAGAATTCCCAGAATTCCCGGAATTCCCGGGAATACTCACACACGTTCAGCTGCCGCACGAAGCCGATTCCGGAGCTCCCAGAATTCCCAGAATTCCCGGAATTCCCGGGAATACTCACACACGTTCAGCTGCCGCACGAAGCCGATTCCGGAGCTCCCAGAATTCCCAGAATTCCCGGAATTCCCGGGAATACTCACACATGTTCAGCTGCCGCATGAAGCCGATTCCGGAGCTCCCAGAATTCCCAGAATTCCCGGAATTCCCGGGAATACTCACACACGTTCAGCTGCCGCACAAAGCCGATTCCCAGCGCTCCCAGAATTCCCAGAATTCCCGGAATTCCCGGGAATACTCACACATGTTCAGCTGCCGCACAAAGCCGATTCCCAACGCTCCCAGAATTCCCAGAATTCCCGGAATTCCCGGGAATACACACACACGTTCAGCTGCCGCACAAAGCCGATTCCGGAGCTCCCAGAATTCCCAGAATTCCCGGAATTCCCGGGAATACTCACACACGTTCAGCTGCCGCACAAAGCCGATTCCCAACGCTCCCAGAATTCCCAGAATTCCCGGAATTCCCGGGAATACTCACACATGTTCAGCTGCCGCACAAAGCCGATTCCCAACGCTCCCAGAATTCCCAGAATTCCCGGAATTCCCGGGAATACTCACACACGTTCAGCTGCCGCACGAAGCCGATTCCGGAGCTCCCAGAATTCCCAGAATTCCCGGGAATACTCACACATGTTCAGCTGCCGCACAAAGCCGATTCCCAGCGCTCCCAGAATTCCCAGAATTCCCGGAATTCCCGGGAATACTCACACATGTTCAGCTGCCGCACGAAGCCGATTCCCAACGCTCCCAGAATTCCCAGAATTCCCGGAATTCCCGGGAATACTCACACATGTTCAGCTGCCGCACAAAGCCGATTCCCAACGCTCCCAGAATTCCCAGAATTCCCGGAATTCCCGGGAATACTCACACACGTTCAGCTGCCGCACGAAGCCGATTCCGGAGCTCCCAGAATTCCCAGAATTCCCGGGAATACTCACACATGTTCAGCTGCCGCACAAAGCCGATTCCCAGCGCTCCCAGAATTCCCAGAATTCCCGGAATTCCCGGGAATACTCACACATGTTCAGCTGCCGCACGAAGCCGATTCCCAACGCTCCCAGAATTCCCAGAATTCCCGGAATTCCCGGGAATACTCACACACGTTCAGCT
Source organism: Corvus moneduloides (assembly GCF_009650955.1). Taxonomy (NCBI): domain Eukaryota; kingdom Metazoa; phylum Chordata; class Aves; order Passeriformes; family Corvidae; genus Corvus; species Corvus moneduloides. Next base: position 123,654,469 of record NC_045476.1, on the reverse strand, counting down.
GCCGGACAAAGCTGATTCCGGAGCTCCCAGAATTCCCGGAATTCCCGGAATTCCCGGGAATACTCACACATGTTCAGCTGCCGCACGAAGCCGATTCCCAACGCTCCCAGAATTCCCAGAATTCCCGGAATTCCCGGGAATACTCACACACGTTCAGCTGCCGGACAAAGCCGATTCCGGAGCTCCCAGAATTCCCAGAATTCCCGGAATTCCCGGGAATACTCACACACGTTCAGCTGCCGGACGAAGCCGATTCCCAACGCTCCCAGAATTCCCAGAATTCCCGGAATTCCCGGGAATACTCACACATGTTCAGCTGCCGGACGAAGCCGATTCCGGAGCTCCCAGAATTCCCAGAATTCCCGGAATTCCCGGGAATACTCACACATGTTCAGCTGCCAGACGAAGCCGATTCCGGAGCTCCCAGAATTCCCAGAATTCCCGGAATTCCCGGGAATACTCACACACGTTCAGCTGCCGCACAAAGCCGATTCCGGAGCTCCCAGAATTCCCAGAATTCCCGGAATTCCCGGGAATACTCACACATGTTCAGCGGCCGGACGAAGCCGATTCCCAACGCTCCCAGAATTCCCAGAATTCCCGGAATTCCCGGGAATACTCACACACGTTCAGCTGCCGCACGAAGCCGATTCCGGAGCTCCCAGAATTCCCAGAATTCCCGGAATTCCCGGGAATACTCACACATGTTCAGCTGCCGCACAAAGCCGATTCCCAACGCTCCCAGAATTCCCAGAATTCCCGGAATTCCCGGGAATACTCACACACGTTCAGCTGCCGGACAAAGCCGATTCCGGAGCTCCCAGAATTCCCAGAATTCCCGGAATTCCCGGGAATACTCACACACGTTCAGCTGCCGGACAAAGCCGATTCCCAACGCTCCCAGAATTCCCAGAATTCCCGGGAATACTCACACACGTTCAGCTGCCGGACGAAGCCGATTCCCAGCGCTCCCAGAATTCCCGGAATTCCCGGGAATACTCACACATGTTCAGCTGCCGGACAAAGCCGATTCCCAGCGCTCCCAGAATTCCCAGAATTCCTGGAATTCCCGGGAATACTCACACACGTTCAGCTGCCGGACAAAGCCGATTCCGGAGCTCCCAGAATTCCCAGAATTCCCGGAATTCCCGGGAATACTCACACACGTTCAGCTGCCGCACGAAGCCGATTCCGGAGCTCCCAGAATTCCCAGAATTCCCGGAATTCCCGGGAATACTCACACACGTTCAGCTGCCGGACGAAGCCGATTCCGGAGCTCCCAGAATTCCCAGAATTCCCGGAATTCCCGGGAATACTCACACATGTTCAGCTGCCGGACAAAGCCGATTCCCAGCGCTCCCAGAATTCCCAGAATTCCTGGAATTCCCGGGAATACTCACACACGTTCAGCTGCCGGACAAAGCCGATTCCGGAGCTCCCAGAATTCCCAGAATTCCCGGAATTCCCGGGAATACTCACACACGTTCAGCTGCCGCACGAAGCCGATTCCGGAGCTCCCAGAATTCCCAGAATTCCCGGAATTCCCGGGAATACTCACACACGTTCAGCTGCCGGACGAAGCCGATTCCGGAGCTCCCAGAATTCCCAGAATTCCCGGAATTCCCGGGAATACTCACACATGTTCAGCTGCCGGACGAAGCTGGCCATGTTGTTGTGTTTGAAGTACTTGGGCAGCACCTCCTTGGCGAACTGGCCCTGGTCGAAGACGTGGAAGCTGCTCCCGCTCTGCCCATGGAAAAAAACCGGGAAAAGCGGGATCATTCCCGGCCTCTGGAATGCCAATGGAATGCTGGGCGATCCCAGGTTTGGGGTGGAGTCGCCCAAGGTTGGGATTTTTGGGGTTTTTGGGAGCTGTTCCCAGAGAAAATCGGGATCCGCCGCGTTCGCGATTGGGCAGAATTCCAGAGGAATTCTGGACGTTTCTCCAGCCCTGTAGGGAAAACCGGGATCATTCCCGGCCTCTGGAATGCCAATGGAATTCTGGGCGATCCCAGGTTTATGCTGGAGTCGCCCAAGGTTGGAATTTTAGGGGTTTTTGGGGTTTTAATGGGGTTTTTTGGGAGCTGTTCCCAGCAGGGAATTGGGATCCGCCTCGATCCCGAGATTCCCAATGGGATCGGAATTCCGGAGGTTCCTGCGCTCTCTGCCAGGGAAAACCGGGATCATTCCCGGCCTCTGGAATCCTCCTAGAATTTTGGGTGATCCCAGGTTTCACCTGGAATCTCCAAGGTTGGAATTTTAGGGGTTTTTGGGGTTTTAATGGGGCTTTTTGGGAGCTGTTCCCAGAGAAAATTGGGATCCGCCGCGTTCGCGATTGGGCAGAATTCCAGAGGAATTCCGGAGGTTCCTGCGGTCTGCCAGGGAAAACCGGGATCATTCCCGGCCTCTGGAATGCCAATGGAATTCTGGGCGATCCCAGGTTTATGCTGGAGTCGCCCAAGGTTGGAATTTTAGGGGTTTTTGGGGTTTTAATGGGGTTTTTTGGGAGCTGTTCCCAGCAGGGAATTGGGATCCGCCTCGATCCCGAGATTCCCAATGGGATCGGAATTCCGGAGGTTCCTGCGCTCTCTGCCAGGGAAAACCGGGATCATTCCCGGCCTCTGGAATCCTCCTAGAATTTTGGGTGATCCCAGGTTTCACCTGGAATCTCCAAGGTTGGAATTTTAGGGGTTTTTGGGGTTTTAATGGGGCTTTTTGGGAGCTGTTCCCAGAGAAAATTGGGATCCGCCGCGTTCGCGATTGGGCAGAATTCCAGAGGAATTCCGGAGGTTCCTGCGGTCTGCCAGGGAAAACCGGGATCATTCCCGGCCTCTGGAATCCTCCTGGAATTTTGGGTGATCCCAGCTTTATCCTGGAGTCGCCCAAGGTTGGAATTTTAGGGATTTTTTGGGTTTTAACGGGAATAAAGGGATTTTAATGGGGTTTTTCGGGAGCTGTTCCCAGAGGAAATTGGGATCGGAATTCCGGAGATTCCTGCAGTCTGCCAGGGAAAACCGGGATCATTCCCGGCCTCTGGAATGCCAAAGGAATTCTGGGCGATCCCAGCTTTATCCTGGAATCCCTTTTGGGAAAAGGGATTGATGGGAATAAAGGGACTTTAATGGGAATAAAAGAGATTTATGGGGAAAAAAAGGGATTTAAGGGAAATGGGATCTGTGGGGAATAAAGGATTCAAAGGGAAAAAAGGGATTGATGGGAAAAAGGGGGATTGAAGGGGGAAAAGGGGGATTTATGGGAAAAAGGGAGATTTGTGGGAAAAAAGGGATTTGTGGGAATAAAGGGATTTAAGGGGAAAAAAGGATTTGTGGGAAAAAAGGGATCATTGGGAAAAGGGATTTTTGGGAAAATGGATTTTTGGGGAAAAAAGGGATTTATGGGGAAAAAAGGGATTTAAAGGGAAAAAAGGGATCTTTGGGAAAAAGGATTTAAGGAAAAAAAAAGGGATTTAAGGGAAAAAGGGATTTAAGAGAAAAAGGGATTTAAGGGGAAAAAAGGGATTTAAGGGGGAAAAAAAAGGGATTTAAGGGGGAAAAAGGGATTTAAGGGGGAAAGGGATTTAAGGGAAAAGGGATCTGTGGAAAAAAATGGATTTATGGGAAAAAAGGGATTTAAGGGAAAAGGGATCTGTGCGGAATAAAGGGATTTAAGGAGAGAAAAGGATTTGTGGGAAAAAAAGGATCATTGGGAAAAGGGATTTTTGGGAAAATGGATTTTTAGGGAAAAAAGGGATTTAAAGGGAAAATGATTTAAGGGAAAAAAAGGGATTTGTGGGAAAAAACGGGATTTGTGGGAAAAAATGGGATTTAAGGAAAAAGGGATTTAAGGGGGAAAAAAAAGGGATTTAAGGGGGAAAAAAAAGGGATTTGGGGGAAAAGGGATCTGTGGAAAAAAAATGGATTTATGGGAAAAAATGGGATTTAAGGGAAAAAATGGGATTTAAGGGAAAAGGGATCTGTGGGAAAAAAGGGATTTGTGGGGAAAAAAGGGATTTATGGGAAAAAGGATTTATGGGAAAACGGATTTATGGGAAATGGGATCTGTGGGAAAAAAGATTTAAGGAAAAAGGGATCTGTGGGAATAAAGGGATTTAAGGAGAAAAAAGGGATCATTGGGAAAAAAAGGATCATTGAGAAAAGGAATTTAAGGGGAAAAAAGGGATTTAAGGGGAAAAATGGATCATTGGGAAAAAAGGGATTTTGTGGGGAATCAAGGGATTTAAAGGAAAAAAAGGGATTTAAAGGGAAAAAAAAGGGATTTGTGGGAAGAAAAGATACTTAAGGGAAAGAAGGCATTTAAGGGGAAAAAGAGATTTGTGGGAAAAGAGATTTGTGGGAAAAAAGGGATCTTGGGGAAAAGGGATTTATGGGGAAAAAGGGATTTATGGGGAAAAAAGGGATTTGGGAGGAAAAAAGGGGATTTAAGGGGAAAAAGGGGATTTAAGGGGAAAAAAGGGATTTGTGGGAAAAAGGATTTATGGGAAAAGGGATTTAAGGGAAAAAAGGGATCGGTGGGAAAAAGGATTTAAGGGAAAAGGGGTTGATGGGAATAAAGGGATTAAAGGGAAAAAACGGGGATTTAAGGGGAAAAAGGGGATTTAAGGGGAAAAAAGGGGATTTATGGGAAATGGGAGATTTGTGGGAAATGGGAGATTTATGGGAAATGGGAGATTCATGGGAAAAGGGATCTGTGGGGAATAAAGGGATTTATGGGAAAAAAAGGGGATTTATGGGGAAAAAGGGATCTTTGGGAAAAAGGATCTGTGGGGAAAAGGATTTAAGGGAAAAGGGATTTGGGGAAAAAAAGGGAATTTGGGGGGAAAAAGGGAATTTGGGAGGAAAAAAGGGGATTTAAGGGGAAAAAGGGGATTTAAGGGGAAAAAAGGGATTTGTGGGAAAAAGGATTTATGGGAAAAGGGATTTAAGGGAAAAAAGGGATCGGTGGGAAAAAGGATTTAAGGGAAAAGGGGTTGATGGGAATAAAGGGATTAAAGGGAAAAAACGGGGATTTAAGGGGAAAAAGGGGATTTAAGGGGAAAAAAGGGGATTTATGGGAAATGGGAGATTTATGGGAAATGGGAGATTTATGGGAAATGGGATCTGTGGGGAATAAAGGGATTTATGGGAAAAAAAGGGGATTTATGGGAAAAAAGGGATCTTTGGGAAAAGGGATTTATGGGGAAAAAAGGGATCTAAAGGGAAAAAAGGGATTTATGGGGAAAGGGATCTTTGGGAAAAAGGATCTGTGGGGAAAAGGATTTAAGGGAAAAGGGATTTGGGGAAAAAAAGGGATTTGGGGGAAAAAAAGGGATTTAAGGGGAAAAAAAGGGATTTAAGGGGAAAAAAAGGGATTTGGGGGAAAAAAGGGATTTGGGGGAAAAAAGGGATTTGGGGGAAAAAAAGGGATTTAAGGGGAAAAAAAGGGATTTAAGGGTAAAAAGGATTTATGGGAAACGGGATTTAAGGGAAAAAAGGGATCGGTGGGAAAAAGGATTTAAGGGAAAAGGGGTTGATGGGAATAAAGGGATTAAAGGGAAAAAACGGGGATTTAAGGGGAAAAGAGGGGATTTATGGGAAAAGGGGGATTTATGGGAAAAGGGATCTGTGGGGAATACAGGGATTTATGGGAAAAAAAGGGGATTTATGGGGAAAAAGGGATCTGCGGGAAAAGGGATTTGTGGGAAATGGGATTTAAGGGGAAAAAGGGATTTATGGGGAAAAAATGGATTTATAGGGAAAAAAGGGATTTGTGGGAATCAAGGAATTTAAGGGAAAAGGGATTTATGGGAAAAAAAGGGATTTGAGGGAAAAAGGATTTACGGGAAAAAGGATTTATGGGAAAAGGGATTTATGAGAAACCCCCAAAAATCTCAAACCCCGGCCCTGAACCCATCCCAAATCCACAGCGATGGGAAATCCTGGGAATGGGGATCCCAAATCCCGGCCCTGCTCCCATCCCAAATCCACAGCGATGGGAAATCCCAAAAAAATCCCCAAAAATCCCCAAAATTCCCCAAAAAATCCCAAAAAAATCCCCAAAAATCTCCAAAATCCAAAACCCTGGGAATGGGGATCCCCAAATCCCAGCCCTGATCCCATCCCAAATCCCACAGCGATGGGAAATCCCCAAAAAAATCCCCAAAAATCCCCCAAAAAATCCCCAAAATTCCCCAAAAATTCCCCCAAAATCCCAAATCCCGGCCCTGCTCCCATCCCAAATCCACAGCGATGGGAAATCCCAAAAAAATCCCCAAAAATCCCCAAAATTCCCCCAAAAACCCCCAAAAAAACCCCCAAAAATTCCCCAAAATCCCAAATCCCGGCCCTGATCCCATCCCAAATCCACAGCGATGGGAAATCCCAAAAAAATCCCCAAAAATCCCCAAAAAAATCCCCAAAATTCCCCAAAAATTCCCCCAAAATCCCAAATCCCAGCCCTGATCCCATCCCACAAATCCTGGGAATGGGGATCCCCAATCCCGGCCCTGCTCCCATCCCACCCCCCCAGCGATGGCGATTCCAGCCGGGAATGGCCGCTCCAGCCCGGAATTTCCAGGAATTCCGGCCGTTGCCAGGGGAAACATTCCCGAAAATCCCACCTGGAGCTGCCCCGGGAGAACGGAGCCTGGAAAAGCAGGACAGGGATAACCCGGAGCAAATCCAGCGGGATGGGGCTGGAGCTCACCCCGGGAATTCCTGCCTGGAAAAGCCCAACTCCAACGGGAAAACCACGGCACAGAAGGAAGCTCCGGGGGGGAAAAAAAGGGATTGGAGGTGGGACTTGGGGAAATTCCGGGAAAATTCCACGGCGGGGCGAAGGGAAAAGTGGGAATTTTCCCAGGGGAATGCTGGGAATGGTGGCAGAGGCCGGGATCCGCCTGGGGGGGGGGGGGAGAAATCCCGGGAAAAGGCAGGGAATTCCTGAGAGCTGGGAAAGGGCGGGGAATGGAAAAAGCTGGGAATTGCTTCCATCTGAAATAGGGCAGGAATTCCTGAAAGCTGGGAAAAACCCCCTGGGAATTCCTGAAAGCTGCGAAATCCAGGGAATTCCTTAAAGCTGGGAAAAAACCTGGGAATTCCTGAAAGCTGGAAAATCCAGGGAATTCCTTAAAGCTGGGAAAAAACCTGGGAATTCCTTAAAGCTGGGAAAAAACCCCAGGAATTTCTTAAAGCTGGAAAATCCAAGGAATTTCTTAAAGCTGGAAAAAAACCTGGGAATTCCTTAAACCTGGAAAAAGGGGCAGGAATTCCTTAAAGCTGGAAAACGCAGGGAATTTCTTAAAGCTCGAAAAAAACCTGGGAATTCCTTACAGCTGGAAAACCAAGGGAATTCCTTAAACCTGGAAAAAGCAGCAGGAATTCCCTAAACCTGGAAAATCCAGGGAATTCCTCAAAGCTGGAAAAAGACCCAGGGAATTCCTTAAACCTGGAAAAAACCCTGGGAATTCCTTAAAGCTGGAAAAAGACCCAGGGAATTCCTTAAACCTGGAAAAACCCTGGGAATTCCTTAAAGCTGGAAAAAACCCAGGAATTCTTTAAAGATGGAAAAGGGCAGGAATTCCCTAGACCTGGAAAAAACCCTGGGAATTCCTTAAACCTAAAAAAGGGGCAGAAATTCCTTAAACCTGGAAAACCGAGGGAATTCCCTAAACTTGGAAAAAGGGGCAGGAATTCCTTAAGGCTGGAAAACCCTGGGAATTCCTTAAAGCTGGAAAAAACCCAGGAATTCTTTAAAGCTGGAAAAGGGCAGGAATTCCTCAAATCCAGAAAAAGCCCTGGGAATTCCCTAAACCGGGAAAAAGGAGCAGGAATTCCTTAAACCTGGAAAAACCCCGGGAATTCCTTAAAGCTGCAAAAAACCCAGGAATTCTTTAAAGCTGGAAAAGGGCAGGAATTCCTCAAATCTAGAAAACCCCGGGAATTCCTTAAACCTAAAAAAGGGGCAGGAATTCCCTAAACCTGGAAAAAACCCTGGGAATTCCCTTAAACCTAAAAAAAACCCCCAGGAATTCCCGAATCCCAACAAAACCCCGGGAACAATCCCTACTTTCTTTAATTTTTCTTTTTTTTTTTTGGGATGTGAAATTCCAGCGGCTGAGGGGCAAAGAAAACCCCCCCTTGGTCCTACCCTGGGACAGCTCGGTGGGAAATGGGATTTTCCAGGAATTCCCAACGTTATTCCAGGAGTTTTTTTCCCCCCTCCTCGCTCCCTGAGCTGGGAATTCCCGGCCGTTAATTGCTAATCCCAATTAACGCTCGGAGCTCATTCCAGAGGCTCAAAGGGAGAGTTGGGAATTCCAGGAATTCCCGGGTTTTTTTTTTTTCCCTCTTCTGGCATTCCCGAATCCCAGAAATCCTCAGGGGTTTCCCGAGGCTTTTCCAGCCTTTTCCAAAGGGAGATTCCCGGGCGATCCCGGAGCCCTCAGGGCTTCCCATGGAACGCTTGGGAAGGGATTTCGGGATGATCCCATTCCCACGGGGTGGATCCCGGAATCCTGGGATGCTCCAGGGATTCTCTGGGAATTCCCTGGCGGGCGGGAATGGCTTCCCAAGATCCCGAAATTCCATGGGGAAGCCGTTCCCTGGCTCCTGCCCCTGCAGCCTTTATGCCAAGGCCCTCTCCAGCCCCTCAGAATTCCCTAAAAAACCCTCAAAATTCCCTAAAAAAACCTCCTGAAAATTCCCTAAAAAAACCCTCAAAATTCACTAAAAGGACCCCTCAAAATTCCCTAAAAACACCCTCAAAATTCCCTTAAAAACCCCTGAAAATTCCCTAAAAGGACCCCTGAAAATTCCCTAAAAAACCCCTGAAAATTCCCTAAAAAAGACCCTGAAAATTCCCTAAAAAGCCCTCAAAATTCCCTAAAAGAACCCCTCAAACTTCCCTAAAAATTCCCTAAAAAAAGACCCTGAAAATTCCCTAAAAAAACCCTCAAAATTCCCTAAAAAGACCCCTGAAATTTTCCTAAAATGACCCCTCAAAATTCCCTAATAAGCCCCTCAAAATTCCCTAAAAAAGACCCTGAAAATTCCCTAAAAACCCCTCAAAATTCCCTAAAAGGACCCCTCAAAATTCCCTAAAAAACCCCTCAAAACTCCCTAAAAAAGATCCTGAAAATTCCCTAAAAACACCCCTGAAATTTCCCTAAAAGGACCCCTCAAAATTCCCTAATAAGCCCCTCAAAATTCCCTAAAAAAGACCCTGAAAATTTCCTAATAACCCCCCTGAAAATTCCCTAAAAAACCCCTCAAAATTCCCTAAAAGGACCCCTAAAAATTCCCTAAAAGGACCCTCAAAATTCCCTAAAAAGACCCTGAAAATTCCCTAAAAAAACCCCTCAAAATTCCCTAAAAAACCCTCAAACTCCCCTAAAAAGACCCCTAAAAATTCCCTAATAAGCCCCTCAAAATTCCCTGAAAGAACCCCTCAAAATTTCCTAAAAAACCCCTCAAAATTCCCTAAAAGGACCCCTCAAAATTCCCTAAAAAGGACGCCTCAAAATTCCCTAAAAAAACCCTGAAAATTCCCTAAAAGGACCACTGAAAATTCCCTAAAAACCCCTCAAAATTCCCTAAAAACCCCCTGAAAATTCCCTAAAAAGCCCCTCAAAATTCCCTAAAAGAACCCCTCAAAATTCCCTAAAAAAAGACCCTGAAAATTCCCTAAAAAAACCCTAAAATTCCCTAAAAGAACCCCTGAAAATTCCCTAAAAGGACCCCTCTAAATTCCCTAATAACCCCCCTGGAAATTCCCTAAAAAGCCCTCAAAATTCCCTAAAAAACCCCTGAAAATTCCCTAAAAAAACCCCTCACAATTCCCTAAAAACCCCTGAAAATTCCCTAAAAAAACCCTCTGAAAATTCCCTAAAAAAACCCTCCAAATTCCTTAAGAAAACCCCTCAAAATTCCCAAAAAACCCCTCAGAATTCCCAAACCCCCCCTGGCTCCTGCCCCTGCAGCCTTTATGCCAAGCCCCTCTCCAGCTGTGCTGGAAAAACCTCTGGAAAAGGCCCTGGAAGGGGCTCGGGGCTCTCCTGGAATTCCGCTGCTCCCCCTGCTCATTCCCAGCCTTTTCCCAGCCTCTCCGCATCCCAGAATTTCTCCCGGCCTTCCCACAAACCCCAAATTATCCCCTCGTTATTCCCTAATTAGCCGCGCCTTCCCGGCTCCCGCTGCTCCAAAGGTCGCCCCAACCATGCCCGCCGTGTTTACGTTTTCATTTCCCTCCTCATCTCCCACATTCCCGCTCCGGGAAAAACGGGGAAAAGCAGGAAAAAAGCAGGGAAAAAGCAGGAAAAAAGCAGGATTTTATCGGGAATCACCTCACGAACCGCCTGGGCCTCAGCAGCGGCGCCCAGGACAGGCCGCGGCCGTTCGCCCTCAGCCGGGCCGGGCCCCCACTTCTCCACCGCGGATGGCCGGGAATTCTTCCCGCCCGCATTCCCAGGAATCCTCCCCGCATTCCCGAGGACTCACCGGGCTCCAGCAGATCAAGGCGTCGGTGTCGGGATCCTCCACCAGCGTCCAGAGCTTGGTGAGGAAAGCGGGCACGTTGCTGGCGCCGGGCCCCGCGCCCGCTGCCGCCGCTGCCGCCGCCGCTCCGGGCCCGTCCATGGCCGCGGCCCTCACGGCGGAGGCGGGAAGGGCTCGGGGGGACCCCGGGAGGGAGCGAGGGAGGGTTAAAAAGGGCGGGAAGGGCCGGGAGCGGCGGGAGCGGCCGCAGCGGCGGAGCGCGGCATGGCCGCCGCCATCTTGGGGGGGGCGGTGTGAGGGGGAGGCGCGCGGCGCATGCGCGGCCACGCCCACAGGGTGCGGGACACGCCCACTGCGCGGTGGGGGCGGGAGGGGCGGGGCTTTGGGGCGAGGACACGCCCCTGGGTGAGATAGCCACGCCCCTGGGTGAGAGAGCCACGCCCCTGGGTGAGATAGCCACGCCCCTGGGTGAGAGAACCACGCCCCTGGGTGAGAGAGCCACGCCCCTTGGTGAGAGAACCACGCCCCTGTGTGAGATAGCCACGCCCCTTGGTGAGAGAACCACGCCCCCTGCGTGAGAGAACCACGCCCCCTGCGTGAGAGAACCACGCCCCTTGGTGAGAGAACCACGTCCCTGTGTGAGATAGCCACGCCCCTGGGTGAGAGAGCCACGCCCCTGGGTGAGAGAGCCACGCCCCTGGGTGAGAGAGCCACGCCCCTGGGTGAGAGAACCACGCCCCTGGGTGAGAGAACCACGCCCCTGGGTGAGATAGCCACGCCCCCTGCGTGAGATAGCCACGCCCCCTGCGTGAGAGAACCACGCCCCTGGGTGAGAGAACCACGCCCCTGGGTGAGAGAACCACGCCCCCTGGGTGAGAGAGCCACGCCCCTGTGTGAGATAACCACGCCCCTTGTGTGAGAAAGCCACGCCCCTGTGTGAGAGAACCACGCCCAGCCCCATCTCTGATGAGGGCTTTGGTGGGAGGACACGCCCCCTTTGTGAGATAACCACGCCCCTTTGTGAGATAACCACGCCCCCTTTGTGCTGTAACCACACCCAGTCCCATCTCTGATAAGGGCATTAGAGCGAGGACACGCCCCTTGTGTGATAACCACGCCCAGCTCAGGCTTTGATAAGGGGCTTATGGTGAGGCCACGCCCCCTTGTGCGATAACCACGCCCCCCGCACTGTGGCCACGCCCAGCCAGGTCTCTGATAAGGGCTTTAGGGTGAGGACACGCCCCTGCTCACCTGGCCACGCCTCCTCCCCACAGGGACACGCCCCCTCACACCTGCCCACAGGGACACGCCCCCTCACACCTGGCTACCCTCTGGGCATTTTTGGCGATCCCTGGGCGTGGCTCTCCCAGGGACACGCCCCAAAGGCGTAGCCCCGCCCCTTTTTTCACGACCACGCCCCTTTCCCATTGTGGACAGCTGCCGCAGGCCACGCCCCCTCGCTCAAGCCACGCCCCCTCTCTCAAGCCACGCCCCCTCCGTGCCGCTCACGCTGCGTTTGGCGCCGCTGCGCGCATGCGCGCGTCCGGGGGCGCGGCCGCTCCTGCGCATGCGCGCTCGGCTTTTGCGCTTTCCCGCCGCGCCTCTCCCTTCCCGTTATCGTTCCCGCTTCCCGTTATCGTTCCCGTTATCTTTTCTCGTTCCCGTTATCGTGCCCTCCTCAGGAGTGGCATTCCCGCCGTCGGTAGCGGCGCGGGGAAGGCGGAAGAGCGGTGGGCGGGGGCGTGGCCGCACCTCTGACCCGCGCCCACGTGTTCGGCGGCGCACGCGGAGCCGCCAGCATGGAGCAGGTCCGGGGGTGACCGGGGAGGGGGACACACGCAGGGGGTTGTCATGGCAACGGGGAGCGAGGGGGACACTCACGGGATTGCCGTGGCAACGGGCAGGGGGCTGGGCTGGTCCCGGTGAGGGGGGACCGGGATTTGGGAGGGGGTCTGGCCTGGTCCCCGTCAGGGGGAAACCGGCTGTGAGGGGGGTTCTGGCCTTGTCCTAAGGGGGACCCGGCAGTGAGAGGGGATTTGGCCTCCTGAGGGGGGGACCCGGCAGTGAGGGGTCCGGCCTGGTGTCGGTGAGGGGGATCCCGGCAATGAGGGGGTTCTGGCCTTGTTGTGAGGGGTAAAACCCATAATATGGAGGAGTTTGGGTTCCTGAGGGGGAAACCCGGCCCTGTCATGGGGTGTGGGGACCCGGCAATGGGGGGGCGTCCAGCCTGGTCTCTGTGAGGCGGAACCCGGCAGTGAGGGGGTTCTGGCCTTGTCCTGAGGGGTAAAACCCCTAATATGGAGGAGTTTGGGTTCCTGAGGGGGGACCCAGTAATGGGGGCGGTCCAGCCTGGTCTCTGTGAGGGGGAAACCCAACAGTGAGGGGGATCTGGCCTTGTTGTGAGGGGGAAAACCCCTAATATGGAGGAGTTTGGGTTCCTGAGGGGAAAAACCCTCAATATGGAGGAGTTTGGGTTCCTGAGGGGGGACCCAGCAATGGGGGGGTCCAGCCTGGTCTCTGTGAGGGGGAAACCCAACAGTGAGGGGAGGTTTGGGTTCCTGAGGGGGAAAACCCATAATATGGAGGAGTTTGGGTTCCTGAGGGGGAAAACCCATAATATGGAGGAGTTTGGGTTCCTGAGGGGGAAAACCCGTAATATGGAGGAGTTTGGGTTCCTGAGGGGGAAAACCCATAATATGGAGGAGTTTGGGTTCCTGAGGGGGAAAACCCATAATATGGAGGAGTTTGGGTTCCTGAGGGGGAAAACCCGTAATATGGAGGAGTTTGGGTTCCTGAGGGATAAAACCCTTAATATGGAGGAGTTTGGGTTCCTGAGGGGGAAAACCCATAATATGGAGGAGTTTGGGTTCCTGAGGGGGAAAACCCATAATATGGAGGAGTTTGGGTTCCTGAGGGGGAAAAACCCTTAATATGGAGGAGTTTGGGTTCCTGAGGGGGAAAACCCATAATATGGAGGAGTTTGGGTTCCTGAGGGGTAAAACCCATAATATGGAGGAGTTTGGGTTCCTGAGGGGTAAAACCCATAATATGGAGGAGTTTGGGTTCCTGAGGGGGGAAAACCCTTAATATGGAGGAGTTTGGGTTCCTGAGGGGGAAAACCCATAATATGGAGGAGTTTGGGTTCCTGAGGGGGAAAACCCATAATATGGAGGAGTTTGGGTTCCTGAGGGGGAAAAACCCTTAATATGGAGGAGTTTGGGTTCCTGAGGGGGAAACCCCATAATATGGAGGAGTTTGGGTTCCTGAGGGGTAAAACCCATAATATGGAGGAGTTTGGGTTCCTGAGGGGGAAAACCCTTAATATGGAGGAGTTTGGGTTCCTGAGGGGTAAAACCCATAATATGGAGGAGTTTGGGTTCCTGAGGGGGGAAAACCCTTAATATGGAGGAGTTTGGGTTCCTGAGGGGTAAAACCCATAATATGGAGGAGTTTGGGTTCCTGAGGGGGGAAAACCCTTAATATGGAGGAGTTTGGGTTCCTGAGGGGGAAAACCCGTAATATGGAGGAGTTTGGGTTCCTGAGGGGTAAAACCCATAATATGGAGGAGTTTGGGTTCCTGAGGGGTAAAACCCATAATATGGAGGAGTTTGGGTTCCTGAGGGGTAAAACCCATAATATGGAGGAGTTTGGGTTCCTGAGGGGTAAAACCCATAATATGGAGGAGTTTGGGTTCCTGAGGGAGGAAGACCCTTAATATGGAGGAGTTTGGGTTCCTGAGGGGGAAAACCCATAATATGGAGGAGTTTGGGTTCCTGAGGGGAAAAACCCTTAATATGGAGGAGTTTGGGTTCCTGAGGGGTAAAACCCGTAATATGGAGGAGTTTGGGTTCCTGAGGGGGGAAAACCCCTAATATGGAGGAGTTTGGGTTCCTGAGGGGGGAAAACCCATAATATGGAGGAGTTTGGGTTCCTGAGGGGTAAAACCCATAATATGGAGGAGTTTGGGTTCCTGAGGGGGTAAAACCCATAATATGGAGGAGTTTGGGTTCCTGAGGGGGAAAACCCATAATATGGAGGAGTTTGGGTTCCTGAGGGGGGAAAACCCATAATATGGAGGAGTTTGGGTTCCTGAGGGGTAAAACCCTTAATATGGAGGAGTTTGGGTTCCTGAGGGGTAAAACCCATAATATGGAGGAGTTTGGGTTCCTGAGGGGTAAAACCCATAATATGGAGGAGTTTGGGTTCCTGAGGGGTAAAACCCATAATATGGAGGAGTTTGGGTTCCTGAGGGGAGAAAACCCATAATATGGAGGAGTTTGGGTTCCTGAGGGGAGAAAACCCATAATATGGAGGAGTTTGGGTTCCTGAGGGGGAAAACCCTTAATATGGAGGAGTTTGGGTTCCTGAGGGATAAAACCCATAATATGGAGGAGTTTGGGTTCCTGAGGGGGAAAACCCTTAATATGGAGGAGTTTGGGTTCCTGAGGGGGAAAACCCTTAATATGGAGGAGTTTGGGTTCCTGAGGGGGAAAACCCTTAATATGGAGGAGTTTGGGTTCCTGAGGGGGGAAAACCCATAATATGGAGGAGTTTGGGTTCCTGAGGGGGAAAACCCTCAATATGGAGGTGTTTGGGTTCCTGAGGGGGGACCCAGCAATGGGGGGGTCCAGCCTGGTCTCTGTGAGGAGGAAACCCAACAGTGAGGGGAGGTTTGGGTTCCTGAGGGGTAAAACCCTTAATATGGAGGAGTTTGGGTTCCTGAGGGTGAAAACCCTTAATATGGAGGAGTTTGGGTTCCTGAGGGGTAAAACCCATAATATGGAGGAGTTTGGGTTCCTGAGGGGTAAAACCCTTAATATGGAGGACTTTGGGTTCCTGAGGGAGAAAACCCTTAATATGGAGGAGTTTGGGTTCCTGAGGGGTAAAACCCATAATATGGAGGAGTTTGGGTTCCTGAGGGGGGAAAACCCATAATATGGAGGAGTTTGGGTTCCTGAGGGGGAAAACCCATAATATGGAGGAGTTTGGGTTCCTGAGGGGGGAAAACCCATAATATGGAGGAGTTTGGGTTCCTGAGGGGGGAAAAACCCTTAATATGGAGGAGTTTGGGTTCCTGAGGGGGAAAACCCCTAATATGGAGGAGTTTGGGTTCCTGAGGGGGAAAACCCATAATATGGAGGAGTTTGGGTTCCTGAGGGGTAAAACCCATAATATGGAGGAGTTTGGGTTCCTGAGGGGTAAAACCCATAATATGGAGGAGTTTGGGTTCCTGAGGGCTAAAACCCATAATATGGAGGAGTTTGGGTTCCTGAGGGGGAAACCCCATAATATGGAGGAGTTTGGGTTCCTGAGGGGTAAAACCCATAATATGGAGGAGTTTGGGTTCCTGAGGGGGGAAAACCCATAATATGGAGGAGTTTGGGTTCCTGAGGGGTAAAACCCATAATATGGAGGAGTTTGGGTTCCTGAGGGGGAAAACCCATAATATGGAGGAGTTTGGGTTCCTGAGGGGGAAACCCCATAATATGGAGGAGTTTGGGTTCCTGAGGGGGGAAAACCCTTAATATGGAGGAGTTTGGGTTCCTGAGGGGGAAACCCCATAATATGGAGGAGTTTGGGTTCCTGAGGGGGGAAACCCATAATATGGAGGAGTTTGGGTTCCTGAGGGGGGAAAACCCTTAATATGGAGGAGTTTGGGTTCCTGAGGGGTAAAACCCATAATATGGAGGAGTTTGGGTTCCTGAGGGGTAAAACCCATAATATGGAGGAGTTTGGGTTCCTGAGGGGTAAAACCCATAATATGGAGGAGTTTGGGTTCCTGAGGGGAGAAAACCCATAATATGGAGGAGTTTGGGTTCCTGAGGGGGGAAAACCCATAATATGGAGGAGTTTGGGTTCCTGAGGGGGAAAACCCATAATATGGAGGAGTTTGGGTTCCTGAGGGGTAAAACCCTTAATATGGAGGAGTTTGGGTTCCTGAGAGGGGAACCCGGCCCTGTCCTGGTGAGGGGGACCCAGCAATGGGGAGGGGGCTCCAGCCTGGTCTCTGTGAGGGGGAACCCAGCAGTGAGGGGGTTCTGGCCTTGTTGTGAGGGGAAAAACCCCTAATATGGAGGAGTTTGGGTTCCTGAGGGGGAAAACCCCTAATATGGAGGAGTTTGGGTTCCTGAGGGGGAAAACCCCTAATATGGAGGAGTTTGGGTTCCTGAGGGGTAAAACCCATAATATGGAGGAGTTTGGGTTCCTGCGGGAGAAAACCCATAATATGGAGGAGTTTGGGTTCCTGAGGGGGGAAAACCCGTAATATGGAGGAGTTTGGGTTCCTGAGGGGGGAAAACCCATAATATGGAGGAGTTTGGGTTCCTGAGGGGAGAAAACCCTTAATATGGAGGAGTTTGGGTTCCTAAGGGGGAAAACCCTTAATATGGAGGAGTTTGGGTTCCTAAGGGGGAAAACCCTTAATATGGAGGAGTTTGGGTTCCTGAGGGGTAAAACCCTTAATATGGAGGAGTTTGGGTTCCTGAGGGGTAAAACCCATAATATGGAGGAGTTTGGGTTCCTGAGGGGGAAAACCCATAATATGGAGGAGTTTGGGTTCCTGAGGGAGAAAACCCTTAATATGGAGGAGTTTGGGTTCCTGAGGGGTAAAACCCATAATATGGAGGAGTTTGGGTTCCTGAGGGGTAAAACCCATAATATGGAGGAGTTTGGGTTCCTGAGGGGGAAAACCCATAATATGGAGGAGTTTGGGTTCCTGAGGGGGAAAACCCATAATATGGAGGAGTTTGGGTTCCTGAGGGGGGAAAACCCATAATATGGAGGAGTTTGGGTTCCTGAGGGGTAAAACCCATAATATGGAGGAGTTTGGGTTCCTGAGGGGGTAAAACCCATAATATGGAGGAGTTTGGGTTCCTGAGGGGGGAAAACCCTTAATATGGAGGAGTTTGGGTTCCTGAGGGGGTAAAACCCGTAATATGGAGGAGTTTGGGTTCCTGAGGGGGGAAAACCCATAATATGGAGGAGTTTGGGTTCCTGAGGGGGAAAACCCCTAATATGGAGGAGTTTGGGTTCCTGAGGGGGGAAAACCCATAATATGGAGGAGTTTGGGTTCCTGAGGGGAGAAAACCCTTAATATGGAGGAGTTTGGGTTCCTGAGGGGGAAAACCCATAATATGGAGGAGTTTGGGTTCCTGAGGGGTAAAACCCATAATATGGAGGAGTTTGGGTTCCTGAGGGATAAAACCCCTAATATGGAGGAGTTTGGGTTCCTGAGGGGGGAACCCAACCCTGTCCTGGTGAGGGGGACCCAGCAATGGGGAGGGGGTGTCCTCCTGGTCCTGAGGGGGGTCCCAGCTCCGTGGGGGTCTCTGTGTTGGTTCGGGTGGCCCTGCCGTGGTTTGGGGGTGCCCCTTTTTGTGCCCCTTCCCCGTTGTGACCCCGCTGTGCTTCCCCTTCCAGCCCAGCCCCGCCGGAGGCAGCGAGGAGCTGTCAGAGAGCGAGGAAAGCGTTTATTCCGGGCTGGAGGATTCGGGAAGTGACAGTGAATCCTCCGGGAATGAGGAGGAAGTGGAGGAGGAGGACGAGGAGGAGGAAGAAGCCCCTGGAAGCCCCTCGGCCCCCCAGCCCCAGGTAAGGACCGTGCCTGTGATCCCAGGCTCCCTGAGATTCCTTGGCGTTCTCTGGCCTCCCAAAATCCGGGAGTGGAGAGGCCGGGTGGGGGCTGATCCCGGGAGAAAAGTGGGATTGAAGGGATCCAGGAGGGATCCAGGGCGGGATCTGCTGGCAGGGAACAGGGACAGGAGCAGAGGGAGAGGCCTCAGGGTGGGATTTTTGGGAATATCCCCCTGGAAAGGGCTGCCCAGGCTGGGAGCAGGTTTAAGGAATTCCTGCCCCTTTTTTCCAGGTTTAAGGAATTCCCTGCTTTTTCCAGGTTTAGGGAATTCCTGCTCTTTTTTCCAGGTTTAAGGAATTCCCGGGGTTTTCCAGCTTTAAGGAATTCTCTGGATTTTCCAGGCTTAGGGAATTCCCAGGGTTTTTTCCAGGTTTAACGAATTCTCTGGATTTTCCAGGCTTAGGGAATTCCCAGGGTTTTTTCCAGGTTTAAGGGATTCCTGCTGCTTTTTCCAGGTTTAAGGAATTCCCGGGGTTTTCCAGGTTTAAGGAATTCCTGCCCCTTTTTCCAGGTTTAAGGAATTCCCAGGGTTTTTTCCAGGTTTAGGGAATTCCCTGCTTTTTCCAGGTTTAAGGAATTCCCTGGGTTTTTTCCAGGTTTAGGGAATTCCTGCCCCTTTTTTAGATTTAAGGAATTCCCTGCTTTTTCCAGGTTTAAGGAATTCCCAGGGTTTTTTCCAGGTTTAGGGAATTTCCTGCTTTTTCCCAGGTTTAAGGAATTCCCGGGGTTTTCCAGCTTTAAGGAATTCCCTGCTTTTTCCAGGTTTGAGGAATTCCCTGGTTTTTTTTCCAGGTTTAGGGAATTCCCTGGATTTTCCAGCTTTAAGGAATTCCCAGGGTTCTTTCCGGGTCTAGGGAATTCCCTGGGGTTTTTCCAGCTTTCAGGAATTCCCAGGTTTTTTCCCAGCTTTAAGGAATTCCCTGGATTTCGCAGCTTTCAGGAATTCCCAGGGGGTTTTTCCCAGCTTTCAGGAATTCCTGCCCTATTTCAGATGGAAGCAATTCCCAGCTTTTTCCATTCCCCGCCCTTTCCCAGCTCTCAGGAATTCCCTGCCTTTTCCCGGGATTTCCCCCCCCCCCCCCCCCAGGCGGATCCCGGCCTCTGCCACCATTCCCAGCATTCCCCTGGGAAAATTCCCACTTTTCCCTTCGCCCCGCCGTGGAATTTTCCCGGAATTTCCCCAAGTCCCACCTCCAATCCCTTTTTTTCCCCCCCGGAGCTTCCTTCTGTGCCGTGGTTTTCCCGTTGGAGTTGGGCTTTTCCAGGCAGGAATTCCCGGGGTGAGCTCCAGCCCCATCCCGCTGGATTTGCTCCGGGTTATCCCTGTCCTGCTTTTCCAGGCTCCGTTCTCCCGGGGCAGCTCCAGGTGGGATTTTCGGGAATGTTTCCCCTGGCAACGGCCGGAATTCCTGGAAATTCCGGGCTGGAGCGGCCATTCCCGGCTGGAATCGCCATCGCTGGGGGGGTGGGATGGGAGCAGGGCCGGGATTGGGGATCCCCATTCCCAGGATTTGTGGGATGGGATCAGGGCCGGGATTTGGGATTTTGGGGGAATTTTTGGGGAATTTTGGGGATTTTTTTGGGGATTTTTGGGGATTTTTTTGGGATTTCCCATCCCTGTGGGATTTGGGATGGGATCAGGGCTGGGATTTGGGGATCCCCATTCCCAGGGTTTTGGATTTTGGAGATTTTTGGGGATTTTTTTGGGATTTTTTTGGGAATTTTGGGCATTTTTTGGGATTTTTTTGGGATTTCCCATCCCTGTGGATTTGGGATGGGAGCAGGGCCAGGATTTGGGATCCCCATTCCCAGGATTTCCCATCCCTCTGGAATTTGGGATTGGGATGAACTGGGGGGCTCCCAGGGCTTTTCCCACCTCAGCCATTCCCTGCTCCCGAAATCCCAGAGCTGCCATTCCCGAATTCCCAGAGCTGCCATTCCCGAAATCCCAGAGCTGCCATTCCCGAATTCCCAGAGCTGCCATTCCCAAAATCCCGCAGCTGCCATTCCCGAAATCCCAGAGCTGCCATTCCCGAAATCCCAAATTCCCAGAGCTGCCATTCCCGAAATCCCGAATTCCCAGAGCTGCCATTCCCAAAATCCCAGAGCTGCCATTCCCGAATTCCCAGAGCTGCCATTCCCGAAATCCCAAAATCCCAGAGCTGCCATTCCCAAATTCCCAGAGCTGCCATTCCCAAATCCCAAAATCCCAGAGCTGCCATTCCCAAAATTTTCAGGGGTTTTTTAGGGAATTTTTGGGGGTCCTTTTAGGGAATTTTGAGGGGTTTTTTAGGGAATTTTCAGGGTTTTTTTAGGGAATTTTTAGGGGTCCTTTTAGGGAATTTGGAGGGATTTTTAAGGGATTTTTCAGGGGTTTTTTTTAGGGAATTTTCAGGGGTTTATTAAGGAATTTTGAGGGGTTTTTTAGGGAATTTTCAGGGGTTTTTAGGGAATTTTCAGGGGTACTTTTAGGGAATTTTGAGGTTTTTTTTAGGGAACTTTGAGGGGTTTATCAGGGAATTTTCAGGGTTTTTTTGGGAATTTTTAGGAGTCCTTTTAGGGAATTTTCCGGGGTTTTTTAGGGAATTTTCAGGGTTTTTTAGGGAATTTTCAGGTTTTTTTAGGGAATTTTCAGGGGGGTTTTAGGGAATTTTCAGAGTTTTTTAGGGAATTTTGAGTGGTTTTTTAGGGAATTTGGAGGGGTCCTTTTAGGGAATTTTCCGGGTCTTTTTAGGGAATTTTGAGGGGTTTTTTTAGGGAATTTTGAGGGTTTTTTAAGGGATTTTTCAGGGGTTTTTAGGGAATTTTCAGGGATTTTTTTAGGGAAATTTGAGGGGTTTTTTAGGGAATTTTCAGGGAGTTTTTAGGGAGTTTTGAGGTTTTTTTTAGGGAATTTTCAGGGTCTTTTTTTAGGGAATTTGGAGGGTTTTTTCAGGGAATTTTCAGGGGTTTTTAGGGAATTTTGAGGGGTTTTTTAGGGAATTTTCAGGGATTTTTTTAGGGAATTTTCAGGAGTTTTTTAGGGAATTTTCAGGGGGTTTTTTAGGGAATTTTGAGGGTTTTTTAGGGAATTTTCAGGGTGTTTTATGGAATTTTGAGGGGCTGGGGAGGGCCTTGGCATAAAGGCTGCAGGGGCAGGAGCCAGGGAACGGCTTCCCCATGGAATTTCGGGATCTTGGGAAGCCATTCCCGCCCGCCAGCGAATTCCCAGAGAATCCCTGGAACAATCCCGGCAGCATCCCGGCATTCCCACGCCCTGCTCAGCACAAGGAATTCCGTGGCTTCATCCCGGATTTCTTCCCAAGCCCTGGCGTGGGATTGGAATTCCCAAAAAGTCGCTGTGGAGCTGGAATTGCTGCCATTCCCGAAATCCCAGAGCTGAGGGCAGGTGGAGAGGAGAAATCCTGGATTGCAGGGCTGGAAGTTTGGGAATGCTGGGTGCCAGGCTGGAAATTTGGGAATGCTGGCTCCCTGCTGCTCCTTGGAGCCGGGGCTTTTCCATATGGAAAAAGGGATTTCGGGTGTGGGGGCCCTCAGGAGCCATCCCAAACAATCCTGGAATTCCGCTTGGGAAAGAGCCGAGGGATCCAGGGAAATCCTGGAGCTGCCAGAGCCGGGGGAATTCCAGCCGGGATTTGTTCCTGGTTTTTCGTTTTTTCCAGCTCTTCCCGGTGCGGGCTCTGAGGGGCGACATTCCCTCACATTCCCTGACATTCCCTGATATTCCCTGGAATTCCCACACGTTCCCTGACATTCCCTCACATTCCCTGGAATTCCCTCACATTTCCTGGAATTCCCACACATTCCCTGACATTCCCAGATTCTGCTGGAGCCATTCCGGCCCTGTCCTGGGATGCTCCCAAACTTTTCCAGGCTCTTCCCAGACTGTTCCAGGCTCTTCCCAAACTTTTCCAGGGCCGTTCCCACAGCTCCCACACCAATTCCAGGCTCTTCCCAGAGCTCCCAAACTTTTCCAGGGCTTTTCCCAGAGCTCCCAAAGCTCTCCAGGGATGCTCCCAGACTTTTCCAGGATTGTTCCACGGCTCCCAGACTTTTCCTGGCTCTTCCCAGACTTTTCCAGGCTCTTCCCAGAGCTCCCACACCAATTCCAGGCTCTTCCCAGAGCTCCCAGAACACTCCAGGGATGCTCCCAAACTTTTCCAGGGCCATTCCCAGAGCTCCCAGACTTTTCCAGGCTCTTCCCAGAGCTCCCAGACTGTTCCAGGGCTCTTCCCAAACTTTTCCAGGCTCTTCCCAAACTTTTCCAGGGCCATTCCCAGAGCTCCCAAAGCTCTCCAGGGATGCTCCCAGACTCTTCCAGGATTGTTCCACACCTCCCAGACTTTTCCAGGCTCTTCCCAGACTTTCCCAGGACTCTTCCCAGAGCTCCCAGACTTTTCCAAGCTATTCCCAGAGCTCCCACACCAATTCCTGGCTCTTCCCAGAGCTCCCAGGCTGTTCCAGGGCTCTTCCCAAACTTTTCCAGAGCTCTTCCCAGAGCTCCCAAACTGTTCCAGGGCCATTCCCAGAGCTCCCAAATCTCTCCAGGGATGCTCCCAGACTTTTCCAGGATTGTTCCACACGTCCCAGACTGTTCCAGGGCTCTTCCCAAACTTTTCCAGGGCCATTCCCAGAGCTCCCACACCAATTCCAGGCTCTTCCCAAACTTTTCCAGGCTCTTCCCAGAGCTCCCAGACGTTTCCAGGCTCTTCCCAGACTTTTCCAGGCTCTTCCCAGACTTTTCCAGGGCCATTCCCAGAGCTCCCACACCAATTCCAGGCTCTTCCCAGAGCTCCCAGGCTTTTCCACGGATGCTCCCGAACTTTTCCAGGGCCATTCCCAGAGCTCCCAGACTTTTCCAGGCTCTTCCCAGAGCTCCCCCTTTTCCCCAGGGCCGCTCCCAGAGCTCCCAAACTTCTCCTCCCTTTTCCCGGCCCCACTTTAGGCTCTTCCCCACCTTTTTTCTGGGATACCGGGATCCGCCTCCCTCCCCCTCTGGAAAACCCTCCTGAGGGGCTGCCGGGTGAAATTTGGGAATTTTTGGTGGGAGAGGAGCGGCTTTGGCTCGGGAATCGCAGCCCCAGGAGAGGCTCCTGGAGTGGGATCCGAGCGGGATCCGAGCGGGAAAAGTGGGAAAAGCGGGATCCGAGCGGGATCTGAGCGGGAAAAGTGGGATCTGAGCGGGATCTGAGCGGGAAAAGCGGGATCCGAGCGGGATCCGAGCGTGATCCGAGCGGGATCCGAGTGGGAAAAGCGGGATCCGAGTGGGATCTGAGCGGGAAAAGTGGGATCTGAGCGGGATCTGAGCGGGAAAAGCGGGATCCGAGCGGGATCCGAGCGTGATCCGAGCGGGATCCGAGTGGGAAAAGCGGGATCCGAGTGGGATCTGAGCGTGATCCGAGCGGGATCCGAGCGGGATCTGAGCGGGATCCGAGCGGGAAAAGCGGGATCCGAGCGGGATCCGAGCGGGATCCGAGCGGGAAAAGCGGGATCCGAGCGGGATCTGAGCGTGATCCGAGCGGGATCCGAGCGGGAAAAGCGGGATCCGAGCGGGATCTGAGCGTGATCCGAGCGGGATCCGAGTGGGAAAAGCGGGATCCGAGCGGGATCCGAGCGGGAAAAGCGGGATCCAAGCGGGAAAAGCGGGATCTGAGCGGGAAAAGTGGGATCTGAGCGGGAAAAGTGGGATCTGAGTGGGATCTAAGCGGGATCCGAGCGGGAAAAGTGGGATCCAAGCGGGATCCGAGTGGGATCTGAGCGGGAAAAGTGGGATCTGAGTGGGATCTGAGCGGTATCTAAGCGGGATCCGAGCGGGAAAAGCGGGATCTGAGCGGGAAAAGTGGGATCTGAGCGGGATCTAAGCGGGATCCGAGCGGGAAAAGTGGGATCCAAGCGGGATCCGAGTGGGATCTGAGCGGGAAAAGCGGGATCCGAGCAGGGAATAGGGGGCTCCGAGCGGGATCCGAGCGGGAATAGCGGGATCCGAGCGGGATCCGAGTGGGAAAAGCGGGATCCGAGTGGGATTTGGGATTTGGGAATGTTGGGATTTGGGAATGTTGGGAGGGGGAAGGGTTGGGGGTTTTTTTGGGGGGGGGGGGTCAGAGTTTAAAGGGATTTTTGGGAGTGTCCGGAATTGTTTGGCGCCCTCTGGTGGAGCGTGGTGCCACAATTCCTGGCCAAAATTCCCAGGGAATATTGTGGAAAAGCCAGGATTTATTGTGGAAAAGCCGGGTTTTAGTGTGGAAAAGCTGGAATTTCTTAATGGAAAAGCCAAGGTTTTTTATGGAAAAGCCGGGTTTTTAAGGTAAAGCCGGGATTTATTGTGGAAAAGCAGGAATTTCTTACTGGAAAAACTGAGTTTTTTAAGGAAAAGCGGGATTTTTTTTAATGGAAAAGCCAGGATTTATTGTGGAAAAAGCAGGAATTTCTTACTGGAAAAGCCGATTTTTTTTAAGGAAAAGCCAGGTTTTTCTGGAATGTCAGGGGGTTCTATTGTGGAAAAGCCGGGATTTATCGCGGAAAAGCCGGGATTTATTGTGGAAAAGCCGGGTTTTTAAGGAAAAGCCGGGTTTTTATGGAATGTCAGGGTTTTTTAGGGAAAAGCTGGGATTTCTTAATGGAAAAGCCGATTTTTTTTAAGGAAAAGCCGGGATTCACTGTGGAAAAGCCGGGATTTATTGTGGACAAGCCGGGATTTATTGTGGAAAAGTTGGGTTTTTTAAGGAAAATCCGTTTATTTTATGGAAAAGCCGGGGGTTTTTTATGGAAAAGCCGGGATTTATTGTGGAAAAGCCGGAATTTCTTAATGGAAAAGCAGATTTTTTTTATGGAATAGCCGGGTTTTTATGGAAAAGCTGGGATTTAGTGTGGAAAAGCAGGAATTTCTTACTGGAAAAGCCGAGTTTTTTTAAGGAGAAGCCGGGATTTATTGTGGAAAAGTGGGATTCTTTAAGGAAAAGCCGGGTTTTTCATGGAAAAGCCGGGATTTATTGTGGAAAAGCTGGGATTCCTTAATGGAAAAGCCGGGTTTTTATGGAGAAGCTGGGTTTTTAAGGAAAAGCCGGGTTTTTCTTGTGGAAAAGCTGGATTTTCTTGTGGATAAGCCGAGTTTTTTAAGGAAAAGCCGGGTTCTATTGTGGAAAAGCAGGAATTTCTTACTGGAAAAGCCGAGCTTTTTAAGGAAAAGCCGGGTTTTTTAAGGAAAAGTGGGATTGTTTTTAAGGAAAAGCCGGGATTCAGTGTGGAAAAGCAGGAATTTCTTACTGGAAAAGCAGAAGTTTTTGAAGGAAAAGCAGAATTTTGAATGGAAAAGCCGGGTTTTTGTGGAATGTCAGGGGTTTTTATGGAAAACCAGGAATTTCTTAATGGAAAAGTCGGGTTTTTTATGGAAAACCAGGAGTTTCTTAATGGAAAAGCCGGGATTTAGTGTGGAAAAGCTGGAATTTCTTAATGGAAAAGCCGATTTTTTTTAAGGAGAAGCCGGGATTTATTGTGGAAAAGTGGGATTTTTTAAGGAAAAGCCGGGTTTTTATGGAAATGCAGGTTTTTAATGGAAAAGCCAGGGTTTTTCTAAGGAAAAGCTGGGATTTATTGTGGAAAAGCAGCGTTTTTTTAAGGTAAAGCCGGGTTTTTATGGAATGTCAGGGGGTTTTTATGGAAAACCAGGAGTTTCTTAATGGAAAAGCCGGGATTTAGTGTGGAAAAGCAGGAATTTCTTAATGGAAAAGCCGATTTTTTTTAAGGAGAAGCCGGGATTTATTGTGGAAAAGTGGGATTTTTTAAGGAAAAGCCGGGTTTTTATGGAAAAGCAGGAGTTTCTTAATGGAAAAGCCGGGTTTTTATGGAATGTCACGAGTTTTTATGCAAAAGCTGGAATTTCTTAATGGGAAAGCCGGGTTATTTAAGGAAAAGCCGAGTTTTTTATGGAAAAGTAGAGTTTTTTAAGGAAAAGCCGGGTTTTTATGGAATGTCAGGACTTTTAATGGAAAAGCCGGGCTTTATTGTGGAAAAGCTGGGTTTTTATGGAATGTCAGGGGTTTTTTATGGAAAAGCTGGAGTTTCTTTATGGAAAAGCCGGGTTTTTGAAGGAAAAGCTGGGTTTTCATGGAAAAGCCGGGATTTATTGTGGAAAAGTTGGGTTTTTAAGGAAAATCCGTTTTTTTTTATGGAAAAGCCGGGGGTTTTTTATGGAAAAGCCGGGATTTATTGTGGAAAAGCAGGAATTTCGTAATGGAAAAGCAGAATTTTTTTATGGAAAAGCTGGGATTTAGCGTGGAAAAGCTGGAATTTCTTAATGGGGAAAGCAGAATTTTGAATGGAAAAGCCAGGTTTTTATGGAATGTCAGGGGTTTTTATGGAAAAGCAGGAATTTCTTCATGGAAAAGCCGAGTTTTTGAATGAAAAGCCGGGTTTTTAATGGAATGTCAGGGTTTTTTATGGAAAAGCTGGGATTCCTTAATGGAAGAACAGATTTGTTTTAAGGAAAAGCCGGGATTTATTGTGGAAAAGCCGGGGGGTTTTTTTCCTGTGGAAAATCAGATTTTTATGGAAAAGCCGGTCGTTCTTACAGACTGAGCCAAACTGGGCCAGACTGGGCTAAATGGGGCCAGACTGGGCCAAACTGGGCCAAACTGATCCAGACTGAGCCAAACTGGCCCAAACTGGCCCAAACTGACCCAAACTGATCCAAACTGGCCCAAACTGATCCAAACTGGCCCAAACTGGCCCAAACTGATCCAAACTGATCCAAACTGACCCAAACTGGCCCAAACCGACCCAAACTGATCCAAACTGGCCCAGACTGAGCCAAACTGGCCCGAACTGATCCAAACTGGCCCAAACTGGCCCAGACTGATCCAAACCGACCCAAAGTGGCCCAAACTGACCCAAACTGACCCAAACCGACCCAAACCGACCCAAACTGATCCAAACTGATCCAAACTGACCCAAACTGACCCAAAGTGGCCCAAACTGGGCCAAACTGATCCAAACTGGCCCGAACTGGCCCAAACCGACCCAAACTGATCCAAACTGGCCCAAACTGATCCAAACTGGCCCAAACTGACCCAAACTGATCCAAACCGACCCAAAGTGGCCCAAACTGACCCAAAGTGGCCCAAACTGACCCAAACCGACCCAAACCGACCCAAACCGACCCCAAACTGACCCAAACTGACCCAAACTGACCCAAACTGATCCAAACTGACCCAAAGTGGCCCAAGCTGGCCCAAACTGACCCCAAACTGACCCAAACTGATCCAAACTGACCCAAAGTGGCCCAAACTGGGCCAAACTGATCCAAACTGGCCCGAACTGATCCAAACTGGCCCAAACTGGGCCAGTCTGAGCCAAACTGGGCCAGACTGAGCCAAACTGGGCCAGACTGATCCAAACTGATCCAAACTGATCCAAACTGACCCAAACTGGCCCAAACTGATCCAAACTGGCCCAAACTGGCCCAAACTGACCCAAACTGATCCAAACTGGCCCAAAGTGATCCAAACTGACCCAAGCTGATCCAAACTGACCCAAACTGATCCAAACTGGCCCAAACCGACCCAAACCGACCCCAAACTGACCCAAACCGAGCCCAAACTGACCCCAAACTGACCCAAACTGACCCAAACTGATCCAAACTGACCCAAACTGGCCCAAACTGACCCCAAACTGACCCCAAACTGACCCCAAACTGACCCAAACTGACCCAAACCGACCCAAACCGACCCAAACTGATCCAAACTGATCCAAACTGATCCAAAGTGAGCCAAACTGATCCAAAGTGGCCCAAACTGACCCAAAGTGGCCCAAACTGACCCAAACCGACCCAAACCGACCCCAAACTGACCCAAACTGACCCAAACTGACCCAAACTGGCCCAAACCGACCCAAACCGGCCCAAACCGGCCCAAACTGGGCCAAACTGGCCCCAAACTGACCCAAACTGACCCCAAACTGACCCCAAACTGACCCAAACTGACCCAAACCGACCCAAACTGATCCAAACTGACCCAAACTGACCCAAACTGACCCAAACTGGCCCAAACCGACCCAAACTGATCCAAACTGATCCAAAGTGAGCCAAACTGATCCAAACTGGCCCAAACTGGCACAAACTGACCCAAAGTGGCCCAAACTGACCCAAACCGACCCAAACCGACCCCAAACCGACCCCAAACTGACCCAAACCGGCCCAAACCGGCCCAAACCGACCCCAAACTGACCCCAAACTGACCCAAACTGGGCCAAACTGGGCCAAACTGACCCAAACCCACTCAAACTGACCCAAACCCACCCCAAACCCACCCCAACCGCTCCAAACCGGGCCAGCAAAGCCGGCAACGCTCCCGATCCGGCCCCTCCGGATCCTTCCCCGGCCCCCGCTCACGGGAAGGGGGGGAGCGAAGGGAAAGGGGGAAACCCAACTCCAGCCCCATCCCAGCGCCAAAAACCTGGGAAAAAACTTATCCAGAGCTCCCTGCGGAAAATCCCCGGCTCCGTGCAAGGGCGGCCTTTGTTTGCCCGGTAATCCCATCCCTTTGCCGGCCGGGATTTGCCGGCCCGATCCCACCCGGTGCGGATTTTACGGCTCCCGCCGGGAACGTTTGCCTGGAGCTGCTTTAACAATCATTCCCAAAAATCCGGCCCCGGAGCCGATCCCGCTCCGAGGGGGACTCCGGAAAGGGGGGGGGGGGGAAGGGGTTTTGTGTTTTTCCAGGGAAAGTTCCGGAGCGGTGCCCAGGAAAAAAAACGGGATTTGGGAATTGGGGGCAGCTCAGGGGATTCGGGAATTGAGGGCGGCCAGACCAGTTTGGCCCAGTTTGGCTCAGTCTGGCCCAGTCTGGCCCAGTTTGGCTCAGTCTGGCCCAGTTTGGCTCAGTTTGGCCCAGTCTGGCCCAGTTTGGCTCAGTTTGGCCCAGTCTGGCCCAGTCTGGCCCAGTTTGGCTCAGTCTGACTCAGTCTGGCCCAGTCTGGCCCAGTTTGGCCCAGTCTGGCCCAGTCTGGCCCAGTTTGGCCCAGTTTGGCTCAGTCTGGCCCAGTTTGGCCCAGTCTGGCCCAGTTTGGCCCAGTCAGGCCCAGTTTGGCTCAGTCTGGCTCAGTCTGGCCCAGTTTGGCTCAGTCTGGCCCAGTTTGGCTCAGTTTGGCCCAGTCTGGCCCAGTTTGGCTCAGTTTGGCCCAGTCTGGCCCAGTCTGGCCCAGTTTGGCTCAGTCTGGCCCAGTCTGGCCCAGTTTGGCCCAGTCTGGCCCAGTCTGGCCCAGTCTGGCCCAGTTTGGCCCAGTTTGGCTCAGTCTGGCCCAGTTTGGCCCAGTTTGGCCCAGTCTGGCCCCGTTTGGCTCAGTCTGGCCCAGTTTGGCCCAGTTTGGCCCAGTCTGGCCCAGTCTGGCCCAGTTTGGCTCAGTCTGGCCCAGTTTGGCTCAGTCTGGCCCAGTTTGGCCCAGTTTGGCCCAATCTGGCCCAGTTTGGCTCAGTCTGGCCCAGTTTGGCCCAGTTTGGCCCAGTCTGGCCCAGTCTGGCCCAGTTTGGCTCAGTTTGGCCCAGTCTGGCCCAGTCTGGCCCAGTCTGGCCCAGTTTGGCTCAGTCTGACCCAGTTTGGCCCAGTCTGGCCCAGTTTGGCCCAGTCTGGCCCAGTTTGGCTCAGTCTGGCCCAGTTTGGCTCAGTCTGGCCCAGTCTGGCCCAGTTTGGCCCAGTCTGGCCCAGTCTGGCCCAGTCTGGCCCAGTTTGGCCCAGTTTGGCTCAGTCTGGCCCAGTTTGGCCCAGTTTGGCCCAGTCTGGCCCCGTTTGGCTCAGTCTGGCCCAGTTTGGCCCAGTTTGGCCCAGTCTGGCCCAGTTTGGCTCAGTCTGGCCCAGTTTGGCTCAGTCTGGCCCAGTCTGGCCCAGTTTGGCCCAGTCTGGCCCAGTTTGGCTCAGTCTGGCCCAGTTTGGCCCAGTCTGGCCCAGTTTGGCTCAGTTTGGCCCAGTCTGGCCCAGTCTGGCCCAGTCTGGCCCAGTTTGGCTCAGTCTGACTCAGTCTGGCCCAGTCTGGCCCAGTTTGGCCCAGTCTGGCCCAGTCTGGCCCAGTCTGGCCCAGTCTGGCTCAGTCTGGCCCAGTTTGGCCCAGTCTGGCCCAGTTTGGCCCAGTCTGGCCCAGTTTGGCTCAGTCTGGCCCAGTTTGGCCCAGTTTGGCCCAGTCTGGCCCAGTCTGGCCCAGTTTGGCTCAGTTTGGCCCAGTTTGGCCCAGTCTGGCCCAGTCTGGCCCAGTTTGGCCCAGTCTGGCTCAGTCTGGCCCAGTTTGGCCCAGTTTGGCTCAGTCTGGCCCAGTTTGACCCAGTTTGGCCCAGTCTGGCCCAGTCTGGCCCAGTTTGGCTCAGTTTGGACCAGTTTGACCCAGTCTGGCCCAGTCTGGCCCAGTCTGGCCCAGTCTGGCCCAGTTTGGCCCAGTCTGGCCCAGTTTGGCTCAGTCTGGCTCAGTCTGGCCCAGTTTGGCCCAGTTTGGCTCAGTCTGGCCCAGTTTGGCTCAGTTTGGCCCAGTCTGGCCCAGTTTGGCTCAGTTTGGCCCAGTCTGGCCCAGTCTGGCCCAGTTTGGCTCAGTCTGACTCAGTCTGGCCCAGTTTGGCCCAGTTTGGCCCAGTCTGGCCCAGTCTGGCCCAGTCTGGCCCAGTTTGGCCCAGTTTGGCTCAGTCTGGCCCAGTTTGGCCCAGTTTGGCCCAGTTTGGCTCAGTCTGGCCCAGTTTGGCCCAGTCTGGCCCAGTGTGGCCCAGTTTGGCTCAGTCTGGCTCAGTTTGGCTCAGTTTGGCCCTGTTTGGCTCAGTTTGGCCCAGTTTGGCTCAGTTTGGCTCAGTCTGGCTCAGTCTGGCCCAGTTTGGCCCAGTTTGGCCCAGTTTGGCTCAGTCTGGCCCGGTCTGGCCCAGTTTGGCCCAGTTTGGCTCAGTCTGGCCCAGTTTGGCCCAGTTTGGCTCAGTCTGGCCCAGTTTGGCCCAGTCTGGCCCAGTTTGGCTCAGTCTGGCCCAGTTTGGCCCAGTTTGGCCCAGTTTGGCTCAGTCTGGCCCAGTTTGGCCCAGTCTGGCCCAGTCTGGCCCAGTTTGGCTCAGTCTGGCCCAGTTTGGCTCAGTTTGGCTCAGTTTGGCCCAGTTTGGCTCAGTTTGGCTCAGTCTGGCCCAGTTTGGCTCAGTTTGGCTCAGTTTGGCCCAGTTTGGCTCAGTTTGGCCCAGTCTGGCCCGGTCTGGCTCAGTCTGACTCAGTCTGGCCCAGTCTGGCCCAGTTTGGCTCAGTCTGGCCCAGTTTGGCTCAGTTTGGCCCAGTTTGGCCCAGTTTGGCTCAGTTTGGCTCAGTCTGGCTCAGTCTGGCTCAGTCTGGCCCAGTTTGGCCCAGTTTGGCCCAGTTTGGCTCAGTCTGGCCCACTTTGGCTCAGTTTGGCCCAGTCTGGCCCAGTTTGGCCCTAAAAAAACAGTCAAAATTCCCTAAAAAGCCATCAAAATTCCCTAAAAAAACCCTGAAAATTCCCAAAAAACCCCTCAGAATTCCCAAACCCCCCTGGCTCCTGCCCCTGCAGCCTTTATGCCAAGGCCCTCTCCAGCTGTGCTGGAAAAACCTCTGGAAAAGGCCCTGGAAGGGGCTCGGGGCTCTCCTGGAATTCCGCTGCTCCCCCTGCTCATTCCCAGCTCATTCCCAGCACATTCCCAGCACATTCCCAGTTCATTCCCAGTTCATTCCCAGTTCATTCCCAGCTCATTCCCAGCTCATTCCCAGTTCATTCCCAGCACATTCCCAGCCCATTCCCAGCTCATTCCCAGCACATTCCCAGTTCATTCCCAGTTCATTCCCAGCACATTCCCAGCTCATTCCCAGTTCATTCCCAGCCCATTCCCAGCACATTCCCAGCTCATTCCCAGCTCATTCCCAGCCCATTCCCAGCCCATTCCCAGCTCATTCCCAGCTCATTCCCAGCTCATTCCCAGCACATTCCCAGCACATTCCCAGCTCATTCCCAGTTCATTCCCAGCCCATTCCCAGCTCATTCCCAGTTCATTCCCAGCCCATTCCCAGCTCATTCCCAGTTCATTCCCAGCTCATTCCCAGTTCATTCCCAGCCCATTCCCAGCCCATTCCCAGCTCATTCCCAGCACATTCCCAGCTCATTCCCAGCACATTCCCAGCCCATTCCCAGCTCATTCCCAGTTCATTCCCAGCCCATTCCCAGCTCATTCCCAGCCCATTCCCAGCCCATTCCCAGCTCATTCCCAGTTCATTCCCAGCCCATTCCCAGTTCATTCCCAGCCCATTCCCAGCCCATTCCCAGCTCATTCCCAGCCCATTCCCAGCCCATTCCCAGCTCATTCCCAGTTCATTCCCAGCTCATTCCCAGCTCATTCCCAGCTCATTCCCAGTTCATTCCCAGCCCATTCCCAGCCCATTCCCAGCCCATTCCCAGCTCATTCCCAGTTCATTCCCAGCTCATTCCCAGCTCATTCCCAGCTCATTCCCAGTTCATTCCCAGCCCATTCCCAGCTCATTCCCAGCCCATTCCCAGCCCATTCCCAGCTCATTCCCAGTTCATTCCCAGCTCATTCCCAGTTCATTCCCAGCCCATTCCCAGCTCATTCCCAGCCATTCCCAGTTCATTCCCAGCTCATTCCCAGCTCATTCCCAGCCCATTCCCAGTTCATTCCCAGTTCATTCCCAGTTCATTCCCAGCCCATTCCCAGCCCATTCCCAGCTCATTCCCAGTTCATTCCCAGCTCATTCCCAGTTCATTCCCAGCCCATTCCCAGCCCATTCCCAGCTCATTCCCAGTTCATTCCCAGCTCATTCCCAGTTCATTCCCAGCCCATTCCCAGCCCATTCCCAGCCCATTCCCAGCTCATTCCCAGCACATTCCCAGTTCATTCCCAGTTCATTCCCAGTTCATTCCCAGCCCATTCCCAGCTCATTCCCAGTTCATTCCCAGTTCATTCCCAGCTCATTCCCAGCCCATTCCCAGTTCATTCCCAGTTCATTCCCAGTTCATTCCCAGCCCATTCCCAGCTCATTCCCAGCTCATTCCCAGCACATTCCCAGCTCATTCCCAGCCCATTCCCAGTTCATTCCCAGCTCATTCCCAGCCCATTCCCAGCCCATTCCCAGCCCATTCCCAGCTCATTCCCAGCTCATTCCCAGCACATTCCCAGCTCATTCCCAGCACATTCCCAGCACATTCCCAGTTCATTCCCAGTTCATTCCCAGCCCATTCCCAGCTCATTCCCAGCCCATTCCCAGCTCATTCCCAGTTCATTCCCAGCTCATTCCCAGCACATTCCCAGTTCATTCCCAGCCCATTCCCAGCCCATTCCCAGCTCATTCCCAGCCCATTCCCAGCCCATTCCCAGCTCATTCCCAGTTCATTCCCAGCTCATTCCCAGTTCATTCCCAGCACATTCCCAGCTCATTCCCAGTTCATTCCCAGCCCATTCCCAGCCCATTCCCAGCCCATTCCCAGCTCATTCCCAGCTCATTCCCAGCTCATTCCCAGCCCATTCCCAGCTCATTCCCAGTTCATTCCCAGCTCATTCCCAGCTCATTCCCAGCTCATTCCCAGTTCATTCCCAGCTCATTCCCAGCCCATTCCCAGCCCATTCCCAGCCCATTCCCAGCTCATTCCCAGTTCATTCCCAGCCCATTCCCAGCCCATTCCCAGCTCATTCCCAGTTCATTCCCAGCTCATTCCCAGCCCATTCCCAGCCCATTCCCAGCACATTCCCAGCTCATTCCCAGCTCATTCCCAGCCCATTCCCAGCTCATTCCCAGCTCATTCCCAGCCCATTCCCAGTTCATTCCCAGCACATTCCCAGCCCATTCCCAGCTCATTCCCAGTTCATTCCCAGCTCATTCCCAGCTCATTCCCAGCTCATTCCCAGCACATTCCCAGTTCATTCCCAGCTCATTCCCAGTTCATTCCCAGCTCATTCCCAGCTCATTCCCAGTTCATTCCCAGCTCATTCCCAGCCCATTCCCAGCTCATTCCCAGTTCATTCCCAGCCCATTCCCAGCCCATTCCCAGCCCATTCCCAGCCCATTCCCAGCACATTCCCAGCTCATTCCCAGCTCATTCCCAGCCCATTCCCAGCTCATTCCCAGCACATTCCCAGTTCATTCCCAGCTCATTCCCAGTTCATTCCCAGCTCATTCCCAGCCCATTCCCAGTTCATTCCCAGCACATTCCCAGCCCATTCCCAGCTCATTCCCAGTTCATTCCCAGCTCATTCCCAGCTCATTCCCAGTTCATTCCCAGCTCATTCCCAGCCCATTCCCAGTTCATTCCCAGCACATTCCCAGCCCATTCCCAGCTCATTCCCAGCTCATTCCCAGCCCATTCCCAGCTCATTCCCAGCTCATTCCCAGTTCATTCCCAGCTCATTCCCAGCCCATTCCCAGTTCATTCCCAGCCCATTCCCAGCCCATTCCCAGCTCATTCCCAGCTCATTCCCAGTTCATTCCCAGCTCATTCCCAGCCCATTCCCAGTTCATTCCCAGCACATTCCCAGCCCATTCCCAGCTCATTCCCAGCTCATTCCCAGCTCATTCCCAGCTCATTCCCAGCCCATTCCCAGCTCATTCCCAGTTCATTCCCAGCTCATTCCCAGCTCATTCCCAGCTCATTCCCAGCACATTCCCAGTTCATTCCCAGCTCATTCCCAGCCCATTCCCAGCCCATTCCCAGCTCATTCCCAGTTCATTCCCAGCTCATTCCCAGCACATTCCCAGCTCATTCCCAGCTCATTCCCAGCTCATTCCCAGCTCATTCCCAGCCCATTCCCAGCTCATTCCCAGTTCATTCCCAGCTCATTCCCAGCTCATTCCCAGCTCATTCCCAGCTCATTCCCAGTTCATTCCCAGCTCATTCCCAGTTCATTCCCAGCTCTCCCTCGATCCCATTCCCAATCCCTCCCACCTTTCCAGGCTGCTATTCCTGGACTCCTTCCCTTGGAACCAAACATTCCCGGATTTTTTTTTTTTTGGATGGGATCTTGCTGAGCTGGATTTTTCCCTGATTTTTTTTTTTCTCCAGATCCAAGGAATTCCCGGGAAGAGGAAAACCTTGGAAGACGATTCCCCGTTGGAAGGAGAGCGGGATTTGGTTCTCCGGGATGAGTACGAGGAAGACAGCTCCGATGAGGAGGTAGGGATCCCACGGAATTCCTGGAATTTTTTCTCATGGATCGCATGGATTTAGAGCTGGGAAAGGCCTGGAGCAGCTGGGAGAGCTGATCCCGGAAAAAAAAGTGGGATTGAAGGGATCCAGGAGGGATCCAGGGCGGGATCTGCTGGCCGGGAACAGGGACAGGAGCAGAGGGAGCAGCCTCGGGCTGGGATTTTCGGGAATATCCCCCTGGAAAGGGCTGCCCGGGCTGGAATTCCGGGCTGGAGCGGCCATTCCCGGCTGGAATCGCCCTCGCTGGGGGGGTGGGATGGGAGCAGGGCCGGGATTTGGGATCCCCATTCCCAGGATTTCCCATCGCTGTGGATTTGGGATGGGATCAAGGCCGGGATTTGGGGATCCCCATTCCCAGGATTTGCCATCGCTGTGGATTTGGGATGGGATCAAGGCCGGGATTTGGGATCCCCATTCCCAGGATTTCCCATCGCTGTGGATTTGGGATGGGAGCAGGGCCGGGATTTGAGATTTTGGGGATTTTTGGGGTTTTTTTTTGGGAATTTTTGGGATTTTTTTGGGATTTTTTGGGGATTTCCCATCCCTGTGGATTTGGGATGGGAGCAGGGCCGGGATTTGGGATTTTGGGGATTTTTTTGGGGTTTTTTGGGAATTTTGGGGATTTTTTGGGGGATTTTTGGGGATTTTTTTGGGGATTTCCCATTGCTGTGGATTTGGGATGGGATCAGGGCCGGGATTTGGGATTTTGGGGATTTTTGGGGTTTTTTTTTGGGAATTTTGGGGATTTTTTTGGGATTTTTTGGGGATTTCCCATCCCTGTGGATTTGGGATGGGCTCAGGGCCAGGATTTGGGATTTTGGGGATTTTTTGGGGTTTTTGGGGGATTTTTTGGGAATTTTTGGGGATTTTTTGGGGGATTTTTGGGGATTTTTTTGGGATTTCCCATCCTTGTGGATTTGGGATGGGATCAGGGCCGGGATTTGGGGATCCCCATTCCCAGGATTTCCCATCCCTGTGGATTTGGGATGGGATCAGGGCCGGGATTTGGGATTTTGGGGATTTTTTGGGATTTTTTGGGGAATTTTTAGGGATTTTTGGGGATTTTTGGGGATTTTTTGGGGGATTTTTTTGGGGATTTTTTTGGGAATTTTGGGGAATTTTTTGGGGATTTTTTTGGGATTTCCCATCCCTGTGGATTTGGGATGGGCTCAGGGCCGGGATTTGGGATTTTGGGGATTTTTTTGGGGTTTTTGGGGGATTTTTTGGGGAATTTTGGGGATTTTTTGGGGGATTTTGGGGGATTTTTTTGGGATTTCCCATCCCTGTGGATTTGGGATGGGAGCAGGGCCGGGATTTGGGATTTTGGGGATTTTTTTGGGGTTTTTTGGGAATTTTGGGGATTTTTTGGGGGATTTTTGGGGATTTTTTTGGGGATTTCCCATCCCTGTGGATTTGGGATGGGAGCAGGGCCGGGATTTGGGATTTTGGGGATTTTTGGGGTTTTTTTTTTGGGAATTTTGGGGATTTTTGGGGGGATTTTTTTGGGATTTCCCATCCCTGTGGATTTGGGATGGGCTCAGGGCCGGGATTTGGGATTTTGGGGATTTTTTTGGGGTTTTTGGGGGATTTTTTTGGGATTTCCCATCCCTGTGGATTTGGGATGGGAGCAGGGCCGGGATTTGGGATTTTGGGGATTTTTGGGGATTTTTTGGGGAATTTTTAGGGATTTTTGGGGATTTTTGGGGATTTTTTGGGGGATTTTTTTGGGGATTTTTTGGGAATTTTGGGGATTTTTTGGGGGATTTTTGGGGATTTTTTTGGGGATTTCCCATCCCTGTGGATTTGGGATGGGACCAAGGCCGGGATTTGGGATTTTGGGGATTTTTTTGGGGTTTTTTTGGGAATTTTGGGGATTTTTTGGGGGATTTTTGGGGATTTTTTTGGGGATTTCCCATCCCTGTGGATTTGGGATGGGAGCAGGGCCGGGATTTGGGATTTTGGGGATTTTTGGGGTTTTTTTTTGGGAATTTTGGGGATTTTTTTGGGATTTTTTTGGGATTTCCCATCCCTGTGGATTTGGGATGGGCTCAGGGCCGGGATTTGGGATTTTGGGGATTTTTTTGGGGTTTTTGGGGGCTTTTTTGGGGAATTTTGGGGATTTTTTGGGGGATTTTGGGGGATTTTTTTGGGATTTCCCATCCCTGTGGATTTGGGATGGGAGCAGGGCCGGGATTTGGGATCCCCATTCCCAGGATTTCCCATCCCTGTGGATTTGGGATGGGAGCAGGGCCGGGATTTGGGATTTTGGGGATTTTTGGGGATTTTTTGGGGAATTTTTAGGGATTTTTGGGGATTTTTGGGGATTTTTTGGGG
The DNA here is from genome assembly GCF_009650955.1 of Corvus moneduloides. Classification (NCBI taxonomy): domain Eukaryota; kingdom Metazoa; phylum Chordata; class Aves; order Passeriformes; family Corvidae; genus Corvus; species Corvus moneduloides. The sequence continues at coordinate 123,616,849 of NC_045476.1, read as the reverse complement.
GATTTTTTTGGGGATTTTTTTGGGAATTTTGGGGATTTTTTTGGGGATTTCCCATCCCTGTGGATTTGGGATGGGACCAAGGCCGGGATTTGGGGATCCCCATTCCCAGGATTTGTGGGATGGGATCAGGGTCGGGATTTGGGATTTTGGAGATTTTTGGGGATTTTTTTGGGATTTTTTGGGGAATTTTGGGGATTTTTGGGATTTTTTGGGATTTCCCATCGCTGTGGATTTGGGATGGGAGCAGGGCCGGGATTTGGGATTTTGGGGATTTTTGGGGATTTTTTTGGGATTTTTTTTGGGAATTTTGGGGATTTTTTGGGGAATTTTGGGGATTTTTTTGGGATTTCCCATCGCTGTGGATTTGGGATGGGATCAGGGCCCGGATTCGGGATTTTGGAGATTTTTGGGGATTTTTTTGGGATTTTTTGGGGAATTTTGGGGATTTTTTTGGGAATTTTTGGGGATTTTTTTGGGATTTCCCATCCTTGTGGATTTGGGATGGGATCAGGGCCAGGATTCGGGATTTTGGAGATTTTTGGGGATTTTTTTGGGATTTTTTGTGCAATTTTGGGGATTTTTTGGGGGATTTTTGGGGATTTTTTTGGGATTTCCCATCCTTGTGGATTTGGGATGGGATCAGGGCCGGGATTTGGGATCCCCATTCCCAGGATTTCCCATCCCCTCAGCTCCCAGGCGCTCCCAGGCCTTTTCCAAGCTCCGCAATTCCCTGATTCCCGCCTCGCTGTGGCTTCTGGGCGTTTGGGGATTTTCGGGAATGCCGCCGCTTCCGTGTGGGATCTCTCCCAAGGCTCCCTGTCAGGAATTCCGGCTGTTCCGCTGCTCCCTGCGCCTTTCCCAGGATCCCATCCCTCTTCCCGACCCTTTCCCTGCTCTCTGCAGCAACCTCAAGCCTCGGAAAAAACCTCGGGAAGAGCTCGGGAATCCCGGGAATATCCCCAGGGCTCGGCTCTTCCCGAATCCCTGCTCCGTCCATTCCCAACCCTGGCAGCTCCCGGCAATTCCCGGCGCTCCGGGGAGCGGCTGGAGCCGGGAATTCTCCTGGAAAAGCACCGGGAGCCGCAGCCCTGAGCGGGATCAAAGCTCGGAGACATCCGGGAAGGGGGAGAATTCCGGAATATTCCCCCCCAAGAGGCGGGAAAAGCAGCTCGGGAATGGCGTTGGGAATGGGATTGGGAATGGGGTTGGGAATGGGGTTGGGAATGGGATTGGGAATGGGGTTGGGAATGGGGTTGGGAATGGGGTTGGGAATGGGGTTGGGAATGGGGTTGGGAATGGGATTGGGAATGGGATTGGGAATGGGATTGGGAATGGGATTGGGAATGGGGTTGGGAATGGCACCGCCGCTTCCCAGGGCATCCCAAGATTCCCCGGGATCCCATCCCGAGGATCCCATCCCGAGGATCCCAGGGATTTTTCCAGAGGATCCTCTGCAGCGCTGGGCTCTCCGAGGCTGCTCCCGGAGCAGGATTTTTCTTTATCCCGGATTTCTCTGGAAAAATCCTTTTGGGAACGAGGGGAATGCGTGGCTCACGGAAAAGCCCCAGCGGGGGCTCCTGCTCCGGCCAAAATTCGGGAATTCCGCCGGAGCTGCCGGTGGGGGCAGCGCTGATCCCGCTTCCAGAGGTTTTGTTCCTCTTCCCAAAAATCCGCCGGGCTGAGCTCGGGGAAAACGCCGGGATTTGCCGCGAGAATTCCTTAAATCCTGGCTTTTTAGGGAATGGCTCCGTCGTATCCACGCTCTTTTCCATGGATTTCGGCTCGGAAAATCCCTGCGGGTTTTCCCGGAGTTGAGGGAAATGATGGAGGTTTGGGGGAGCTCGGAATCCTTGGGATCCGAGGGAACGGTGCTCGGGGTGGGATTTTTGGAAATATTCCCCCGGAAAAGCCTGTCCGGGGCTGGGATCGCCATTCCCAGGATTTCTCGTCGCTGTGGATTTGTGGGATGGGATCAGGGTCGGGATTTGGGATTTTGGAGATTTTTGGGGATTTTTTTGGGATTTTTTGGGGAATTTTGGGGATTTTTGGGGATTTTTTTGGGATTTCCCATCCCTGTGGATTTGGGGATCCCCATTCCCAGGATTTGGGATTTTGGAGATTTTTGGAGGTTTTTTGGGGGAATTTTGGGGATTTTTTTGGGGGTTTTTGGGGATTTTTTTGGGATTTCCCATCGCTGTGGATTTGGGATGGGATCAGGGCCGGGATTTGGGATCCTCATTCCCAGGATTTGGGATTTTGGAGATTCTTGGGGATTTTGGGGGGAATTTTGGGGATTTTTGGGGGATTTTTTTGGGGATTTCCCATCGCTGTGGATTTGGGATGGGAGCAGGGCCGGGATTTGGGATCCCCATTCCCAGGATTTCCCATCCCTGTGGATTTGGGATGGGGGAAATGGAATGGGGCTGGAAAAGTTGGATCTGAGGCAGGAGGCTCCTGGTGTCCCGGGAAAAGCTCGGTGACGTTCCCGGTTTTCCGTGGCTCCGTCGGCACAAATTCCAGCCGGGATCGCAGCTCGGGATGCTCCCGAATTTCCCTGGCCTCGGCTCCGTCTGCTTCCCGCCGCTTTGCTGGGATTTTGGGAAGCGATTCCTGCCCGGGAGAGAATTCCCAGAGAATCCCTGGAACAATCCCGGCAGCATCCCGGCATTCCGGGAGCTGTTGGGAAGCTCTGGATACTCCCGGAGCTCCCTTCAGGGTTTTTTTAGGGAATTTTCAGGGGTTTTTGGGAATTTTGAGGGGTCCTTTTAGGGAATTTTGAGGGGTTTTTTTAGGGAATTTTGAGGGGTCCTTTTAGAGAATTTTGAGGGGGTTTTTGGGAAATTTGAGGGGTTTTTTGGGAATTTTCAGGAGGTTTTTAGGGAATTTTTAGGAGTCCTTTTAGGGAATTTTCAGGGGTCTTTTTTAGGGAATTTTGAGGAGGTTTTTTAGGGAATTTTGAGGGGTTTTTTACGGAATTTTGAGGGGGGTTTTAGGGAATTTTCAGGGTCCTTTTAGGGAATTTTGAGGGGTCCTTTTAGGGGATTTTCAGGGTTTTTTAGGGAATTTTGAGGGGCTGGAGAGGGCCTTGGCATAAAGGCTGCAGGGGCAGGAGCCAGGGAACGGCTTCCCCATGGAATTTCGGGATCTTGGGAATCTCCTCTCCGGGAGCGCTTTCCTCTGGAATCTCCTCTCTGGGAGCGCTTTCCTCTGGAATCTCCTCTCCGGGAGCGCTTTCCTCTGGAATCTCCTCTGTGGGAGCGCTTTCCTCTGGAATCTCCTCTGCGGGAGCGCTTTCCTCTGGAATCTCCTCTGTGGGAGCGCTTTCCTCTGGAATCTCCTCTGTGGGAGCGCTTTCCTCTGGAATCTCCTCTGTGGGAGCGCTTTCCTCTGGAATCTCCTCTCCGGGAGCGCTTTCCTCTGGAATCTCCTCCCCTGGGAGCGCTTTCCTCTGGAATCTCCTCTGTGGGAGCGCTTTCCTCTGGAATCTCCTCTGTGGGAGCGCTTTCCTCTGGAATCTCCTCTGCGGGAGCGCTTTCCTCTGGAATCTCCTCTGTGGGAGCGCTTTCCTCTGGAATCTCCTCTGTGGGAGCGCTTTCCTCTGGAATCTCCTCTGTGGGAGCGCTTTCCTCTGGAATCTCCTCTCCGGGAGCGCTTTCCTCTGGAATCTCCTCTCCGGGAGCGCTTTCCTCTGGAATCTCCTCTGTGGGAGCGCTTTCCTCTGGAATCTCCTCTCCGGGAGCGCTTTCCTCTGGAATCTCCTCTGTGGGAGCTCTTTCCTCTGGAATCTCCTCTGTGGGAGCGCTTTCCTCTGGAATCTCCTCTGCGGGAGCGCTTTCCTCTGGAATCTCCTCTCCAGGAGCGCTTTCCTCTGGAATCTCCTCTCCGGGAGCGCTTTCCTCTGGAATCTCCTCCCCTGGGAGCGCTTTCCTCTGGAATCTCCTCTGTGGGAGCGCTTTCCTCTGGAATCTCCTCCCCTGGGAGCGCTTTCCTCTGGAATCTCCTCCCCTGGGAGCGCTTTCCTCTGGAATCTCCTCTGTGGGAGCGCTTTCCTCTGGAATCTCCTCTGTGGGAGCGCTTTCCTCTGGAATCTCCTCTGTGGGAGCGCTTTCCTCTGGAATCTCCTCTGTGGGAGCGCTTTCCTCTGGAATCTCCTCTGTGGGAGCGCTTTCCTCTGGAATCTCCTCTCCGGGAGCGCTTTCCTCTGGAATCTCCTCTCCGGGAGCGCTTTCCTCTGGAATCTCCTCCCGGCCCCGCTGCCCCCGTGCTCCGCTCGGATCCGCCCTGGCCCCGTTCCCATTCCCCCGGCAGCTGCCGGAGCCGCTGGCCGCGTTCCCGGGAAGCAGCACCGCGATCCCGCCTGCTCCTGTCCCCGATCCCGGAGGGACACGGAGCCGATCCCGGCTCCCGGCGCTGGCACGGAGCCTGATCCCAGTTCCTTGGCATGACCCGGTGCCGGTCCCGGTTCCCTGGAATGGCGCCGGTGCCTGATCCCGGCTCCCAGGGCAGGCGCCGATCCGTATCTTGGTTCCTTGGGATTGCACAGGGCCCGATCCCAGCTCCCTGGAATCACACAGATCCCGATCCCGGCTCCGTGGGCTGGCCCAGATCCCAATCCCAGCTCCCTGTTCTGGCCCTGATCCCAATCCCAGCTCCCTGTTCTGGCCCAGATCCCAATCCCAGTTTCCCAGGCTGGCCCAGATCCCAATCCCAGCTCCCTGTTCCATCCCAGATCCCAATCCCGGCTCCCTGTTCTGGCCCAGATCCCAATCCTGGTGCCCCAGCCAGGCCCAGATCCCAATCCTGGTGCCCCTATTCTGGCCCTGATCCCAATCCCGGCTCCTTGTTCTGGCCCTCATCCCAATCCCGGTGCCCCTGTTCTGGCCCAGATCCCAATCCCAGCTCCCTGTTCTGGCCCTGATCCCAATCCCGGCTCCCTGTTCCGGCCCAGATCCCAATCCTGGCTCCCTGTTCTGGCCCAGATCCCAATCCCAGCTGCCTGTTCAGATCCCAAATCCCAATCCCAGTTTCCCAGGCTGGCCCAGATCCCAATCCCAGCTCCCTGTTCCGGCCCAGATCCCAATCCCGGCTCCCTGTTCCGGCCCAGATCCCAATCCCAGCTCCCTGTTCCATCCCAGATCCCAATCCCGGCTCCCTGTTCTGGCCCTGATCCCAATCCCGGCTCCCTATTCTGGCCCAGATCCCAATCCCAGTTTCCCAGGCTGGCCCAGATCCCAATCCCAGCTCCCTGTTCCATCCCAGATCCCAATCCCAGCTCCCTGTTCTGGCCCAGACCCCAATCCCGGCTCCCTATTCTGGCCCTGATCCCAATCCCGGCTCCCTGTTCTGGCCCAGATCCCAATCCCAGTTTCCCAGGCTGGCCCAGATCCCAATCCCGGCTCCCTGTTCCATCCCAGATCCCAATCCCAGCTCCCTGTTCTGGCCCAGATCCCAATCCCAGCTCCCTGTTCCGGCCCAGATCCCAATCCCAGCTCCCTGTTCTGGCCCTGATCCCAATCCCAGCTCCCTGTTCTGGCCCAGATCCCAATCCCGGCTCCCTGTTCTGGCCCTGATCCCAATCCCAGCTCCCTGTTCTGGCCCAGATCCCAATCCTGGTGCCCCAGCCAGGCCCAGATCCCAATCCCGGTGCCCCTGTTCTGGCCCAGATCCCAATCCCAGTTTCCCAGGCTGGCCCAGATCCCAATCCCAGCTCCCTGTTCCATCCCAGATCCCAATCCCAGCTCCCCCGGCCCGCCCATGGCGCTGCTCCCGCGGCATTCCCGGTGGCATTCCCGGTGGCATTCCCGGTGGCATTCCCGGTGGCATTCCCGGCCGGAGCGGAGATGGATGTGCCGGGGCTGCCGGCGGGAGGAAGCAGCCGGGGGCTCCGTTTCCTCCCGGAATGAGAATTCCAGATGTCGGGATAATGGATGGATGAGGGATCCGAGCGCTCCGGCGGCGCTTCCAAGGCCGTTCCCTCCTCCGCAGGCGGGAAGGGGGGGAGGCTCCCGGCGGGATCGGGATCGGGAGCTGCCGAGGAACGGGAGGGGGAGAATTCCAGAGGCAGGAGGAGAGGGAATGCGGCGCTGGCAGCGCTTCCCGAGGCCGCCGGAGCGTGGCCGGAGGGGCCCCCGCGCGTGCTCCGGAGCTGCCGGGCTGGCAGGGCGCGATCGGGAATGGGAATGGGAACTGGGAGTGGGGCTAGGAACTGGGAATGGGAACTGGGAATGGGATTGGGGGAGTGGAAACTGGGAATGGGATTGGGGGAGTGGGAATGGGAACTGGGAATGGGAACTGGGAATGGGGCTAGGAACTGGGAATGGGGGATTGGGAATGGGACTGGGGGATTGGGAACTGGGAATGGGATTGGGGGAGTGGGAACTGGGAATGGGAACTGGGAATGGGGCTAGGAACTGGGAATGGGGGATTGGGAATGGGACTGGGAACTGGGAATGGGGGATTGGGAATGGGATTGGGGGAGTGGGAATGGGGGATTGGGAACTGGGAATGGGAACTGGGAATGGGGCTAGGAACTGGGAATGGGAACTGGGAATGGGATTGGGGGAGTGGGAATGGGAACTGGGAATGGGGCTAGGAACTGGGAATGGGATTGGGGGAGTGGGAATGGGAACTGGGAATGGGAACTGGGAATGGGGCTAGGAACTGGGAATGGGAACTGGGAATGGGGCTAGGAACTGGGAATGGGAACTGGGAATGGGATTGGGGGAGTGGGAATGGGGGATTGGGAATGGGATTGGGGGAGTGGGAAATGGGAATGGGATTGGGGGAGTGGGAAATGGGAATGGGAACTGGGAATGGGGGATTGGGAATGGCATTGGGGGAGTGGGAATGGGGGATTGGGAACTGGGAATGGGAACTGGGAATGGGGCATTGGGAATGGGGGAGCGGGAATGGGGCTGGGAACTGGGAATGGGATTAGGAACTGGGAATGAGTACTGGGAATGGGGCTAGGAACTGGGAATGGGAACTGGGAATGGGGGATTGGGAATGGGGGATTGGGAATGGGGGATTGGGAATGGGGCTGCTCCAACCCCAGCTCTCCCAGTTTCCAGTCCCACTTCTCCCAGTTTCCAACCCCAGTTCGCCCAGTTTCCAACCCCATTTTCCCAACTTCCAGTCCCAGTTTTCCCAACTTCCAGTCCCAGTTTCCAGCCTCTCTTCTCCCAGTTTCCAGCCCCACTTCTCCCAGTTTCCAGCCCCAGTTCTCCCAGTTTCCAGCCCCACTTTTCCCAGTTTCCAGCCCCATTTTCCTGCATTCCAGCCCCACTTCTCCCAGTTTCCATCCCCAGTTCTCCCAGTTTCCAGCCTCTCTTCTCCCAGTTTCCAGCCCCACTTCTCCCAGTTTCCAGCTTCTCTTCTCCCAGTTTCCAGCCCCATTTTTCCCAACTTCCAGTCCCAGTTCCCAGCCCCAGCTCTCCCAGTTTCCAGCCCCACTTCTCTCAGTTTCCAGCTCCAGCTCTCCCAGTTGCCAGCCCCAGTTCGCCCAGTTTCCAGCCCCAGTTCTCCCAGTTTCCAGCCCCATTTTCCTGCATTCCAGTCCCACTTCTCCCAGTTTCCAGCCCCAGTTCTCCCAGTTTCCAGCCCCATTTTCCTGCATTCCAGTCCCACTTCTCCCAGTTTCCAGCCCCACTTCTCCCAGTTTCCAGCCCCACTTCTCCCAGTTTCCAGCTTCTCTTCTCCCAGTTTCCAGCCCCACTTTTCCCAACTTCCAGTCCCAGTTACCAGCCCCAGCTCTCCCAGTTTCCAGTCCCACTTCTCCCAGTTTCCAGCCGCACTTCTCCCAGTTTCCAGCCCCACTTCTCCCAGTTTCCAGCCCCACTTCTCCCAGTTTCCAGCCCCATTTTCCTGCATTCCAGCCCCAGTTCTCCCAGTTTCCAGCCTCTCTTCTCCCAGTTTCCAACCCCACTTCTCCCAGTTCCCAGCCCCATTTTCCTGCATTCCAGCCCCAGTTCTCCCAGTTTCCAGCCCCACTTCTCCCAGTTTCCAGCCTCTCTTCTCCCAGTTTCCAGCCCCAGTTCTCTCAGTTTCCAGCCCCACTTCTCCCAGTTTCCAGCCCCACTTCTCCCAGTTTCCAGCCCCATTTTCCTGCATTCCAGCCCCAGTTCTCTCAGTTTCCAGCCTCTCTTCTCCCAGTTTCCAGCCCCACTTCTCCCAGTTTCCAGCCCCACTTCTCCCAGTTTCCAGCCTCTCTTCTCCCAGTTTCCAGCCTCTCTTCTCCCAGTTTCCAGCCCCAGTTCTCCCAGTTCCCAGCCCCATTCCCCCCTTCCCTCCTTCCAGTGGATCCCATTCCGGAGTCTCTCCTCCATCCATTCCCACCCAGGACAACCCCAACCTCCCCCAGGATCCCGAGGAGCCGATCCCAAACCTCCCCCTCCTTTCTGGGATCCAGCGATTTCCTTGGGAAACCTCTTGGAATTCCAGAGGCAATCCCGCCCTCCCTGATCCCAAATTCCCGTGGATCCCGGGCCTGGAATTCTGCTTTGCCCCCACTCAGCCGGATTTTCGGGAAGAGCTTTGATCCAGGATTTCCAGAGGCCGCAGCTCCGGCTGCTGTTGTTATTCCCATCATTCTCCCGGTGTTTCCGAAACCTCTGGAATCCGTGGGCCAGGCCGGTGTAAGACAATCCCTCTCTGGCCATTTCGGGATTGAATCCCGGCTTTTTCCAGCTTTTCCAGCCTCTCTCCCCCCTCTCTCCCCGTGCTCCCTTCGGATCCCGCTGCCGTTGTGGCTTCCTGGCCTCCGCTCCTCTTTCCGACAGCTCCGATCCCGATTTTTCCACCCAAATCCCTCTTTCCCAGCTCTCTGCATCCCTGCATTCCCTCCAGGCCGCCGGTTTTTCCCCGTTATCCGTCGTTTTCGTTCCCCAATCCAGGATTTCCCGAGGGTTTGGTTTCAGGATCCCTTGGGAAAGCAGGAAAATCCCGTGGGAATGTGGGGGGAGGTCAGCACCTGCATTCCGAGCTCTTCCCAAAGCTCCTTCCCGTCCTCCCTTTTCCATGGATAAACCATCGGCCTTCCCGAAACGGGAACGGGTGGATTTCTTTGGGAATTACACCCCGGCGCCAGGACTGGGTTTTGTCTTTAATCCCAGGGGAGTTTTCCAGATTTTTTCCCTGTGGATGTGCAGAGAATTCCATGGATATTCGGGATGCTCCTGGGGAAGGGTGGGAAGGGGGAATTCCTGAGAAATAACAGGGATTGTGGTTTGGGAAGTGTCGGGATAAAGGGGATAAAAGGACAACGGGAAATTGGGAGAATTGGGGCTGGAAAGTTGGGAAAAAATGGGGCTGGAAGTCGGAAAAAATTGGGGCTGGAATTTGGGAGAACCAACACTGGAATTTGGGAGGAATGGGGCTGGAATTTGGGAGAAGTGGGCATGGAAAGTTGGGAAAAATGGGGCTGGAATTTGGGAGAACCAGCACTGGAATTTGGAGAAGTGGGGCTGGAATTTGGGAGAGCCAGCACTGGAATTTGGGAAAAGTGGGGCTGGAATTTGGGAGAGCCAGGGCTGGAATTTGGGATAACTGGGGCTGGAATTTGGGATAACTGGGGCTGGAATTTGGGAGAGCTCCCAAAAGGAGCTGGGATCATCCTGGGATCAGCCGTCCCAAAAGGGTTAACTGGGATAATCCATCCCGGGAGTGGTAAACTGGGATCATCCCAAAAGGGTTAACTGGGATAATCCATCCCGGGAAGGGTTAACTGGGATCATCCCGGCAGGGGTTAACTGGGATAATCCATCCCGGGAATGGTAAACTGGGATCATCCCAAAAGGGTTAACTGGGATAATCCATCCCGGGAATGGTAAACTGGGATCATCCCAAAAGGGTTAACTGGGATAATCCATCCCGGGAAGGGTTAACTGGGATAATCCATCCCGGGAAGGGTTAACTGGGACCATCCCAAAAGGGTTAACTGGGATAATCCATCCCGGGAAGGGTTAACTGGGACCATCCCAGCAGGGGTTAACTGGGACAATCCCAAAAGGGTTAACTGGGATCATCCTGGGATAATCCATCCCAGCAGGGATTAACTGGGATCATCCATCCCGGGCCAATCAAGGGTTAACTGGGACCATCCCGGGATAATCCATCCCAAAAGGGTTAACTGGGATCATCCCAAAAGGGTTAACTGGGATAATTCATCCCGGGATAATCCATCCCAGGAAGGGTTAACTGGGACCGTCCTGGGACAGTCAAGGGTTAACTGGGATAATCCATCCCAAAAGTGTTAACTGGGACAATCCCAGCAAGGGTTAACTGGGACCATCCCGGCAAGGGTTAACTGGGATCGTCCCGGGAAGGGTTAACTGGGATCATCCATCCCAGGAAGGGTTAACTGGGATCATCCATCCCAGCAGGGGTTAACTGGGACAATCCCAGCAGGGGTTAACTGGGATCATCCATCCCAGCAGGGGTTAACTGGGATCATCCCAGCCGGGGTTAACTGGGATCATCCATCCATCCCAGCAGGGGTTAACTGGGATCACTGGGACAATCCCAGCCGGGGTTAACTGGGCCCATCCCGGGATTTGAGCAGGAAAAGCTTTTTCCGTGTGGAAGGAATGACGTCACCGGCCTTGGCGCGGCGCTGGCCCGGCGGAGCCGCGCTGGGAGCGCTCCGGCTTTTCCCGCACTCCGCCTTTTTCCCAGATTCCGCCTTTTTCCCAGATTCCGCCTTTTTCCCAGATTCCGCCTTTTTGCCAGATTCCGCCTTTTTCCCAGATTCCGCCTTTTTGCCAGATTCCGCCTTTTTGCCACATATTCCGGCTTTTTTCCACATATTCCTGCTTTTTTCCCATATTCCGCCTTTTTGCCATATTCCGCCTTTTTTCCACATATTCCGGCTTTTTTCCCATAATCCGCCTTTTTGCCATATTCCTGCTTTCTTCCACATATTCCTGCTTTTCTTCCATATTCCGCCTTTTTTCCACGTATTCCGGCTTTTTTCCCATATTCCGCCTTTTTTCCACATATTCCGCCTTTTTGCCATATTCCGGCTTTTTGCCATATTCCTGCTTTTTTGCCATATTCCGGCTTTTTTCCACGTATTCCATATTCCTGCTTTCTTCCACATATTCCTGCTTTTCTTCCGTATTCCGGCTTTTTTCCACATATTCCATATTCCTGCTTTCTTCCATATTCCGGCTTTTTTCCACATATTCCGCCTTTTTGCCATATTCCGGCTTTTTGCCATATTCCGGCTTTTTTGCCATATTCCGGCTTTTTTCCACATATTCCATATTCCGGCTTTCTTCCACATATTCCTGCTTTTCTTCCATATTCCGGCTTTTTTCCACATATTCCATATTCCTGCTTTTTTCCCATATTCCGGCTTTTTTCCACATATTCCATATTCCTGCTTTCTTCCACATATTCCTGCTTTTCTTCCGTATTCCGGCTTTTTTCCACATATTCCATATTCTGGCTTTTTTCCACATATTCCTGCTTTTCTTCCATATTCCGGCTTTTTTCCCCATATTCCTGCTTTTTCCCCCATATTCCTGGTTTGCTTCCATATTCCTGCTTTTTTCCATATTCCTGCTTTCTTCCACATATTCCTGCTTTTCTTCCATATTCCTGCTTTTTCCCCATACTCCTGCTTTTTCCCCATATTCCTGGGTTTTTTTATATTCCTGCTTTTTAAAGTATTCCTGCTTTTTTTCCACATATTCCTGCTTTTTTCCATATTCCTGCTTTTTTTCCACATATTCCTGCTTTTTCCCCATACTCCTGCTTTTTCCCCCATATTCCTGGGTTTTTTTATATTCCTGCTTTTTAAAATATTCCTGCTTTTTTTCCATATTCTGGCTTTTTTTTTAATATTCCTGGTTTTCTTCCATATTCCTGCTTTTTCCCCATATTCCTGCTTTTTCCCCATATTCCTTGTTTTTTTTATATTCCTGCTTTTTTTCATATTCCTGCTTTTTTTCCCATATTCCTGCTATTTTTATATTCCTGCTTTTTTCCATATTCCTGCTTTTTTCCCCATATTCCTGCTTTTTTTTATATTCCTGCTTTTTTCCATATTCCTGCTTTTTCCCCATTCCGGCCTTTTTTTTAATATTCCTGGTTTTCTTCCATATTCCTGCTTTTTTTCCATATTCCTGCTTTTTTCCATATTCCTGCGTTTTGCCATATTCCTGCTTTTTCCCCATATTCCTGCTTTTTTCCCCATATTCCTGGTTTTCTTCCATATTCCTGCTTTTTTTCCATATTCCTGCTTTTTTTCCATATTCCTGCTTTTTTCCGTGTTCCTGCTTTTTTGCCGCATTCCTGCTTTTTTTTATATTCCTGGTTTTTTTGCATATTTCTCTTTTTTATATATTCCTGCTTTTTTCCATATTCCTGCTTTTTTTATATTCCTGCTTTTCTTTCATATTCCTGCTTCTTTTCCATATTCCTACTTCTTTTCCCGTATTCCTGCTTTTTTTCCATATTCCTGCTTTTTTTCCCTATTCCTGCTTTTTTTCCATATTCCTGCTTTTCTTCCTGTATTCCTGATTTTTTTTCCGTATTCCTGCTTTTTTTATATTCCTGATTTTTTTCCGTATTCCTGCTTTTTTCCATGTTCCTACTTTTTTGCCATATTCCTGCTTTTTCCATATTCCTGCTTTTTTTTCGTATTCCTGCTTTTTTTCCATATTCCTGCTTTTCTTTCCGTATTCCTGCTTTTTTTTTATATTCCTCCTTTTTTTTAATATTCCTGCTTTTTTGCCGCATTCCTGCTTTTTTTTATATTCCTGCTTTTTTTCCATATTTCTTTTTTTTATATTCCTGCTTTTTTTCCATATTTCTCTTTTTTTTATATTCCTGCTTTTTTCCATGTTCCTGCTTTTTTTATAGTCCTGCTTTTTCCCCATATTCCTGCTTTTTTTCCATATTTCTGCTTTTCTTCCATATTTCTGCTTTTTTTATATTCCTCCTTTTTTTCCGTATTCCTGCTTTTTTTATATTCCTGCCTTTTCTTCATAGTCCTCCTTTTTTTTCCATATTCCTCCTTTTTTTCTATTCCTGCTTTTTCCATATTCCTCCTTTTTTTCTATTCCTGCTTTTTCCATATTCCTCCTTTTTTTTCGTATTCCTGCTTTCTTTCCATATTCCTGCCCTTTTTTCATCCCCCTCTCCCTCCTCCTCCTCCTGCACTCGGGAGATTTTTTCCACTGCCTCCCTCCGTGCTGCCGGCCCCGCTTGGAACGGCTTTCCCAAAAAATTCCCCCCCCGGATCCACCTGGACGAGAGCGGGGGGGGACTCTGGGTGGGGGGGGGGAGGTGCTGATCCCAAATGTTCCATCCCAAATCCGGGAACGGGGAGTTCCGGAGGGTCGGGATTGCGGCCGCCGTTCCGCGATCCCGATCCCGATCCCGATCCCTGCCAGCTGCTCCGTTGGCAGCGCCGGCTCCGCGCCAGCTCCCGGCTGGAATCGCCTGTTCCGGAGCCAGGGCTGAGCCTTTCCCGGAGGTTTTTGGGCATTTTTGGGAGTGTCCAGAGTTATCCCGGTGCTGGGATGAGCTCCGGGAATGTCCAGGCAGGGAGGGGTTTGTTCCTTGTGGTACCCAGAAATCTGGGAAAAGGGGTTGGGAATTCCCATGGGGATGGAGCTCGCACCGTTCCCGGCTTTCCCTGCTTGGTGCTGCTTTGCCAGGCCCTGGATTCCTGGGGATTCCTGGGGATTCCTGGGGATTCCTGGGGATTCCTGGGATTGGCACCCCCTTCCCGTCCCATCCCATCCCATCCCATCCCATCCCATCCCATCCCATCCCATCCCATCCCATCCCATCCCATCCCATCCCAAACTGGGGGGTCCTGGGGCAGCTCCACATTCCCGGGATTGGCACCCCCTTCCCGTCCCATCCCATCCCATCCCATCCCAAACTGGAGCAGCTCCACATTCCCGGGATTGGCACCCCCTTCCCGTCCCATCCCATCCCATCCCAAACTGGAGCAGCTCCACATTCCCGGGATTGGCACCCCCTTCCCGTCTCGTCCCGTCCCATCCCCATCCCATCCCATCCCATCCCATCCCAAACTGGGGGGTCCTGGAGCAGCTCCACATTCCCGGGATTGGCACCCCCATCCCGTCCCGTCCCATCCCATCCCATCCCATCCCAAACTGGGGGGGCGTCCTGGAGCAGCTCCACATTCCCGGGATTGGCACCCTTTTCCCATCCCATCCCATCCCATCCCAAACTGGGGGGTCCTGGAGCAGCTCCACATTCCCGGGATTGGCACCCTTTTCCCATCCCATCCCATCCCATCCCATCCCAAACTGGGGGGTCCTGGGGCAGCTCCACATTCCCGGGATTGGCACCCCCATCCCATCCCAAACTGGAGCAGCTCCACATTCCCGGGATTGGCACCCCCATCCCATCCCATCCCAAACTGGAGCAGCTCCGCATTCCCGGGATTGTCACCCCCATCCCATCCCATCCCATCCCATCCCAAACTGGGGGGTCCTGGAGCAGCTCCGCATTCCCGGGATTGTCAGCCCCATCCCATCCCATCCCATCCCATCCCAAACTGGAGCAGCTCCACATTCCCGGGATTGTCACCCTTTTCCCATCCCATCCCGTCCCGTCCCATCCCATCCCATCCCATCCCAAACTGGGGGGTCCTGGAGCAGCTCCACATTCCCAGGATTGACACCCTTTTCCCATCCCATCCCAAACTGGAGCAGCTCCGCATTCCCGGGATTGTCACCCTTTTCCCATCCCATCCCGTCCCGTCCCATCCCATCCCATCCCATCCCAAACTGGGGGGTCCTGGAGCAGCTCCACATTCCCAGGATTGACACCCTTTTCCCATCCCATCCCAAACTGGAGCAGCTCCGCATTCCCGGGATTGTCAGCCCCATCCCATCCCATCCCATCCCATCCCATCCCATCCCATCCCATCCCTTCCCATCCTGTCCCGTCCCGTCCCATCCCATCCCATCCCATCCCATCCCTTCCCATCCCATCCCATCCCATCCCATCCCATCCCAAACCGGGGGGGCCCTGGAGCAGCTCCCAGCCGGAATCTCTGGCTGCTTTTCCAAGCTCCCACCTCCTCAGGCTCCGGATTTTGGGAATGTGCGGAGGCAGCCGGAGGCTGCTCCAGGCCTCGGCATCATTTCCCCCAGCCCGGAGCCGATTCCCCACAGAAGCCGGGAATTTGCTGCCCCAAATTCCCGGGAATATTTCGCGCGGGGAGAATTTGGGGAAATCTCTTTTCCAGCCCTTTCCTCCATCCCGAATTTCCTCCTCCCGCTGCTGCCTGGCCGGGCACCCGCCAGGGAGCATCCAGAGGGGAAATTCGGGATGTGGATCCCACCCAGAACTGCCTTTGGCTCGGATGATCCCGGAGATATTTTTGGGAAGATTCCTGGTTTTGCTGTGGCGACGGCCGAGTCCGGATTCCGCGCTCGGGAACGGGAGGGGAGGGAAAAGGGGGGGGGTGTGGGGGGGGGTTGTTCCTTTATTTTTATCCCACTTGGATGGATTTTTGGACGGATTTTTGTGGATTGTTTTAACGGATTCCGACGGAATTTTTGAGCCGTGCCTTGACACGAATCCAAACGTGGAGAGCTCCCGGCCGGCCGGGGGCATCCCGGTGCCAGCTCCTCAATCCCGAGGGAGCTCCGGAGGCTCCGGTGCCCGCGTGGATTCCTCGGAGCTCTCGTCATGGGGGTGGATCCGAGGCTGGCGGGAGCGAGGGCCCAAAACAGCCGGAGCTGCCCGGAAATTCCAGTGGAAAACAGCCCCGAATTCCACTGGAAAAACGGCCCCGCCGCCCCTCGTATTCCCAATTTTCCTGCTTTTCCCGCTTTTCCTGCTGTGTGGAGCTGGCATGGAACGCGTTATCCCGAGGTTGGATGTTGGCAGTCGCTGCCTCGCCGCCGCCGGGGGTTGGATTCCCTGTGGATGTGGCACTTTGGGAATGGGGCCAGAGCTCGGCACTGGGAGGGGGAAGGGGAGGCTCCGGGGGCTTTTCCAGCCTCGGCAAATTCCGGGATTCCGTCCGTGGGGTTTTGTTTCCGGAGGAGAAATGGAAGGAGGCCTTGAGTTCTCGAATCATTCCCGAATTTCGGCAAAATGGGATGAAATCCACAACAACAACAAAAAAAAAACAACCCCCAAAATAATCCCGAATCCGAGTCCTGGCCGATCCCATTCCCTTGGGATGGATTTATCTGGGAAAACCGGGATCGGGAGCACGGCCTGGTTGGTTTTGGTAGGAATTTTGGAGGAGGGAAGGAGCAGTGGGATTCATCCCGTTCCCGGTGGGATAATTCCGGGATTCCGGCTCCAGCGGGGAATTCCAGGGCTTCAAATCCACGTTTGAATCCAGCCAGGAAAGTCTGGGAATTGCTGGGAAAAGGCAGGAGCAGGGCAAGGCTCAACTTCGGGAAGGAGCTTCCCTGTGGGAATCCCGCCCGCCTTTCCCACTTCCCGCTGCTCTGCCTCTTCCCAGGAAATCTTTGGGAATATCCGAGTCCGATCCCGCTCCCCCATCCCTCCCGGATTTTGGGACAGTTCGGATTCCTCTCTCCTCATCCAGGAGCACAGCGTGTCCCAAAAAAACAGCTCCGGGCTGAGCTGGGATTCCTGGAAAAAACCCTGGAACAAAAACGATCCTTGGCAAAGGCGGGGAGAGAGCGAGGGCTCGGAGCTGCCGGCGGGACGCGGCCGCCCGGCAATTCCCAAACGATTCCCGGCATTCCCGAGGCCGGGATCCATCCCTGGGAGTGTCCAAGGGCAGCTTGGGGTATCCCGGGATAGCGGGAAGTTGTCTGCCCGTGGAATGGTTGGGATGGGATGATCCCTAAGATCCTGAGAGGATTCCAGGATTCCGTGGAGGGGATTCTGTGGATGGGGATTCCATGGATTGGATTCCATGGATGGGATTCCATGGATGGAGATTCCGTGGAGAGGATTCCATGGATGGAGATTCCATGGATGGGATTCCATGGATGGGGATTCCATGGATGGGATTCCATGGATGGGATTCCATGGATGGGATTCCATGGATGGAGATTCCACGGATGGAGATTCCGTGGAGAGGATTCCATGGATGGGGATTCCATGGATGGGGATTCCATGGATTGGATTCCATGGATGGGATTCCATGGATGGGGATTCCATGGATGGGATTCCATGGATGGGATTCCATGGATGGGGATTCCATGGATGGGGATTCCATGGATGGGATTCCATGGATTGGATTCCATGGATTGGATTCCATGGATGGGATTCCGTGGATGGGATTCCGTGGATTGGATTCCATGGATGGGGATTCCATGGATGGGATTCCATGGATGGGATTCCATGGATGGGATTCCATGGAGAGGATTCCATGGATGGAGATTCCACGGATTGGATTCCATGGATGGAGATTCCATGGATGGGGATTCCATGGATGGGGATTCCATGGATTGGATTCCATGGATTGGATTCCATGGATGGGGATTCCATGGATGGGGATTCCATGGATGGAGATTCCATGGATGAGATTCCATGGATGGGATTCCATGGATGGGATTCCATGGAGGGGATTCCATGGATTGGATTCCATGGATGGGGATTCCATGGATGGGGATTCCATGGATGGAGATTCCATGGATGGGGATTCCATGGAGGGGATTCCATGGATTGGATTCCATGGATGGGGATTCCATGGATGGAGATTCCATGGATGGGGATTCCATGGATGGGGATTCCATGGATGGGATTCCATGGATGGGATTCCATGGATTGGATTCCATGGATGGGATTCCATGGAGGGGATTCCATGGATGGGATTCCATGGATGGGGATTCCATGGATGGGGATTCCATGGATTGGATTCCATGGAGGGGATTCCATGGAGGGGATTCCATGGATGGAGATTCCATGGATGGGGATTCCATGGATTGGATTCCATGGATGGAGATTCCATGGATGGAGATTCCGTGGAGAGGATTCCATGGATTGGATTCCATGGATGGGATTCCACGGATGGAGATTCCATGGATTGGATTCCATGGATGGGATTCCATGGATGGGATTCCATGGATTGGATTCCATGGATGGGATCCCTGGCAGAGCTTGGGGATAAAGGAACCTTTTCCCTCTCCGGCTCCTCCTTCCCAGCCCAGCGCTTTGTGCTCCTGGCAGGAGCTTTCCCTGCTCATCCCGGGAATCCTGGCTGGGAATGTGCTGGGAATGAGCTGGGAATGAGCTGGGAATGGGCTGGGAATGAGCTGGGAATGTGCTGGGAATGAACTGGGAATGTGCTGGGAATGGGCTGGGAATGTGCTGGGAATGGGCTGGGAATGTGCTGGGAATGAGCTGGGAATGAGCTGGGAATGAACTGGGAATGAGCTGGGAATGAGCTGGGAATGGGCTGGGAATGAACTGGGAATGGGCTGGGAATGGGCTGGGAATGAACTGGGAATGGGCTGGGAATGTGCTGGGAATGAGCTGGGAATGAGCTGGGAATGGGCTGGGAATGAACTGGGAATGTGCTGGGAATGAGCTGGGAATGTGCTGGGAATGGGCTGGGAATGTGCTGGGAATGAGCTGGGAATGAGCTGGGAATGAACTGGGAATGAGCTGGGAATGGGCTGGGAATGGGCTGGGAATGAACTGGGAATGAGCTGGGAATGAGCTGGGAATGTGCTGGGAATGAGCTGGGAATGGGCTGGGAATGAGCTGGGAATGAGCTGGGAATGAGCTGGGAATGGGCTGGGAATGAACTGGGAATGAGCTGGGAATGAGCTGGGAATGTGCTGGGAATGAGCTGGGAATGGGCTGGGAATGAGCTGGGAATGAGCTGGGAATGAACTGGGAATGAGCTGGGAATGAGCTGGGAATGAACTGGGAATGAGCTGGGAATGGGCTGGGAATGAGCTGGGAATGTGCTGGGAATGAACTGGGAATGAGCTGGGAATGAGCAGGGGGAGCAGCGGAATTCCAGGAGAGCCCCGAGCCCCTTCCAGGGCCTTTTCCAGAGGTTTTTCCAGCACAGCTGGAGAGGGCCTTGGCATAAAGGCTGCAGGGGCAGGAGCCTGGGGGGTTTGGGAATTCTGAGGGGTTTTTTGGGAATTTTGAGGGGTTTTCTTAAGGAATTTGGAGGGTTTTTTTAGGGAATTTTCAGGGGTTTTTAGGGAATTGTGAGGGGTTTTTTTTAGGGAATTTTCAGGGGTTTTTTAGGGAATTTTGAGGGCTTTTTAGGGAATTTCCAGGGGGGTTATTAGGGAATTTTGAGGGGTCCTTTTAGGGAATTTTCAGGGGTTCTTTTAGGGAATTTTAGGGTTTTTTTAGGGAATTTTCAGGGTCTTTTTTTAGGGAATTTTGAGGGGTTCTTTTAGGGAATTTGGAGGGTCTTTTTAGGGAAGTTTGAGGGGTCCTTTTTAGGGAATTTTGAGGGGTCCTTTTAGGGAATTTTGAGGGGTTTTTTAGGAAATTTTGAGGGGTTCTTTCAGGGAATTTTGAGGGGTCCTTTTAGAGAATTTTCAGGGTCTTTTTTAGGGAGTTTTGAGGGGTTTATTAGGGAATCTTTAGGGGTCCTTTTAGGGAATTTTGAGGGGTTCTTTTAGGGAATTTTGAGGGGTTCTTTTAGGGAATTTTGAGGGGTTTTTTAGGGAATTTTCAGGGTCTTTTTTTAGGGAATTTGGAGGGGTTTATTAGGGAATTTTTAGGGGTCTTTTTAGGGGAGTTTGAGGGTTTTTTAGGGAATTTTGAGGGGTTTTTAGGGAATTTTCAGGGTTTTTTTAGGGAATTTTCAGGGGTTATTAGGGAATTTTCAGGGGTTATTAGGGAATTTTTAGGGGTCCTTTTAGGGACTTTTCAGGGTCTTTTTTAAGGGAATTTTCAGGGGTTCTTTTAGGGAATTTTGAGGGGTTTTTTTAGGGAATTTTGAGGGGTTTTTTAGGGAATTTTGAGGGGTTTTTTAGGGAATTTTGAGGGGTCCTTTTAAGGAATTTGGAGGGTTTTTTTAGGGAATTTTGAGGGGTCCTTTTGGGGGAATTTTTAGGGAATTTTGAGGGGTTTTTTAGGGAATTTTTAGCGGTTTTTTTAGGGAATTTTCAGGGTCTTTTTTTAGGGAATTTTGAGGGGTCCTTTTAGGGAATTTTGAGGGGTCCTTTTTAGGGAATTTTCAGGGTTTTTTAGGGAATTTTCAGGGTTTTTTAGGGAATTCTGAGGGGCTGGAGAGGGCCTTGGCATAAAGGCTGCAGGGGCAGGAGCCAGGGAACGGCTTCCCCATGGAATTTCGGGATCTTGGGAAGCCATTCCCGCCCGCCAGCGAATTCCCAGAGAATCCCTGGAATTCCCAGTTCAGCAGGAATCATCCCACAGCAGCAGCAGCTTCCTGCCAATCCCTGCTCCCGGCCGGGAGGGCAGAATTCCAAGGAAAAAGAAGGAAAAGGAGGAAAGGGGGGGAGCGAGGGGATGGATTTGCCCAAATTTCAGCTGCATCGGGATCGCTCCTGGCCGGAGCCGGCGCGCCGGGAATCCGGGATTGGGGAGCGGGAACGTTCTTCCATGGGCAGGGAAGAGGCCCGGAAAGATGGGTCCTTGGAGGGAACTTGGAGGGGTTTTTTGGGGAGTTTGTGGGGTTTTTTGGGAATTTTGAGGGGTTTTTAGGGAATTTTTAGGGTTTTTTAAGGGAATTTTGAGGGCTTTTTTAAGGGAATTTTGAGGGGGTTTTAGGGAATTTTGAGGGGTTTTTTTAGGGAATTTTTATGGGTTTTTAAGGGAATTTTTAGCGGGGTTTTTTTTGAATTTTTGGGGTTTGGTAGGGAGTTTTTTGGGGAATTTGAGGGGCTTTTTTTGGGATTTTTTAGGGGGTTTTTTTAATTATGAAGGGTTTTTTTAGGGAATTTTCAGGGGTGTTTTAGGGAATTTTGAGGGGTTTTTTAGGGAATTTTGAGGGGTTTTTTAGGGAATTTTTAGGTGTCCTTTTAAGGAATTTTGAGGGTTTTTTTGGGGAATTTTGAGGGGTCCTTTTGGGGGAATTTTTAGGGAATTTTGAGGGGTTTTTTAGGGAATTTTTAGCGGTTTTTTTAGGGAATTTTCAGGGTCTTTTTAAGGGACTTTTCAGGGGTTTTTTTAGGGAATTTTCAGGGTTTTTAAGGGAATTTTTAGGGGTCCTTTTAGGGAATTTTGAGGTCTTTTTAGGGAATTTTTAGGGTTTTTTTTTTAATTTTGAGGGGTTTTTAGGGAATTTTTAGGGTTTTTTTAGGGAATTTTGAGAGGTCCTTTTGGGGGGAATTTTTAGGGGGTTTTTGGGGGAATGTTCAGGAGGTTTTTAGGGAATTTTGAGGGGTTTTTTAGGGAATTTTGACGGTGGTTTTTAGGGAAGTTCGAGGTATTTTTTGGGGAATTTTGAGGTCTTTAGGGACTTCTGCGGGCGTTTTTTAAGGAAATTTTTAGCGGTTTTTTAGGGAATTTTGAGGGGTTTTTTAGGGAACTTTTAGGGGTTTTTTAAGGAATTTGGAGGGGTTTTTTAAAGGGAATTTTTAGCGGGTTTTTTTTTCATTTTTAGGTTTTTGTAGAGAATTTTGGGGGGGGTTGGGGAATTTGAGGGTTTTTTTGGGATTTTTTAGGGGTTTTTTTTAATTTTCAGGGTTTTTTTATGGAATTTTGATGGGGTTTTTAGGGAATTTTTTCCGTTTTTTTTTTAATTTTTAGGTTTTTGTAGGGAATTTTTGGGGGGGTTTAGGGAGTTTTGAGGCATTTTTTTGGGAATTTTTAGGGGTCCTTTTAGGGAATTTTTAGGGATCCTTTTAGAAAATTTTGAGGGGGGTTTTAGGGAATTTTCAGGGTTTTTTTAGGGAATTTCTTGGGGGTTTTTTTGGGAATTTCTTGGGGTTTTTTTTGGGAATCTTGAGGGGTCCTTTTAGGGAATTTCGAGGTCTTTTTTAGGGAATTTGGAGGGGGTTTTTAGAGAATTTCAAGGGTTTTTTTAGGGAATTTTGAGAGTTCTTTTAGGGAATTTTGAGGGCTTTTTTAAGGGATTTTTTAGGGGTTTTTAAGGAATTTTGAGGGGTTTTTTAAGGGAATTTTTAGGGGTCTTTTTAAAGGGAATTTTAAAGTCTTTTTGGTGGAATTTTGAGGTATTTTTTTGGGAATTTTGAGGGGGTTTTTTAGGGATTTTGGGGGTCTTTTTTAAGGGAACTTTAAGGGGTATTTTAGGGAATTTTTAGGTCTTTTAGGGAATTTTGAGGGTTTTTTTAAAGGGAATTTTGAGGTCTTTTTTTGGAATTTTGAGGGGTCTTTTAGGGCATTTTGGGGTCTTTTTTTTAGGGAATTTTCAGGGGTTTTTTAGGGAATTTTGAGGGCGTTTTAGGGCATTTTGAGGGCGTTTTTTGGCAATTTTGAGGGGTCTTTTTTAAGGGAATTTTGAGGGGTTCTTTTAGGGAATTTCGAGGTCTTTTTCTAGGGAATTTTGAGGCTTTTTCCGGGAATTTTGCGGGGTATTTTCGGGAATTCGAAGGGCTTTCTGTGGCGGGTGGTGCAGATTCCCAGACGAGCGTTATCCCAGGAATCCAAGATGATTCCTGAACCTAAGGATCAGCTCCCAGGGTGGGATCTCATCCCGGATCGTGGAGATCCTGGAATTTCCCAGGCGGGATCAGCTGCCCAGGACCCTCCAGGGATGGAGCCTCCACCCCCAGGCAGAGCTGCTCCCAGGAAAAACGGAAATTCCCAGGAAAAACAGGGATTCTCAGGAAAAACAGGGATTCCCAGGAAAAACGGATTCCCAAGAAAAACGGGAATTCCCAGGAAAAATGGGGATTTCCAGGAAAAATGGGAATTCCCAGGAAAAACAGGGATTCCCAGGAAAAACAGGAATTCCCAAGAAAAATGGAAATTCCCAGGAAAAACGGGCATTCCCAGGAAAAACGGGCATTCCCAAGAAAAACAGGAAATTCCCAGGAAAACCAGGAATTCCCAAGCAAAACGGGCATTCCCAAGAAAAACGGAAATTCCCAGGAAAAACGGGAATTCCCAGGACAAACAGGGATTCCCAAGAAAAACAGGGATTCCCAGGAAAAACGAGAATTCCCAAGAAAAACGGGAATTCCCAAGAAAAACAGAAATTCCCAAGAAAAACGGGCATTCCCAAGAAAAGCAGGGAATTCCCAGGAAACCCAGGGAATTCCCGGCCTCAGCTGGAATTCCCGAAGTATTCCCGAGCCCTTTCGGGCATCTCCAGGCTCCGTCCTCTTCCCGCTTTTCCCGTCGGGATTCGGGAGCCCCCTCGGTGCCCCTCCCGCTTTTCCAGGTGCAGGAAAAGCTGCGGCAGCCGGGATTGGGAAGGGCCGGGAGCGCTCCTAAATCACCGGCGGCAATTCCCGGCGGCAATTCCCGGCTGCAATTCCCGGCTGGAATTCCCGGCTGCAATTCCCAGCGGCAATTCCCGGCTGGAATTCCCGGCTGCAATTCCCAGCGGCAATTCCCAGCGGCAATTCCCGGCTGCAATTCCCGGCGGCAATTCCCGGCTGCAATTCCCGGCTGCAATTCCCGGCTGCAATTCCCGGCTGCAATTCCCGGCGGCAATTCCCGGCTGCAATTCCCGGCTGCAATTCCCGGCTGCAATTCCCGGCTGCAATTCCCGGCTCATGATCCCGCGGAGTTGCCGCGCTGGGAGCCGGGAATCGCAGCGGGAACCACCCCCGGGCTGGAGGGAATGGGATCGAGGGAGAGCTGGGAATGAGCTGGGAATGTGCTGGGAATGAACTGGGAATGTGCTGGGAATGAGCTGGGAATGAACTGGGAATGAGCTGGGAATGTGCTGGGAATGAGCTGGGAATGAACTGGGAATGTGCTGGGAATGGGCTGGGAATGAGCTGGGAATGAGCTGGGAATGTGCTGGGAATGTGCTGGGAATGAGCTGGGAATGAGCTGGGAATGTGCTGGGAATGTGCTGGGAATGAACTGGGAATGTGCTGGGAATGGGCTGGGAATGAGCTGGGAATGAGCTGGGAATGTGCTGGGAATGAGCTGGGAATGAGCTGGGAATGAGCTGGGAATGGGCTGGGAATGTGCTGGGAATGAACTGGGAATGAGCTGGGAATGAGCTGGGAATGTGCTGGGAATGAGCTGGGAATGAACTGGGAATGAGCTGGGAATGTGCTGGGAATGGGCTGGGAATGGGCTGGGAATGTGCTGGGAATGGGCTGGGAATGAACTGGGAATGTGCTGGGAATGAGCTGGGAATGAACTGGGAATGAGCTGGGAATGAGCTGGGAATGTGCTGGGAATGAACTGGGAATGAGCTGGGAATGAACTGGGAATGAACTGGGAATGTGCTGGGAATGAACTGGGAATGAGCAGGGGGAGCAGCGGAATTCCAGGAGAGCCCCGAGCCCCTTCCAGGGCCTTTTCCAGAGGTTTTTCCAGCACAGCTGGAGAGGGCCTTGGCATAAAGGCTGCAGGGGCAGGAGCCTGGGGGGTTTGGGAATTCTGAGGGGTTTTTTGGGAATTTTCAGGGTTTTTTTAGGGAATTTTTAGGAGACCTTTTAGGGAATTTTGAGTGGGTTTTAGGGAATTTTGAGGGGTTTTTTGGGAATTTTCTGAGGTTTATCAGGGAAATTTCAGGGGTTTTTTAGGGAATTTTGAGGGGTTTTTAGGGAATTTTGAGGGGTCCTTTCAGGGATTTTCAGGGGTTTTTAGGGAATTTTCAGGGGTTTTTTAGGGAATTTTGAGGGGGTTTTAGGGAATTTTGAGGGGTCCCTTTTAGGGAATCCCAATTCCCATCTCCCCATCCCTTTCCCATCTCCCCATCTCCCTTTTCCCTTCTCCCCATCCCAGTTCCCATCTCCCAGTTCCCAGTTCCCATCTCCCCATCTCCCTTTTCCCATCTCCCCATCCCTTTTCCCAGTTCCCCATATCCCATCTCGCTTTTCCTCATCCCATCTCCCATATCCCGATTCCCCATATCCCTTTTCCCATTTCCCAGTTCCCCATCTCCCTTCTCCCCTCTCCCCATCCCTTTTCCCTTCTCTCCATTTCCCATCTCCCTTTTCCCAATTCCCAATTCCCATCTCCCCATCCCAATTCCCATCTCCCCATCTCCCAATTCCCATCTCCCCATCTCCCTTCTCCCATCTCCCCATCTCCCTTTTCCCATCTCTCCATTTCCCATCTCCCTTTTCCCATATCCCCATATCCCAATTCCCATCTCCCAATTCCCTTCTCCCCTCTCCCCATATCCCAATTCCCCTCTCCCCATAT
The DNA here is from genome assembly GCF_009650955.1 of Corvus moneduloides. Lineage (NCBI taxonomy): Eukaryota > Metazoa > Chordata > Aves > Passeriformes > Corvidae > Corvus > Corvus moneduloides. The sequence continues at coordinate 123,591,628 of NC_045476.1, read as the reverse complement.
CCCAATTCCCATCTCCCCATCTCCCAATTCCCATCTCCCCATATCCCTTCTCCCCTCTCCCCATCCCAGTTCCCGTCTCCCCATCCCAATTCCCATTTCCCAATTCCCAATTCCCACTTCCCCATATCCCTTCTCCCCTCTCCCAGTTCCCAGTTCCTATCTCCCCATATCCCAGTTCCCAGTTCCCCATCTCCCAATTCCCATCTCCCCATCTCCCCATCTCTCCATGTCCCATCTCCCTTTTCCCATTTCCCATCTCCCCATATCCCTTCTCCCTTCTCCCCTCTCCCCATATCCCAATTCCCATCTCCCCATATCCCAATTCCCATTTCCCAATTCCCAATTCCCATTTCCCCATCCCAATTCCCTTCTCCCCATCCCAATTCCCATTTCCCCATCCCAATTCCCATCTCCCCATATCCCAATTCCCATCTCCCCATCTCCCAATTCCCATCTCTCCATGTCCCATCTCCCTTTTCCCAATTCCCAATTCCCATCTCCCCATATCCCTTCTCCCCTCTCCCCATATCCCAATTCCCATCTCCCCATCCCAATTCCCATTTCCCAATTCCCATCTCCCCATATCCCTTCTCCCCTCTCCCCATCCCAATTCCCTTCTCCCCATATCCCAGTTCCCAGTTCCCAATTCCCATTTCCCATCTCCCCATATCCCAATTCCCATCTCCCCATATCCCTTCTCCCCTCTCCCCATCCCAATTCCCTTCTCCCCATATCCCAGTTCCCAGTTCCCAATTCCCATTTCCCATCTCCCCATATCCCTTCTCCCATCTCTCCCCATCCCAATTCCCATTTCCCAATTCCCAATTCCCATCTCCCCATATCCCTTCTCCCTTCTCTCCTCTCCCCATCCCAATTCCCATTTCCCAATTCCCAATTCCCATCTCCCCATATCCCTTCTCCCCTCTCCCCATATCCCAATTCCCATCTCCCCTTTTCCCTCCCCGCTCCCCTCTCACTTTCCCGGGACAAAAAACCTCGCAGCGGAGACCTGGAAAAAAAAAAACCAAAAAACCCAGGGAGGCGCAGGAAAAACCGGGAAAAATCCCAAAAAACCCCCCGAAATCCGGGAGCCAGAGGAGCCGGGATTAAGGCGCCGCGGGGGCCCGGCCGGGAACAGTGCCGGCATTGTAACCCGAGCTCATCCAGGGAAAAACGGGAAACCGGGAGAGGGAGCCTGACCCCGGCATCCCGCGGGAGCCGGCAACGAGGAGCGAGTGAAGAATTCCAGAGGCGGATTTGGCTTCCTGCTCCCGCCGCAGACGGACACGGGGGAGGTGGCGCGGGGCCGGCGCTTCCAGCGCTTCCCGACGATCCCGCCGCACCTGGAGCGGCCTCGGGAAGCGCCTGGAGCGCGGGGAGAGGGGGGGGGAAGCGGCGCCGGGAGAGCCTCGGGAAAAGCAGGGGGGGAAAAACGGGGAAAAACAGGAAAAGGGCGCGGAGCGCGGCCCCGGTTGCCCGTGGCGAGTGGGATGCGCTGCGGGATTTCTGCGGGATTTTTTTGGGATGAGGTGCGGGGGGTGGGAAGGGGGTGATTCCCAGCTGGCAGCCATTCCCGAGGAGAGGGGGAGAGAGGGCTGGCAGGGAATAAATCAGGGATCACAGGAGGGGTCACATGTGGTTCCCGGCAGGAATTGCAGGTGCGGGGCCGGGAATGGCCGGGAGCAGCTGCTGATGGATCAGGTGGGAGCCCTGGCAGCTCATTCCCAGAGCCGGGATTGGGAATGGGGGCTGGGATTCGTTGGGAATGGGGGCTGGGGCAGGGTTGGAGGTTTCTGGAAGGTTTGGGATGGACGGGGTTGAAGGATTGTCCCGCTCCATGGGCAGGGAAGAGTTCCCGTTATCCCGGGGTGCTCCAGCCGGGCAGGGAGCACTTCCAGGGATGTCCGTGGAATTCCAGACGGGTTTGGGATGGAGGGGACCTTAATTCCCATCCCATTCCCAACCATTCCATGGGCAGGGAGCACTTCCAGGGATGTCCGTGGAATTCCAGACGGGTCTTGGGATGGAGGGGACCTTAATTCCCATCCCATTCCCACGGGGCGGCTCCCGCTGTGCCGGGATTGTTCCAGGGATCCTCTGGGAATTCCCTGGCGGGCAGGAATGGCTTCCCAAGGTCCCGAAATTCCATGGGGAAGCCATTCCCTGGCTCCTGCCCCTGCAGCCTTTATGCCAAGGCCCTCTCCAGCTGTGCTGGAAAAACCTCTGGAAAAGGCCCTGGAAGGGGCTCGGGGCTCTCCTGGAATTCCGCTGCTCCCCCTGCTCATTCCCAGCTCATTCCCAGCTCATTCCCAGCTCATTCCCAGCCCATTCCCAGCTCATTCCCAGCTCATTCCCAGCCAGGATTCCCGGGATGAGCAGGGAAAGCTCCTGCCAGGAGCACAAAGCGCTGGGCTGGGAAGGAGGAGCCGGAGAGGGAAAAGGTTCCTTTATCCCAAAGCTCTGCCAGGGATCCCATCCATGGAATCCAATCCATGGAATCCCATCCATGGAATCCTCTCCATGGAATCTCCATCCGTGGAATCCCATCCATGGAATCCTCTCCATGGAATCTCCATCCGTGGAATCCCATCCATGGAATCCCATCCATGGAATCTCCATCCATGGAATCTCCATCCATGGAATCCCCATCCATGGAATCCCATCCATGGAATCCAATCCATGGAATCCCATCCATGGAATCCCATCCATGGAATCCTCTCCATGGAATCTCCATCCATGGAATCCTCTCCATGGAATTCTCTCCATGGAATCCCCTCCATGGAATCCTCTGAGGAGTTTTTATTCCCATGGGATCGGAAGCGGCTCCTTCGGAGCTCCTGAAATCCCGGGATTGGGGAATTCCCTCCCAAACGCCACCGGCGGCTTCCTGGGATTGGGGGAATAGACTGGGAATCCCTCCCTGGGACTGGGAATCGATCCCTGGAGCTGGGAATCGATCCCTGGAGCTGGGAATCCCTCCCTGGGACTGGGAATCGATCCCTGGGGCTGGGAATTGATCCCTGGGGCTGGGAATCGATCCCTGGGGCTGGGAATCCCTCCCTGGGGCTGGGAATTGATCCCTGGGACTGGGAATCCCTCCCTGGGGCTGGGAATTGATCCCTGGGACTGGGAATCCCTCCCTGGGGCTGGGAATCCCTCCCTGGAGCTGGGAATTGATCCCTGGGACTGGGAATCGATCCCTGGAGCTGGGAATCCCTCCCTGGAGCTGGGAATCGATCCCTGGAGCTGGGAATTGTTCCCTGGGACTGGGAATCGATCCCTGGGACTGGGAATCCCTCCCTGGAGCTGGGAATCGATCCCTGGGGCTGGGAATTGTTCCCTGGGACTGGGAATCGATCCCTGGGACTGGGAATCCCTCCCTGGGGCTGGGAATCGATCCCTGGGGCTGGGAATCGATCCCTGGGGCTGGGAATTGATCCCTGGGGCTGGGAATCCCTCCCTGGGGCTGGGAATTGATCCCTGGGGCTGGGAATCCCTCCCTGGAGCTGGGAATTGATCCCTGGGGCTGGGAATCCCTCCCTGGAGCTGGGAATTGTTCCCTGGGACTGGGAATCGATCCCTGGAGCTGGGAATCGATCCCTGGGACTGGGAATCCCTCCCTGGATCTGGGAATCGATCCCTGGGACTGGGAATCCCTCCCTGGAGCTGGGAATCGATCCCTGGGGCTGGGAATTGTTCCCTGGGACTGGGAATCGATCCCTGGGACTGGGAATCCCTCCCTGGGGCTGGGAATCGATCCCTGGGACTGGGAATCGATCCCTGGAGCTGGGAATCCCTCCCTGGGACTGGGAATCGATCCCTGGAGCTGGGAATCCCTCCCTGGGGCTGGGAATTGATCCCTGGGACTGGGAATCCCTCCCTGGGGCTGGGAATTGATCCCTGGGGCTGGGAATCCCTCCCTGGGGCTGGGAATTGATCCCTGGAGCTGGGAATCCCTCCCTGGAGCTGGGAATCGATCCCTGGGACTGGGAATCCCTCCCTGGGGCTGGGAATTGATCCCTGGGACTGGGAATCGATCCCTGGAGCTGGGAATCCCTCCCTGGGACTGGGAATCGATCCCTGGGACTGGGAATCCCTCCCTGGGGCTGGGAATTGATCCCTGGAGCTGGGAATCCCTCCCTGGAGCTGGGAATCGATCCCTGGATCTGGGAATTGTTCCCTGGGACTGGGAATCGATCCCTGGGGCTGGGAATCGATCCCTGGGGCTGGGAATTGATCCCTGGGGCTGGGAATCCCTCCCTGGGGCTGGGAATTGATCCCTGGGGCTGGGAATCCCTCCCTGGAGCTGGGAATCCCTCCCTGGAGCTGGGAATTGATCCCTGGGACTGGGAATCGATCCCTGGGACTGGGAATCGATCCCTGGAGCTGGGAATCCCTCCCTGGATCTGGGAATCGATCCCTGGGGCTGGGAATCGATCCCTGGAGCTGAGAATCAATCCCTGGAGCTGAGAATCGATCTCTGGGGCTGGGAATTGATCCCTGGGGCTGGGAATTGTTCCCTGGGACTGGGAATCGATCCCTGGAGCTGGGAATCCCTCCCTGGAGCTGGGAATTGATCCCTGGGACTGGGAATCGATCCCTGGGGCTGGGAATCCCTCCCTGGATCTGGGAATCCCTCCCTGGATCTGGGAATCGATCCCTGGGGCTGGGAATCGATCCCTGGAGCTGAGAATCAATCCCTGGAGCTGAGAATCGATCTCTGGGGCTGGGAATTGTTCCCTGGGACTGGGAATCCCTCCCTGGAGCTGGGAATCGATCCCTGGGACTGGGAATCCCTCCCTGGAGCTGGGAATTGATCCCTGGGGCTGGGAATCCCTCCCTGGAGCTGGGAATTCAGCCTCAGGAATTCCCTGAGTCCCTGGAGCTGGAGGGGCCGGTGTCCCTGGGCAGCTCCATGGGGAGATTCCAGAGGCCGATTCCCGGGGCAATCCCGCTGGATCTGCCCCGTGCCGTGCCCCGGGAGCTGGGAATGAGGCGGAATCTCCTCCCGGGAATCTCCAGGCTGGCCAGAATTCCCAGTTTGGAGCTTCCCCTCCCAGTTTGGGTGTCCTGGGCCCGCAGGGAAATCGGGAGCAGCTGCCGGCCCTTGGAGCGAGGCCGGGATGGCGGCGGATCCCAAAAATCCTCCTGCTCCGGAGCCATCCCGGGCCGCGGGCCCGGATTCCTGAATTCCTGAATTCCAGGAGCCGCGCTGGCAGCGGGATCGGGCTCGCGGCCAATCCCGGGGGAGCCGAGCCCGGGACGTGCTGATCCAGGAGCCTCCAGTGATTTCATGGAGCAAAAATGTCCCGGAAAATCCCGGGCCAGGCCCCGGCAGGGGCCGGGAATGAGTCGGGGATGAGCCGGGAATGCTCCCGGAGCTCCCGAGATGGGATCCTGGAGCTGGGAAAAGCCGGGAGAAGGGGACGGAGCCCGGCCCCCTCGGGATTTCTGGGAGCAGGGAATGCGATCAGCCATTCCCGGCCGGATCCGGAGCCCTTTCCCTGCTCCAGCCCGGGGGGAGCGGCTGGGGCTGGAATGTGGGGCTGGAAAAGGCTGGGAAAGGCCGGGAACAAGGACAGGAGCAGAGGGAGCGGCCTCGGGCTGGGATTTTCGGGAATATCCCCCTGGAAAGGGCTGCCCGGGCTGGAATTCCGGGCTGGAGCGGCCATTCCCGGCTGGAATCGCCCTCGCTGGGGGGGTGGGATGGGAGCAGGGCCGGGATTTGGGATCCCCATTCCCAGGATTTCCCATCGCTGTGGATTTGGGATGGGATCAGGGCCGGGATTTGGGATCCCCATTCCCAGGATTTCCCATCCCTGTGGATTTGGGATGGGTTCAGGGTCGGGGGTGGATTTGGGAGGCTCCGAGGGCTTTTCCAAGCTCAGCAATTCCAGGATTCTCTTCCCATGGACCCGGCGCCCTTTTCCCTGGAATTCTCTTCCCGCTCCAGCCCTCTCCACATTCCCAGCACCCCTGGCGCCGGCGCCTTTGGACAACCCATGGGAATCACTCAGGATCCAGGGGCTCAGGGAATCCCACGGGAATCCCCATTCCCAGAGCCCATCCCAGTTCTGATCCTGATCTTATCCCAGTTCTGATCCCATTCCCAGAGCCCATCCCAGTTCTGATCCTGATCTTATCCCAGTTCTGATCCCATTCCCAGAGCCCATCCCAGTTCTGATCCCATCCCAGAGCCCATCCCAGTTCTGATCCCATTCCCAGAGCCCATCCCAGTTCTGATCCTGATCCCATCCCAGTTCTGATCCCGATCCCAGAGCCCATCCCAGTTCTGATCCCGATCTCATCCCAGTTCTGATCCCAATCCCAGAGCCCATCCCAGTTCTGATCCCATTCCCAGAGCCCATCCCAGTTTCCCTCCTGCCTCTGGAACCCATCCCAGTTTTCCTCCCTCCGCTGCCGCCCCTCATTCCCATCCCTTCCCCTCATTCCCATCCCTTCCCCTCATTCCTTTTCCCTCATTCCCTTCCCCTCATTCCTTTCCCCTCATTCCTTTCCCCTCATTCCTTTTCCCTCATTCCCTTCCCCTCATTCCCTTCCCCTCATTCCCTTCCCCTCATTCCCTTCCCCTCATTCCCATCCCTTTCCCTCATTCCCTTTCCCCTCATTCCCATCCCTTCCCCTCATTCCCTTCCCATCATTCCCATTCCCTCATTCCCGGCCCTTTCCCATCATTCCCATCCCTTCCCCTCATTCCCTTTCCCATCATTCCCATCCCTTTCCCATTATTCCCATCCCTTTCCCGTCATTCCCTTTCCCATCATTCCCATCCCTTTCCCATTATTCCCATCCCTTTCCCGTCATTCCCGGCCCTTCCCCTCATTCCCTTTCCCATCATTCCCATCCCCTCATTCCCGGCCCTTTCCCCTCATTCCCATCCCTTCCCCTCATTCCCATTCCCTCATTCCCATCCCTTTCCCTCATTCCCTTTCCCTCATTCCCGGGCCTTTGCCCTCATTCCCAGCCCTTCCCCTCATTCCTTTTCCCTCATTCCCGGCCTTTTCCCACCATTCCCATCCCATTCCCTCATTCCTGCCCTTTTCCTGCCCTCGGGTCCCGCATTTGCTGGTCCCGGGACCATCCCATTGGAACAGCACTGGGAAATGTTGGGATCCGTTTTCCCGGGACCATCCCATTGGAACAGCACTGGGAAATGTTGGGATCCGTTTTCCCGGGACCATCCCATTGGAACAGCACTGGGAAATGTTGGGATCCGTTTTCCCGGGACCATCCCATTGGAACAGCACTGGGAAATGTTGGGATCCGTTTTCCCGGGATCATCCCATTGGAACAGCACTGGGAAATGTTGGGATCCGTTTTCCCGGGATCATCCCATTGGAACAGCACTGGGAAATGTTGGGATCCGTTTTCCCGGGATCATCCCATTGGAACAGCACTGGGAAATGTTGGGATCCGTTTTCCCGGGACCATCCCATTGGAACAGCACTGGGAAATGTTGGGATCCGTTTTCCCGGGACCATCCCATTGGAACAGCACTGGGAAATGTTGGGATCCGTTTTCCCGGGATCATCCCATTGGAACAGCACTGGGAAATGTTGGGATCCGTTTTCCCGGGATCATCCCATTGGAACAGCACTGGGAAATGTTGGGATCCGTTTTCCCGGGATCATCCCATTGGAACAGCACTGGGAAATGTTGGGATCCGTTTTCCCGGGAAACTCCGGGGTTTTCCCGAATTCCTGGTTTTTCCCTGGTTTTTCCCTGGCGCTTCCAGCACAGGGAACGCCGTGGGAATCCCTCGGGGGGAAGGGAAAGGGGGACCAGGGATTCCCTCGGGGGCCGCGAGGGGGAATCGCGTTCCCGATTAACGACACAACTTCCGGCTTTAATTGGTGGAATTCCAGCGTGTGATTGATCGTTCCCAAAAAACGCCGCCCCCACCCCGGATCCCGAGATCCGGGATCAGTTCTGGGATCAGTTCATGGAGCAGTTCATGGAGCAGTTCTGGGGTCAGTTCTGGGATCAGCTCCAGGAGCAGCTCCGGGATCAGCTCCGGGATCAGTTCCGGGGTCAGTTCTGGGATCAGCCCTGGGATCAGCTCCGGGATCCGTTCCGGGATCAGTTCCGGGATCCGTTCCGGGATCAGCTCCGGGATCAGTTCTGGGATCAGTTCCGGGATCCGTTCCGGGATCAGCTCCGGGATCAGTTCTGGGATCAGTTCCGGGATCCGTTCCGGGATCAGTTCCGGGGTCAGTTCTGGGATCAGCCCCGGGATCAGTTCTGGGATCAGCTCCGGGATCAGTTCTGGGATCAGCCCTGGGATCAGCCCCGGGATCAGTTCTGGGATCAGCTCCGGGTTCAGCCCCGGGATCAGTTCTGGGATCAGCCCTGGGATCAGCCCTGGGATCAGTTCTGGGGTCAGTTCTGGGGTCAGTTCTGGGGTCAGTTCCATGAGCAGCTCCGGGATCAGTTCTGGGATCAGTTCCAGGATCAGTTCTGGGATCAGTTCTGGGATCAGCCCCGGGACCAGTTCTGGGATCAGTTCTGGGATCGGTGCCGGGATCAGTTCTGGAATCAGCCCCGGGGTCAGTTCTGGGATCAGCTCCAGGAGCAGCTCCGGGATCAGCCCCGGGGTCAGTTCTGGGATCAGCCCCGGGATCAGTTCTGGGATCAGTTCCGGGATCAGCCCCGGGATCAAGCAGGAAGCGGATCCGGGCGAGCCAAGTGTTCCATGAGTATCCACAGATCCCGGGGCAGGATTCCCAAGTGGGAAATGGATCCAGGAGATCCCAGTGTTCCACGAGCAGGAATCCTGGCTCCACGATTCCCAGGGATTCCCAAGCGGATCCAGGAGATCCGAGTGTTCCACGAGGGGCAGGGAATTCCCAGGGATTCCCAAGGATTCCCGGAGTGGATCCGGGAGATCCGAGTGTTCCACGAGGGGTGAGGATTCCCAAGGATTCCCAAGCAGATCCGGGGTATCCAAGTGTTCCACAATGGGTGAGGATTCCCAAGGATTCCTGGAGCGGATCCAGGAGATCCGAGTGTTCCACGAGGGGCGGGGATTCCCAAGGATTCCCAAGGATTCCCAGGGATTCCCGAGCGGCTCCTCCATCCCCGGGGCTCTCCGGTGCCGTTCCCTGCGTATCCCGGAATTCCGAGTGCCGCTGGAATTGTGGCCGTGCCGCTCTTCCCGGCGGGATCGGGCAGGAAAATGTCCCTGGATCTGCGGATCCGCGAGTTTGGCTTCTCCCGCTGCAATTCCCGGCTGCAATTCCTGGCTGGAATTCCCAGCCGGAATTCCCGGCTGCAATTCCCGGCTGCAATTCCCGGCCGGAATTCCCGGCTGCAATTCCCGGCTGCAATTCCCGGCTGCAATTCCCGGCCGGAATTCCCGGCCTAGCTCCGGAGCTGTCCCGTCTTCCTGTCCCGGTCTTTGCTCTGTGGGAGGGAAAGGAGGGGTCAGGGCTGGCCTTGGGAATTCTCCCGGGATCCCTTTTCCAAGGAATTATCCCAGGATCCCATCCCAAGGAATTCCCCTGGGATCTTTTTCCAAGGAATTATCCCAGGATCCCATCCCAAGGAATTCCCCTGGGATCTTTTTCCAAGGAATTATCCCGGGATCCCTTCCCAAGGAATTCTCCAGGGATCCTTTTCCCGAAGGAATTCTCCCAGGATCCCTTTCCCAAGGAATTCTCCTGGGATCCCTTTCCAGGAATTCTCCCAGGATCCTTTCCCAAGGAATTCTCCAGGGATCCTTTTCCCAAGGAATTCTCCCAGGATCCCTTTCCCAAGGAATTCTCCTGGGATCCCTTTCCAGGAATTCTCCCAGGATCCTTTCCCAAGGAATTCTCCCGGGATCCTTTTCCGGGAATTCTCCCAGGATCCCTTTTCCAGGGAATTCTCCCGGGATCCTTTCCCAGGGAATTCTCCCGGGATCCCCTGGAGCTGTTCCCGATCCCGGCAATCCAGTGCCGCCCCCAATGCCACCACCGGTACTCCCAGTATCCCCAGTATCCCCAGTGCCGCCCCCAGTGCCACCCCAGTATCAGCCTGGTCACTCCCAGTAGCACCAGTGCCACCATTATCCCCACCACTCAATCTCCCAGTAGCACCAGTAACACCACCGCTAAATCCACCAGTAGCACCCCAGTATAACCAGTACCACCCCCAGTATAACCAGTACCACCCCCAGCACCCCCAGTATAACCAGTACCACTCCCAGTTGAACAGTACCACTCCCAGTATAACCAGTAGCACTCCCAGTATAACCAGTAGCACCCCAGTACCACTCCCAGTATAACCAGTACCACCCCCAGTATAACCAGTACCACCCCCAGCACCCCCAGTATAACCAGCAGCACCCCCAGTATAACCAGTAGCACCCCCAGTACCACCCCCAGTATAACCAGTACCACCCCCAGTATAACCAGTACCACCCCCAGCACCCCCAGTATAACCAGCAGCACCCCCAGTATAACCAGTACCACCCCAGTACCACCCCCAGTATAACCAGTACCACCCCACCAGCACCACCAGTACCCCCAGTACCCCCCCACCCCTGCCCCAGCCGGGTTCTCCTTCCCATCCCCGTTTTTTGGGATCCCCAATTCCCAATCCCTGCCTTTCCCCCTTTCCCATCCCCATTTTTTGGGATCCCCAATTCCCAATCCCTGCCTTCCCCCCTTTCCCATCCCATTTTTCGGGATCCCCCATCCCCAGTTCCCAATCCCAGCCCCATCCCAGCCCTCCCCCCTTTCCCATCCCAGTTTTTTGGGATCCCCAATTCCCAATCCCAGCCCCATCCCAGTCTTCCCCCTTTCCCATCCCCGTTTTTTGGGATCCCCAATTCCCAATCCCTGCCTTTCCCCCATTTCCATTCCCATTTTTTGGGATCCCCATCCCCAGTTCCCAATCCCAGCCCAATCCCAGCCCTCCCCCCTTTCCCATCCCTGTTTTTTGGGATCCCAATTCCCAATCCCCAATCCCAGCTCTCCCCCCTTTCCCATCCCCGTTTTTCGGGATCCCCATTCCCAATTCCCAATCCCTGCCTTCCCCCTTTCCCATCCCATTTTTTGGGATCCCAATTCCCAATCCCTGCTTTCCCCCTTTTCCATTCCCATTTTTTCGGGATCCCCATCCCCAGTTCCCAATCCCAGCCCTCCCCCCTTTCCCATCCCCGTTTTTTGGGATCCCCAATTCCCAATCCCTGCCCCATCCCAGGCTTTTCCCCTTTCCAATCCCCGTTTTTTTTGGAGATTCTCCTGATCCCAATTCCCAATCCCTGCCTTCCCCCTTTTCCCGTCCCATTTTTCGGGATCCCCCATCCCCAGTTCCCAATCCCAGCCCCATCCCAGCTCTCCCCCCTTTCCCATCCCGTTTTTCGGGATCCCCATTCCCAATTCCCAATCCCAGCCCTCCCTCCTTTCCCATCCCCATTTTTCGGGATCCCCAATTCCCAATCCCTGCCTTTCCCCCTTTCCCATCCCCATTTTTCGGGATCCCCAATTCCCAATCCCAGCCCCATCCCAGGCTTCTCCCCTTTCCCATCCCTGTTTTTCGGGATCCCCATTCCCAATCCCTGCCTTTCCCCCTTTCCCATCCCTGTTTTTCGGGATCCCCATTCCCAATCCCTGCCTTTCCCCCTTTTCCATTCCCGTTTTTTGGGATCCCCAATTCCCAATTCCAGCCCTCCCCCCTTTCCCATCCCATTTTTTAGGATCCCCAATTCCCAATCCCTGCCCCATCCCAGGCTTTTCCCCTTTCCAATCCCCGTTTTTTTTTGGGATTCTCCTGATCCCAATTCCCAATCCCTGCCTTCCCCCCTTTCCCGTCCCATTTTTCGGGATCCCCAATTCCCAATCCCTGTCTTCCCCCCTTTCCCATCCCATTTTTCGGGATCCCCCATCCCCAGTTCCCAATCCCAGCCCCATCCCAGCCCTCCCCCCTTTCCCATCCCTGTTTTTTGGGATCCCCATTCCCAATCCCTGTCTTCCCCCCTTTCCCATCCCATTTTTCGGGATCCCCCATCCCCAGTTCCCAATCCCAGCCCCATCCCAGCCCTCCCCCCTTTCCCATCCCTGTTTTTTGGGATCCCCATTCCCAATCCCTGTCTTCCCCCCTTTCCCATCCCATTTTTTTGGGATCCCAATTCCCAATCCCTTCCCAATTCCCAATTCCCGATCCCAGCCCTTCCCCCTTTCCCATCCCCGTTTTTTTGGGATCCCCAATTCCCAATCCCAGCCCCATCCCCTCCCTCCCCCCTCCCCTCCCCGCACGTGCGGCTCCGTCTCTCCCTTTGTTCCCGAGGGTGGGAAGGGGAGGGAAAAGGGGGAATTCTGCTCGCGCCGGCCTCGATTTTCCCAGATGTTCCAGCCCCGGGAGTTCGGGGCCGTCTGGAGCGGAAATGGGGATTGGGAAAATCCCGCCGCGCTTTTCCCTCTCGCCTCCCCCCGCCGCCGCCAGGAGCGGCTGGAATTCGGGATCGCGGCGGGAATTCGGGATCGAGGATCCCGGGATTCGGGAGGGGGGAGAAGGGGGAAAAGCGGGAAGGGCTGAGGCAACCCCGGAGAGCTCCCGGTGATTTGGGAATCTCACGGAATTCCCGCTCCCGGCACCGTCCTGAGCCGAAATCCGGGGTTTTCCATGGAAAACCTGGATTTGGAAAAGGGGGAAAATTGGGAATGGCTGAGGCAGCCCCGGGAAGCTCCCAGCTCCCGGTGATTTGGGAATCTCATGGAATTTTCACCATCCTGAGCTGAAATCCGGGGTTTTCCATGGAAAAGGGGGATGTGGAAAAGGGGGAAAAGCGGGAATGGCTGAGGCACTGGGAGCTTTGGGAATCTCATGGAATTTTCACCATCCTGAGCCTAAATCTGAGATTTTCCATGGAAAAGGGGGATGTGGAAAAGGGGGAAAAGCGGGAATGGCTGAGGCTCCCAGAGGTTTGGGAATCTCATGGAATTTTCACCGTCCTGAGCCGAAATCCGGGATTTTCCATGGAAAAGCTGGATTTGGGATGTGGGGAGCGCCCGGAGCTCCGCGGGCAGGGATTGCTGGGATGTGGATCTGGGGGAGCTTCCCGGCCCCGCTGGATCCGGGAGGGTTTTCCCGAGGCTCCGGAGAGGTTTTGCTGCCCCAAATTCCAGAGGGACCAAATCCCTCTGATCCCATCCCAAATCCCTGATCCAATCCCAAATCTCTGCTCCCATCCCAAATCAATCTGATCCCATCCCAAATCCCTCTGATCCCATCCCAAATCCCCCCTGGATCCCAAATCCCTCTGGATCCCATCCCAAATCCCTGATCCAATCCCAAATCTCTGCTCCCATCCCAAATCAATCTGATCCCATCCCAAATCCCCCCTGGATCCCAAATCCCTCTGATCCCATCCCAAATCCCCCCTGGATCCCATCCCAAATCCCTCTGGATCCCATCCCAAATCCCTGATCCCATCCCAAATCTCTGCTCCCATCCCAAATCACTCTGATCCCATCCCAAATCCCCCCTCGATCCCAAATCCCTCTGATCCCATCCCAAATCCCTCTGGATCCCATCCCAAATCCCTGATCCCTTCCCAAATCCCTGATCCCATCCCAAATCCCTCTGGATCCCATCCCGAATCCCTGATCCCATCCCAAATCCCTCTGATCCCATCCCAAATCCCCTCTGGATCCCAAATCCCCTCTGGATCCCAGTTCCCTCTGGATCCCAAATCCCCCCTGGATCTCAAATCCCTTCTGGATCCTGAATCCCCTCTGGATCCCAAATCCCCTCCAGACCCTGCTCTCCCTCTGGATCCCAATTTCCTCTGGATCCTCGGGGATTCCATAGGGGAATTGCTTTATCCCAATTCCCTTCTGGATCCCGATTCCCTCTGGAACCCGATTCCCTCTGGATCCCAATTCCTCCCTGGATCCCGGATCCCCTCTGGATCCCAAATCCCCCCTGGATCCCAGTTCCCCCTTGGATCCCAAATCCTCTCCAGACCCTGATCCCCCTCTGAATCCCAATTTCCTCTGGATCTGCGAGGATTCCGTAGGGGAATTGCTTTATCCCAATCCCCCTCTGGATCCCAGTTCCCTCTGGATCCAAATCCTCCCTCTGGATCCCGATCGCCTCTGGATCCTGATATCCCTCTGGATCCCGATTCCCTTTCTATCCCAGTTCCCCTCTGGATCCCGATATTCTTCCATATCCCAATCCCCCTCTGGATCCAAATCCCCCCTCTGGATCCCAATCCCCCTCTGGATCCCAAATCCCTCTGGATCCCAGTTCCCCTCTGGATCCCAAATCCCTCTGGTTCCCAAATTCTCCCTGGATCCCGAATCCTCCCTGGATCCCAGTTCCCCCTGGATCCCAAATCCCCTCCAGACCCTGATCCCCCTCTGGATCCTTGGGGATTCCATAGGGGAATTGCTTTATCCCGATTCCCTTCTGGGTCCCAATCCCCCTCTGGATCCCGATTCCCTCTGGATCGTCGGGGATTCCATAGGGGAATTGCCTTATCCCAATTCCATCTGGATCCCGAATCCCTGTGGATCCTGATTCCCTCTGCATCCAAATCCCCCCTCTGGATCCTGATTCCTCCCTGGATCCCAGTTCCTCCCTGGATCCCGATTCCCTTTCTATCCCAGTTCCCCTCTGGATCCCGATATTCTTCCAGATCCCAATCCCCCCCTGGATCCCGGATCTCCCCCGGATCCCAAGAACTTTTCATATCCCAATGCCCCTCCGGATCCCAAATCTTCTCTATCCCAATTCCCTCTGGATCCCAGTCCCCTCTGGATCCCAATATTCTTCCATATCCCAATTGCCTCTGGATCCCGAGGGGATTCCAGAGGGGAATTCCTTTATCCCGATCCCCCTCTGGATCCCGATCCCCTCCGGATCCCGATCCCCCTCCGGATCCCGATCCCCTCCGGATTCCGATCCCTCTCCAGATCCCGATCCCCTCCGGATTCCAATCCCCCTCCGGATCCCGATCCCCTCCGGATTCCAATCCCCCTCCGGATCCCGATCCCCTCCGGATTCCGATCCCCCTCTGGATCCCAATTCCCCTCCACATCCCGATCCCCTCCGGATCCCAATCGCCTTCCGGATCCCGATCCCCTCCGGATTCCGATCCCCTCCGGATTCCGATCCCCCTCTGGATCCCGATCCCCTCCAGATCCCAATCCCCCTCCGGATCCCAATCCCCTTCAGATCCCGATCCCCTCCGGATCCCGATCCCCCTCCAGATCCTGATCCCCCTCCAGATCCTGATCTCCCTCCAGACCCGGCTCCGCTCCCCATCCCTGCCTTCCCCCTGCAAGGGGCTGGGATCCCGAGGATCCCAAGGATCCCAAGGATCCCAAGGATCCCGGCGATCTGGAGACCCCAGGGTTGCTCCCACCTTTCCCATTTCCCTGCCTCGGCCTCTCCCTCATCCCGGGAAAACCTCTCCGGACCCCAGGACTCCGCTGGCTCCCGGAATTCCAACCCGGAATTCCCTTGGGAAGGGACGCGGCGCCGTCGGGATCCGGGAATCCCTTCGTTCCCAGATCCCCATTTCCTGCCTTGGATCGGGAAGTTTTGGGATCTGAGCAGATCCCGGCTCCCCCGGGCTGGGATGTCGGGAACACCGGGGCCCCTCTCCTGGCGCTTCCGGGATCAACCCCCCTGGAGCCGCCGCTTTGGGAATTTTTGGGATTTTCCAGGCAGGAGAAGCGTTTTGGGGAGGATTTTTGGCATCTTTGGAATGGGAAGATTTTAGGGAGGATTTTCGGGATTTTTGGGATGGGAAGAGGATTTTAGGGAGAATTTTTAGGGATTTTTGGGATGGGAGGAGGATTTTAGGGAGGATTTTTAGGGATTTTTGGGATGGGAGGAGGATTTTAGGGAGGATTTTCGGGATCTTTGGAATGGGAGGAGGATTTTAGGAAGGATTTTCGGGATCTTTGGGATGGGAAGAGGATTTCCGGCTCCGGAGGGGATGGATCTCATTTCCTTGGCCTTGTCCGACACCCTCGGGATCAAAGAGTGGGATTGGATTCCTTTAACGCCCCATAAACCCCAATCCCATGGGAATCCATCCCGAAAAATGACTGCACGGCTCGGGAGCGGCTGCTCCAGCCGCGATTCCAGCCCTGATTCCAATTCCAGTCCCAATTCCAGCCCTAATTCCAGCCCTGATTCCAATTCCAGCCCCAATTCCAGCCCCAATTCTGGCCCTAATTCCAGCCCCTATTCCGGCCCCAATTCCAGCCCTAAATCCGGCCCTAATTCCAATTCTGGCACTAATTCCAGCCCTGATTCCAGGCCCAATTCCGGCTCCAATTCCGGCCCCAATTCCAGCCCTAAATTCGGCCCCAATTCCAGCCCTAATTCAGGCCCCAATTCCATCCCCGATTCCGGCCCCAATTCCAGTTCCGGCCCCGATTCCAGACCAAATTCCAGCCCCAATTCCAGCCCTGATTCCGATTCTGGCCCTAATTCCAGCCCCGATTCCTGCTCCAATTCCAATTCCGGCTCCAATTCCAGCCTCAGTTCCAATTCCAGCCCTGATTCCAGCCCGGATTCCAGCCCCAATTCCGGCCCCGATTCCAGCCCCAATTCTGGCCCTAATTCCAGCCCCTATTCCGGCCCCAATTCCAGCCCTAAATCCGGCCCTAATTCCAATTCTGGCACTAATTCCAGCCCTGATTCCAGCTCCAATTCCGGCTCCAATTCCGGCCCCGATTCCAGCCCTAAATTCGGCCCCAATTCCAGCCCTCATTCAGGGCCTGATTCCATCTCCGATTCCGGCCCCAATTCCAATTCCGGCCCCGATTCCAGACCCAATTCCAGCCCCAATTCCGATTCTGGCCCTAATTCCAGCCCCAATTCCAGCCTTAAATCCGGCCCCAATTCCTGCTCCAATTCCAATTCCGGCTCGGCTCCAATTCCAGCCCCAGTTCCAATTCCAGCCCCAATTCCAGCCCGGATTCCAGCCCCGATTCCAGCCCTGATTCCAATTCCGGCACTAATTCCAGCCCCGATTCCAGCCCTAAATCCAGCCCCAATTCCAGCCCAAATTCCGGCCCCAATTCCGGCCCTAGATCCAGCCCTGATTCCAATTCTGGCCCTAATTCCAGCCCCAACTCCAGTCCCGATTCCAGCCCTAAATCCGGCCCTGATTCCAGCCCCAATTCCAGCCCTAAATCCAGTTCTAATTCCAGCCCCAATTCCAGCCCTAAATCCAGTTCTAATTCCAGCCCTAAATCTTGCCCTAATTCCAATTCCAGCCCTAAATCCGGCCTGGGTTCCAGTTCCGGCCCTGATTCCACCCCCAATTCCAGCCCCAATTCCGGCACTAATTCCAGCCCTAATTCTGGCCCTAAATCTGGTCCTGATTCCAATTCCAGCCCCCATTCCAGCCCCGATTCCAGCCCTGATTCCAATTCCACCGCCAATTCCGGCCCCGATTCCAGCCCCAATTCCAGCCCTAAATCTGGCCCCAATTCCAGCCCTAAATCCGGCCCTGATTCCAATTCCGGCCCTGATTCCAGCCCCAATTCCACCCCTGATTCCAGCCCGGATTCCAGCCCTAAATCCGGCCCCAATTCCAGCCCTGATTCCAATTCTGGCCTTAATTCCAGCCTAAATTCCAGCCCCAATTCCAGCCCCAATTCCAGCCCTAAATCCAATGCTAATTCCAATTCCAGCCCTAATTCCAGCCTGGATTCCAGCCCCAATTCCAATTCCAGCCCCAATTCCGCCCCTGATTCCAGCGCCGATTCCAGCCCTAAATCCAGCTCTAATTCCAGTTCCAGCCCAAATTCCAGTCCCAATTCCGGCCCCAATTCCAGCCCTGATTCCAATTCCAGCCCCAATTCCAGCCCCGCTGATGGGAATTATTGGGATTGATGGACAGTTAAGGATGGGGATTATTGGGATTGATCCAGAATTGGTGATGGAAATGATTGGGATTGATGGAAAATTGACAATGGGATTGATAGGAATTGATCCTGAGTTAATGATGGGAATTATTGGGATTGATCCCAAATTAAGGATGGGGAGTTATTGGGATTGATCCTGAGTTAATGATGGGAATTATTGGGATTAATCCCGAATTAAGGATGGGAATTATTGGGATTGATCCTGAGTTAAGGATGGGAATTTATAGGGATTGATCCAGATATGACTTTGGGATTTTATGGGAATTGTGAGATTGAGAATGGGAATTACTGGGATTGATCCCAAATTAAGGATGGGAATTACTGGGATTGATCTCAAATTAAGGATGGGAATTACTGGGGTTGATCCAGAATTGACTCTGGGAATTTATGGGAATTGTGAGATTGAGAATGGGAATTACTGGGATTGATCCCAAATTAAGGATGGGAATTTATAGGGATTGATCCGGAATTAAGGATGGGAATTTATTGGGATTGGTTCAGAATTTGTGATGGGATTTTATAGGGATTGATCCCAAATTAAGGATGGGAATTATTGGGATTGATCCCGAATTAAGGGCGGGGATTACTGGGGTTGATCCCAAATTAAGGAGGGGAATTTACTGGGGTTGATCCTGAGTTAAGGATGAGAATTATTGGGATTGATCCTGAATTTAGGATGGGAGTTACTGGGATTGATCCCAAATTAAAGACGGGGATTTATTGGGATCGATTTCCCTGGATTCCCCCTTTTCTCTGCCTCCCCCTATTCCAGGAATGGCTTCCACGGGATATCGGGAAGGAGGGATCCTTCCCTGTGGGGATGCTGAGGCTCAGGGATGGAATTCCCGGAGAATCCCAGCCCTGGGAATATCCCGGGATAGGGGAAGGGCAGCACTCCGGGGCCTGGAAAAATCCCTGGGAATGCTGCGATGGGATCAGTTTTAGGGATCCGTTTTAGGGATCAGTTTTAGGGTCCCTCCCCAGCCGCAGCATTCCAGGATTCCCAAACCTCGGATCCCAGGTCCCGGGGCGCCGATCCCGGCTGGAATGAGCTGGGATCCCATTCCCACCTCTTCCCAGCGGCCTGGGCAGGGCCATTCCCGGGATTTGGGCCGTTCCCGCTCCGAAATCCTTCCCGAGGACTTTTCCATCCCCTTCGGCTTTGTTGGGATCAGCAGGGCTGGGTTGTGCCAGGGCGATCCCGATCCCGATCCCGATCCTGATCCCAATCCCAATCCTGATCCCGACCCTGATCCCGATCCTGATCCCGATCCCAATCCTGATCCCGATCCCGATCCCAATCCCAATCCTGATCCCAATCGCAATCCTGATCCCGATCCCAATCCCGATCCCGATCCCGATCCTTCCCTCCTGCCCTCGGAATTCCCGAGGGATTCCCGCGGGATTTTCCCTGCTCCACCTGCCCCGAACGGAGCCGGAGGGAGACCCGAAATCCAGGGAATTGCAGCACTGGGGGAACTGGGAGAACTGGGATGGCCAGGGCGGCTCCCAGTGTCCTTGGGAGCTCCGGCACTGGGGGAACTGGGAGTGCTGGGATCAAGGGACTGGGAGCGCTGGGATCGAGGGACTGGGAGCACTGGGATTGAGGGACTGGGAGCTCCGGCACTGGGGGAACTGGGAGCACTGGGGTTGGGAACTGGGAGCGCTGGGGTTGGGGACTGGAAGCACTGGGAGCACCGGCACTCAGGGACTGGGAGCACTGGGACTGGGAGCACTGGGAGCACTGGGATCATCGGCCCTCAGGGACTGGGAGCACTGGGAGCATTGGGAGCTCCGGCACTGAGGGACTGGGAGCACTGGGACTGGGAGCACTGGGATCATTGGCACTCAGGGACTGGGAGCACTGGGATCACCGGCACTCAGGGACTGGGAGCACTGGGACTGGGAGCACTGGGATCACCGGGATCATCGGCACTCAGGGACTGGGAGCACTGGGACTGGGAGCACTGGGATCACCGGGATCACCAGCACTCAGGGACTGGGAGCACTGGGATTAGGGTACTGGGAGCCCCAGTATGGGGCACTGGGAGCACTGGGATCAGGATTCTGGGAGCTGTGGCTGCGCTATCCTGATCCCAGATCCCAAATCCCGGATCCCAAATCCCGGATCTCTGATCCCAAATCCCAGATCGCTGATCCCAGATCCCAAATCCCTGATCTCAAATCCCAAATCCCAGATCACTGATCCCGGATCGCTGATCCCAGATCCCAAATCCAGGGTCCCAGATCCCAGATCCCGGATCACTGATCCCAGATCCGCTCCCCGGCGTTCC
The DNA here is from genome assembly GCF_009650955.1 of Corvus moneduloides. NCBI lineage: Eukaryota > Metazoa > Chordata > Aves > Passeriformes > Corvidae > Corvus > Corvus moneduloides. The sequence continues at coordinate 123,571,434 of NC_045476.1, read as the reverse complement.
CAAAGCTCTTCCCGTCCCTTTCCCTGTGCCTCTGGAAGCAGCTCCAGACGCTTCCCCCTGGATTTCCCATGGATTTCCATGGATTTCCCATGGATTTTCCATGGATTTCCTCCCGGCGATCCCGCTGCCCCTCGGAGCGGACAAACTCTGCCATAAACCCGCTTTTTTGGGGGAGGTTTTTTTTTTTTTTGGGAATCTGGGAGCTCGCCATTCCCAGCGCGGATCCCGCATCCCGGGATCCAACTCCGCGCATCCCCGCGGCATTCCCGGCTCGCCGGGACACAATTCCCTGCCTCCCGCTGCCCCTCGGAGTGCGCCGACGGGAATTTTCACCTGGATAAAGCCGGGAATCGCCGCTTTTCCGGGAATCCCCGCACGGCAACTCGGCATTCCCAACCCGAATCCCGCATCCCGGGAACGCCATTCCCTCCATCCCAGCCCGAATCCCGCATCCCCCCCGCGGCATTCCCGCATCCCGGCGCGCAATTCCCCGCATCCCGCTGCCCCTCGGAGTGGGGAAACACCGGGATAAACCCGGGAATCGCTGCTTTTTTTTTTTTTGGGAAGCTCCGCACGGGAACTCGGCATTCCCAGCCCCAATCCCGGCAACGCCATTCCCTCCATCCCAGCGGCATTCCCGGCTCCCATTCCCCATTCCCGACGGGATTCATTCCTGCATCCCATTCCCCATTCCCGACGGGATTCATTCCCGGCTCCCAGACTCCCCATTCCCGACGGGATTCACTCACAGCTCCGAGGTCCCCATTCCCGACGGGATCCCTTCCCGCATCCCTCTCCCCATTCCCCACGGGATTCATTCCCGGCTCCCGGGTCCTCATTCCCGACGGGATTCATTCCCGGCTCCCACTCCCCATTCCCCACGGGATTCATTCCCGGCTCCCAGACTCCCCATTCCCGACGGGATTCACTCACAGCTCCGAGGTCCCCATTCCCGACGGGATCCCTTCCCGCATCCCTCTCCCCATTCCCCACGGGATTCATTCCCGGCTCCCGGGTCCTCATTCCCGACGGGATTCATTCCCGGCTCCCACTCCCCATTCCCCACGGGATTCATTCCCGGCTCCCGGGTCCTCATTCCCGACGGGATTCATTCCCGGCTCCCACTCCCCATTCCCCACGGGATTCATTCCCGGCTCCCGGGCTCCCCATTCCCTACAGGATCCGTTCCCTCTCCCCATTCCCTCCAGGATCCCTTCCCTCACCTCACTCCCCATTCCCGGCTCATTCCCGAGTCATCTCCTTCACCTCACTCCCCATTCCCTCCAGGATCCCTTCCCTCATCCCTCTCCCCATTCCCTCCAGGATCTCTTCCCTCACCCCTCTCCCCATTCCCTCCAGGATCTCTTCCCTCACCTCACTCCCCATTCCCGGCTCATTCCCCTCATCCCTCTCCCCATTCCCGGCTCATTCCCCTCATCCCTCTCCCCATTCCCTACAGGATCCCTTCCCTCATCCCTCTCCCCATTCCCGGCTCATTCCCGAGTCATCCCCTTCACCTCACTCCCCATTCCCTCCAGGATCCCTTCCCTCATCCCTCTCCCCATTCCCTCCAGGATCTCTTCCCTCACCCCTCTCCCCACTCCCTCCAGGATCCCTTCTCTCACCTCACTCCCCATTCCCATCTCATTCCCAGCTCCCTCCCCTCACCCCTCTCCCCCTTCCCTCCAGGATCCCTTCCCTCACCCCACTCCCCATTCCCACCCCATTCCCACCTCATCCCCCCCCCTTCCTTCATCCCTCACCAGCTTCCTCTGGTTGCTGAGGCAGAAGGTGCAGATCTGTCTGGGCTGCGACCCCTCGGGCTCCCGGCCGGGCGGCGGGGACGCGGCTCCGGGGTAAAACCCCGCACCAGTCCCGTGGCACGGCTGCCCCGCACCTCCACCACCACCACCTCCACCACCACCACCACCTTCTCCCAGCAGCAGCACATTCCCGAGGTGGGAAATGTAGCTGGAAGCCAAGCGCAGCGTCTCGATCTTGGACAGTTTCCTGTCGGCCGGCTCGGTGGGGATGAGGGTGCGCAGCGCCGTGAACGCCGTGTTCACCGAGTTGGTGCGGTCGCGCTCCCGGGCGTTCGCCGTGTGCCGCTGCCGGGGCTCCCGGGCCAGCCTCCCGCGGCTCTTGTTGCCACCGCTGCGCCGCTTGCCTCCCTTCATCGCGAAGCCTTCGGCATCCACGTGGAACGGCTTCTCCTCCGAGCCCGAGCTCTCGCTGTTCTCCTCGTCCTCCGACAGCGCGCTGATGTCGGGGTACAGGAAGCGGCTGGGAGCCGGGCGCAGCATGGCGAAGGACATGCTTGGGGAAAAAAAAAAACGGGAATGCCGCGGGAATGCTCAGCTGCTCCGGGCGCTCATGGCTCTCTGGGCTGCGCTGCGGGGCTCTGGGGCTTTGACCGCGGTGGTTTTAGCCCGGTTCTTGGGGAGGGCTTTTCTCCCGCTTTTCTCCCGCTTTTCTCCCGCTTTTCTCCCGCTTTTCGGGGGTTTTTATCCCGCTTCTATCGCGGGTTTTGATCCCGGTTTTTTTTATCCCGGCGCTTGCGGGGGGGTTTAATTCCCGGTTTTCGGGCTCGCCGCCGCCGCTCCCGGCGCACGTGCGCGTCCTCCGGGAGCCGCCGCTGGAATTGCGGGGCTTTTTATAGCGGCGGGGATGGGCGGCCCGGCCCCTCCTCCGCGCCCGGCTCCTTGGAAAAGGAGCCTTTGGAAAGGGGAGCCCCAGGCCCGGCCTACCTGAGCTCACCCTCCAGGCTCGGCTTTAACCCCTTCGCCGCATTCCCCGGGCCAATTCGCCGCTTCTTTCCCGGTTTTCCTTTCCTTTCCAACCTGTTCTCCCGAGAAATTCCCTTATCCCGGTCCTGTGTGTCCCACGGGGGGGAGAATCTCAGGGATCCCTCTGGAATTTTCACCCCTTCCCCCAACCGGGACCGCCTGGAGCCGAGGGAATTCGCTCCCCACGACATTCCCGGGAAATTTCGCCGCTTCTTTCCCGGTTTTCCTTTCGTCCCCCCACCCCAACCTGTTCTCCCGAGAAATTCCCTTATCCCGGTCCTGTGTCCCGGCGGATCAGCCGGGGGCGGGGATCTCTGGGATCCCTCTGGAATTCTCCCCGCCGGAACCGAGGGAATTCGCTCCCCACGACATTCCCGGTGTCCCGCTTGATCCCATCCCGGGCTCCCTGAGGATTCCCGGAGGATTTTCCCTGCCGGGAATTCCAATCGCGGGGTGGCACCGCTGGCGTTCTCCCCATCTCTGTGCCCCCCCCCCCCCCCCCCCCCCCCCCCCCCCCATTCCCGCTGGGAATTCCGGCTGGGAATTGGGATTAATCGCGGCCCCTTCCCATTCCCGCTGCTCCTGCGGCAGGAGGGAGGAATTAACCCTTGAGGAGCCGCAGTTGGGATTTTGCTGGAATTCCCTGCCCGGGGCAGCGACGATGGAATTGGGGCACGGGAATTCCAGAGGTGCCAGGTGTCATTCCCATCCCGTTCCATGGGCAGGGGCGGCTCCCGCTGTGCCGGGATTGTTCCAGGGATCCTCTGGGAATCCGCTGGCGGGCGGGAATGGCTTCCCAAGGTCCCGAAATTCCATGGGGAAGCCATTCCCTGGCTCCTGCCCCTGCAGCCTTTATGCCAAGGCCCTCTCCAGCTGTGCTGGAAAAACCTCTGGAAAAGGCCCTGGAAGGGGCTTGGGGCTCTCCTGGAATTCCGCTGCTCCCCCTGCTCATTCCCAGCTCATTCCCAGCTCCATGGGATCCCTGATCCCCGCGTGTCCCAAGGGATCTTCCCGTCCCCCAGAGCTCCGGGATCCATCCCTGGGAGGAAGGAGCCGCAGGAGCTGGGATTGAGCTGGACACAGCTCCTGGCACCCCAAAATCCTGGAATTCTGCACGGTTCGGGGCGCCAAGGGATTTTAGGGATCATCCCATTCCCACGGGGTGCCTCCCGCTATCCCAGGATTGCTCCAGGGATTCTCTGGGAATTCCCTTGGCGGGCGGGAATCGCTTCCCAACATCCCAAAATTCCATGGGGAAGCCATTCCCTGGTTTCCTCCCCCCATCCCAGTTCACCCCATCCCTGCGGACAGCCAGGGAGAACAACCCCCGGGAATGGCGGCTTTCCCGGGAATCCGCAGCTCTCCCCCCGCTTTTCCAGCGGCGCCTCCCAGGAGCTCGGCACGGGAGGTTCGTTCCCGGCCGGAGCGCGGCACCTTCCGTGCGCTCCCGCACTTAATCCCTGTCTCGGCAGCTTCCGAAATCCAACCTCTGTCATCCCCTTCCCGGCCCTCTGGAAGCTCCCGGAGCCATCTGCTTTCGTTTAGAGCCGGGGAACGATCCCGGCTCGGCTCCGGCAGCTTCCAGCCGGGAGATTTCCCCGGGAAAAGGCCGGATCGGTGGGGGTTCCGCTCCAGGATGGGGTTTGGGAATGAGCCCCGGGGCAGGTGGGGGTCGAGGTTGAGCTCGGAGCGGAGCGGGGGGCACGGGGAGTCCCAGAATCTGTGGGATTGCAGCCAGAATCCAGGGAGTCGCGGCCAGAATCCAGGGAATCGCAGCCAAAATCCAGGGAATCGCAGCCAGGGACACAGAGATGATCCCGGTCAGAGGCTGGGGGCACAGGGATGCCCAAAATCCAGGGAATCACAGCTGAAATCCAGGGATTCGGAGCCCAAATCCAGGGAATCAGAGTCAAAATCCAGGGAATTGCAGCCAGGGACACGGAGATGATCCCGGTCAGAGGCTGGGGGCACAGGGATGCCCAAAATCCAGGGAATTGCAGCTAAAATCTAGAAATCACAGGTGAAATCCAGGGAATTGCAGCCCAAATCCAGGGAATTGCAGCTAAAATCTAGAAATCACAGGTGAAATCCAGGGAATTGCAGCTGAAATCCAGGGATTCGCAGCCCAAATCCAGGGAATCAGAGTCAAAATCCAGGGAATCACAGCCAGGGACACGGAGATGATCCCGGTCAGAGGCTGGGGGCACAGGGATGCCCGAAATCCAGGGAATCGCAGCCCAAATCCAGGGAATCGCAGCTGAAATCCAGGGATTCGCAGCCCAAATCCAGGGAATCACAGCCCAAATCCAGGGAATCATGGTCAAAATCCAGGGAATCGCAGCCAGGGACACGGAGATGATCCCGGTCAGAGGCTGGGGGCACAGGGATGCCCAAAATCCAGGGAATTGCAGCTAAAATCCAGGGAATCGCAGCTGAAATCCATGGAATCATGGTCAAAATCCAGGGAATCGCAGGTGAAATCCAGGGATTCGCAGCCCAAATCCAGGGAATCAGAGTCAAAATCCAGGGAATTGCAGCCCAAATCCAGGGAATCGCAGCTGAAATCCAGGGAATCGGAGCCCAAATCCAGGGAATCGCAGCCCAAATCCAGGGAATTGCAGCCCAAATCCAGGGAATCGGAGCCCAAAATCCAGGGAATCAGAGTCAAAATCCAGGGAATCAGAGTCAAAATCCAGGATCTGGGATCTCTCTGCACATCCCAGGGATGGGATCCCAACGGGATCTGGGACCTCTCTGCACATCCCAGGGATGGGATCCCAACGGGATCTGGGACCTCTCTGCACATCCCAGGGATGGGATCCCAACAGGCTCCTCCCCCCCAACTCCACATCCCAAAGGACAGGATCCCGACAGGATCCTTTCCCCAGCTCCCCAATCCCAAGGAGGGACAGAATTCCCATCCCTCCTCCCTTATCCCGGCTCCCTCCCCCCGCTCTCCCTTCAGCCTCTGGAAGCATCTCCGGGGTTTTCCCCGGAATTCCGTGCCCTCCCCTCACGCCGTTCCCTGGGTTTGTCCCGCAGGACATCCGGAACACGGTGGGGAACATTCCCATGGAATGGTACCAGGAATTCCCGCACGTCGGCTACGACCTGGACGGGAGGAGGATCTACAAACCCCTCCGGAGCAAGGACGAGCTGGACCTGTTCCTGGAGAAGATGGAAAACCCGGAATACTGGTGAGAAATCCCGGGAGAGAGGCCCAGGCCGGGCGGGAAAGGGCTTGGAAAACCTTGGGATGGCAGGATCCCGAAGCATCCCGTGACCTCACGGATCCGCTCCGCACGGGGAGTTTGTGTGGCCACAAACTTGGGGCTTGGAATTGCCCAAATTCCTGGAATTCAGGGTTCTGGAGCCTCCCTGGGGTCTCCCGGGGTGATTCCGGACAGGAGGATTCGGGATCTGGCACGGAGCTGCCCTCCCTCCCATCCATCCTTGGCTGTGGCCCGGGAATCCTCTGCATCCTGGGAATCCTCTGCATCCCTGTCCTCATCCCGGGAATCCCCTGCATCCCGGGAATCCCTCTGCATCCCGGGAATCCCCTGCATCCCGGGAATCCCTCTGCATCCCGGGAATCCCACTGCATCCCTGTCCACATCCCGGGAATCCCTCTGCATCCTTGTCCTCATCCTGGGAATCCCTCTGCATCCTGGGAATCCCTCTGCATCCCTGTCCACATCCCGGGAATCCCTCTGCATCCCGGGAATCCCTCTGCATCCCTGTCCACATCCCGGGAATCCCTCTGCATCCTTGTCCTCATCCTGGGAATCCCTCTGCATCCCGGGAATCCCTCTGCATCCCTGTATCCATATCCCAGTCCCAGGAATCCCTGTCCATCCCAGTGATCCCTTTCCCCATCCCAGCAATCCCCTTCCCCATCCTGGTGATCCCATCCCTGTCCATCCCGGCAATCCCTGTCCATCCCAGTGATCCCTGTCCATCCCTGTCCATCCCTGTCCATCCCTGTCCATCCCTGTCCATCCCAGTGATCCCTGTCCATCCCTGTCCATCCCTGTCCATCCCAGCGATCCCTGTCCATCCCGGTGATCCCAGCGATCCCTGTCCATCCCAGCGATCCCTGTCCATCCCGGTGATCCCAGCGATCCCTGTCCATCCCAGCGATCCCTGTCCATCCCGGTGATCCCAGCGATCCCTGTCCATCCCAGCGATCCCTGTCCATCCCTGTCCATCCCGGTGATCCCTGTCTATCCCAGCGATCCCTGTCCATCCCTGTCCATCCTGGTGATCCTGTCCCTGTCCATCCCTGTCCATCCCTGTCCATCCCAGCGATCCGTGTCCATCCTGGCGATCCCATCCCCCATCCCCCATCCCGTCCATCCCCATCCATCCCCGTCCATCCCCGTCCATCCCTGTCCATCCCTGTCCATCCCTGTCCATCCCTGTGATCCCGTCCCCCATCCCGGTCATCCTGTCCCCCATCCCTGTCCATCCCAGCGATCCGTGTCCATCCCAGCAATCCCATCCCACATCCCGGCGATCCCTGTCCATCCCATCCCTGTCCATCCCTGTCCATCCCGGTGATCCCATCCCCCATCCTGGCGATCTGTGTCCATCCCTGTCCATCCCTGTGATCCCTGTCCATCCCGTCCCTGTCCATCCTGGCAATCCATGTCCATCCCTATGATCTGTGTCCATCCCGGTGATCCGTGTCCATCCCTGTCCATCCCGGTGATCCCGTCCCTGTCCATCCCGGTGATCCGTGTCCATCCCTATGATCTGTGTCCATCCCGGTGATCCGTGTCCATCCCTATGACCTGTGTCCATCCCGGTGATCCGTGTCCATCCCTATGACCTGTGTCCATCCCGGTGATCCGTGTCCATCCCTATGATCTGTGTCCATCCCGGTGATCCGTGTCCATCCCTGTCCATCCCTGGGATCCGTGTCCATCCCGGTGATCCGTGTCCATCCCTATGATCTGTGTCCATCCCGGTGATCCGTGTCCATCCCTGTCCATCCCGGTGATCCCGTCCCTGTCCATCCCGGTGATCCGTGTCCATCCCTATGATCTGTGTCCATCCCGGTGATCCGTGTCCATCCCTGTCCATCCCGGCGATCCCGTCCCTGTCCATCCCGGTGATCCGTGTCCATCCTGGTGATCCGTGTTCATCCCTGTCCATGCCGGCGATCCCGTCCCTGTCCATCCCGGTGATCCGTGTCCATCCCTATGATCTGTGTCCATCCCGGTGGTCCGTGTCCATCCCTATGATCCGTGTCCATCCCTATGATCTGTGTGCATCCTGGTGATCCGTGTCCATCCCTGTGATCTGTGTCCATCCTGGTGGTCCGTGTCCATCCCTGTGATCCGTGTCCATCCCTGGGATCCGTGTCCATCCCGGCAATCCCTGTCCATCCCTGGGATCGTGTCCCTGTCCATCCTGGCGATCCCTGTCCATCTCGTCCCTGTCCATCCTGGCGATCCCTGTCCATCTCGTCCCTGTCCATCCTGGCGATCCCTGTCCATCTCGTCCCTGTCCATCCTGGCAATCTGTGTCCATCCCTGTCCATCCCTGTGATCCCGTCCCTGCCCATCCCTGTGATCCCTGTCCATCCCTTTCCATCCCTATGATCCGTGTCCATCCTGGTGATCCCTGTCCATCCCTGTCCATCCCTATGATCCGTGTCCATCCTGGTGGTCCGTGTCCATCCCGGTGATCCGTGTCCATCCCTGTCCATCCCGGCGATCCCGTCCCTGTCCATCCCGGTGATCCGTGTCCATCCCGGTTCATCCCGGTGATCCCGTCCCTGTCCATCCCGGTGATCCGTGTCCATCCCGGTTCATCCCGGTTCATCCCTGGGATCCGTGTCCATCCCTATGATCCGTGTCCATCCCTATGATCCGTGTCCATCCTGGTGATCCCTGTCCATCCCTGCGATCCCGTCCCCCATCCCTACGATCCGTGTCCATCCCTGGGATCCGTGTCCATCCCTGGGATCCGTGTCCATCCCTATGATCCGTGTCCATCCCGGCGGTCCCTGTCCATCCCTATGATCCGTGTCCATCCCTATGATCCGTGTCCATCCCTGGGATCCGTGTCCATCCTTGGGATCCGTGTCCATCCCTATGATCCGTGTCCATCCCTGGGATCCGTGTCCATCCCTGGGATCCCTGTCCATCCCTGGGATCCGTGTCCGTCCCTGGGATCCGTGTCCATCCCTACGGTCCGTGTCCATCCTGGTGATCCCTGTCCATCCCTGTGATCCCGTCCCCCATCCCTATGATCCGTGTCCATCCCTATGATCCGTGTCCATCCTGGTGATCCCTGTCCATCCCTGCGATCCCGTCCCCCCTCCCTACGATCCGTGTCCATCCCTGGGATCCGTGTCCATCCCTATGATCCGTGTCCATCCCTGGGATCCGTGTCCATCCCGGCGGTCCCTGTCCATCCCTATGATCCGTGTCCATCCCTGGGATCCGTGTCCATCCCTGTCCATCCCTGGGATCCGTGTCCGTCCCTGGGATCCGTGTCCATCCCTGGGATCCGTGTCCGTCCCTGGGATCCCGTCCCCCATCCCTATGATCCGTGTCCATCCTGGTGTTCCCTGTCCATCCCTGTCCATCCCTGGGATCCATGTCCGTCCTGGTGTTCCCTGTCCATCCCTGTACATCCGTGTCCATCCCTGTCCATCCCTGGGATCCATCCCCCATCCCTATGATCCGTGTCCATCCCGGCGGTCCCTGTCCATCCCTGGGATCCGCGTCCATCCCTGGGATCCGTGTCCATCCCTGGGATCCGCGTCCATCCCGGCGGTCCCTGTCCATCCCTGGGATCCGTGTCCATCCTTGGGATCCGTGTCCATCCCTATGATCCGTGTCCATCCCGGCGGTCCCTGTCCATCCCTATGATCCGTGTCCATCCCTGTCCATCCCTGGGATCCGTGTCCATCCCGGCGGTCCCTGTCCATCCCTGGGATCCGTGTCCATCCCTGGGATCCGTGTCCATCCCTATGATCCGTGTCCATCCCTGGGATCCGTGTCCATCCCGGCAGGCGGACGGTGCAGGAGCGGCTGACGGGGGCCGAGGTGCCGCTGTCGGACGAGCAGCTGGAGCTGATCCAGCGCCTCCAGAGGGGCCAATTCGGGGACGTCAACTTCGATCCCTACGAGGTGAGGGAGCAATTCCCGCCGGGAGTGAGCGCAATTCCCACCGGGAACGGGATCAATTCCCACCGGGAACGGGACAATTCCCACCGGGAAAGAGCACAATTCCCACCGGGAACGGGATCAATTCCCGCCGGGAAGGGGATCAATTCCTGCTGGGAACGGGATCAATTCCTGCTGGGAATGGGCGCAATTCCTGCCGGGAACGGGCGCAATTCCCGCTGGGAGTGAGCGCAATTCCCGCCGGGAACGGGATCAATTCCCAATGGGAAGGAGGGCAATTCCCGCTGGGAACGAGCACAATTCCCACTGGGAACGGGCACAATTCCTGCCGGGAATGAGATCAATTCCTGCTGGGAATGGGCGCAATTCCTGCCGGGAGCGAGATAAATTCCTGCCAGGAAGGAGGGCAATTCCCACCAGGAATGGGATCAATTCCCACTGGGAATGAGCGCAATTCCTGCCGGGAACAAGATCAATTCCCTCTGGGAACAAGCGCAATTCCCACTGGAAGGAGGGCAATTCCCACTAGGAACGAGATCAATTCCTGCCAGGAACGAGATCAATTCCCACCGGGAAGGAGGGCAATTCCCAATGGGAATGAGCGCAATTCCCGCCGGGAACGGGATCAATTCCCTCTGGAAGGAGGGCAATTCCCGCCGGGAACGAGATCAATTCCTGCTGGGAACGAGATCAATTCCCGCTGGGAAGGAGGGCAATTCCCACCAGGAATGGGATCAATTCCCACTGGGAATGAGCGCAATTCCTGCCGGGAACAAGATCAATTCCCACCTGGAACGAGATCAATTCTTGCTGGGAACGAGATCAATTCCCGCCGGGAACAAGCGCAATTCCCGCCGGGAACGGGATCAATTCCCACTGGGAATGGGGGAGGGGAGGCCCCGGGAGTGGAATTCCCATTGGGAATGTGAGAGGGGAGGCCCTGGGAGTGAAATTCCCGCCGAGAATGGGGTCTGGGGGCTCAGCATTCCCGGTTTTCCAGCCGGCCGTGGATTTCTTCAGCCACGAGGTTCGGATCCATCCCGTGACCAACCGGCCCGCGGACAAACGGAGCTTCATCCCCTCCCTCGTGGAGAAGGAGAAGGTGGGACACGGGCGGGAGAGACCGGAACGCCGGCGGGGGAGCGGGGAGTGTGGGAAGATCCCAACGGGATGGGGGTGGGAAGATCCCGGTGGGATGAAGGGAGTGGGAAGATCCCAATGGGATGAGGATGGGAAGATCCCAACGGGATGAGGAGGGTGGAAAGATCCCAATGGGATGGGGAGGGTGGGAAGATCCCAATGGGATGGGGAGGGTGGGAAGATCCCAGTGGGATGAAGAGGATGGAAGAGTCAAGGACAATGGAAAGATCCCAGTGGATTGAGGGGATTGGGAAGATCCCGGTGGGATTGGGAGGGTGGAAAAGCTGAGGAGGGTGGGAAGATCCCGATGGGATGGGGAGGATGGGAGGAGGGTGGGAAGATCCCAATGGGATGAGGAGATTGGGAAGATCCCGGTGGGATTGGGAGGGTGGGAAAGCTCCGGTGGGATGAGGTTGGAAAAATCCCGGTGGGATGAAGGTGGGAAAGCTGAGGAGGGTGGGAAGATCCCAATGGGAAGGAAAGGGTTGGAAAAGCTCCGGTGGGATGGAAAGGAGGGTGGGAAAGCTGAGAAGAGTGGGAAGATCCCGATGGGATGGGGAGGATGGGAAGATCCTGGTGGGATGAGGAGGGTGGAGAGATCCTGGTGGGATTGGGAGAGTGGGAAGATCCCAGTAGGATGAGAGTGGGAAGATCCCGGTGGGATGAAGAGGATGGAAAATGCAAGGAGGACGGAAAGATCCCAGTGGATTGAGGGGATTGGGAAGATCCCGGTGGGATGGGGAGGGTGGGAAGACCCCAATGGGATGAGGGTGGAAAGATCCCGGTGGGATGAGGGGAGTGGGCAGATTCTTGTGGGATTGGGAGGATGGAAAATTCAAGGAGGACGGAAAGATCCCAGTGCATTGAGGGGAGTGGGAAGATCCCAATGGGATGAGGAGAGTGGGAAGATCCCAATGGGATGGGGAGGGTGGGAAGATCCCGGTGGGATGAGGAGGGCGGAAAGATCCCGGTGGGATGAAGAGGATGGAAAAGTCAAAGAGGATGGAAGAGTCAAGGACAATGGAAAGATCCCAGTGGATTGAGGGGATTGGGAAGATCCCAGTGGGATGGGGAGGGTGGGAAAGCTGAGGAGGGTGGGAAGATCCCAATGGGATGAGGAGATTGGGAAGATCCCAGTGGGATTGGGAGGGTGGGAAAGCTCCGGTGGGATGAGGTTGGAAAAATCCCGGTGGGATGAAGGTGGGAAAGCTGAGGAGGGTGGGAAGATCCCAATGGGATGAGGAGATTGGGAAGATCCCAAGGGGATGCGGAGACTGGGAAGATCCCAGTGGGGCTGGGAAGGGTGGGAAGATCCCAATGGGATGAGGAGATTGGGAAGATCCCGGTGGGATTGGGAGAATGGAAAAGCTCCGGTGGGATGAGGTTGGAAAAATCCCGGTGGGATGAGGATGGCGGGAAACCCCTCCCTTCCCCTCCCCACCCCAAATCCCGGGAATTCCGCACCCCCGCAGGTGTCCAAGCTGGTCCACGCCATCAAGATGGGCTGGATCCAACCCCGGAAACCCAAGGAAAACATTCCCACGTTTTACGACCTGTGGGCGCGGGAGGATCCCGACTCCATCCTGGGCCGGCACAAGATGCACGTCCCCGCTCCCAAAATCCCGCTGCCGGGACACGCCGAGTCCTACAACCCCCCCCCGGAATTCCTGCTCAGCCCCGAGGAGGTGACGGAACGGGAACGCCGGGAATGCCGAGGAGATCCCCGGGGATTGGGACGCGGCGGGATCCGCTCCGTGGAGGGGATTTGGGGGATCCCGTGGAGGCTGGAAGTGTTTTCCCAGGGAATTTGTGGGATGTCTCGTGCCTGGAAGTGTCCCAGGCGTCCCGGGGTAGTGGGAATTGTCGCTGCCTGTGGGATGGGATCGGCTCCGAGTTCCCACCCAAACCGTTCCAGGATCCCGTGGAAGGAGGGGGAGGTTTGGGATCGGTTCCCAGGAATTGGGGTGGTCGTGATGGAGCCCCGGGATAACTGGGAGAAGGTTCCGGAGCGGGATTTGTCCTGGCGGGATGAAGCCAGAGGGGACGGGGGAAAAGGGGGCAGAGAAATCCCAGGGGGATGAGGAGGACGGGAAAGATCCAATGGGATGAGGATGGAAAAGATCCCGGTGGGATGAGGAGGGTGGAAAAGATCCCGGTGGGATGAGGAGGGTGGAAAAGATCCCGGTGGGATGAGGAGGGTGGAAAATCTCGGCCAAGGAGCTGCCGACGGGAGCGATCCCGACCCTCGGGAATGGCTCCTCCCGAGCGCAGCGTGTCCCATCCCATCCCATCCCATCCCATCCCATCCCATCCCATCCCATCCCATCCCATCCCCATCCCATTCCTATCCCATCCCCATTCCCATCCCATCCCATCCCATCCCATCCCATCCCATCCCCATCCCATCCCCATCCCATTCCTATCCCATCCCCATTCCCATTCCCATCCCGTTCCTATTCCCAATCCCAATCCCATTCCCATCCCATACCCATTCCATTCCCAGAATTCCCATCCCTATTCCCAGAATTCCCATTCCCATCCCAATCCCCATTCCCTTCCCGTTCCCAGAATTCCCATCCCCATTCCCATTCCTATCCCATCCCATCCCCATCCCATTCCCATTATTTTCCCATTCCCAGAATTCCCATCCCCATCCCATCCCCTGTTCCCATCCCATCCCCCATTCCCATTCCATTCCCATCCCATCCCCGTTCCCAGAATTCCCATTCCCATTCCCAGTCCCATCCCATTCCCCATTCCCATCCCATCCCATCCCCATTCCCTTCCCATTCCCAGAATTCCCATCCCATCCCCATTCCTATTCCTATCCCATCCCATCCCATTCCCATTCCCAGAATTCCCATCCCATTCCCATTCCCAGAATTCCCATCCCATCCCCCATTCCCATCCCCATTCCCTTCCCATTCCCAGAATTCCCATCCCCATCCCCATTCCTATTCCTATCCCATCCCATCCCATTCCCATTCCCAAAATTCCCATCCCATTCCCCATTCCCATCCCATTCCCATCCCCATTCCCTTCCCATTCCCAGAATTCCCATCCCCATTCCCATTCCTATTCCTATCCCATCCCATCCCATTCCCATTCCCAGAATTCCCATCCCATTCCCCATTCCCATCCCATTCCCACTCCCGTCCTCAATCCCATTCCCATTTCCCATCCCCATCCCATCCCATCCCCATCCCATCCCATTCCATCCCCCATCCCCAGAATTCCCAGAATTCCCAGAATTCCCATTCCCACAGAAACTGGCCTGGGAGCAGCAGGAGCCGGCCGAGCGGCGCCTGAACTTCATCCCGCAGAAATTCCGGAGCCTCCGCGCCGTTCCCGCCTATTCCCGCTTCATCCACGAGCGCTTCGAGCGCTGCCTCGACCTCTACCTGTGCCCCCGGCAGCGCAAAATGCGGGTGGGGAATCCCGGATCATCCCGGGAAAAAAAAAAAACCGGGAACGAGGAGCTGGGAACGCCGGGAATGCGCGCGGGGGGCGATTCCCGGCTGGAGAACGGAGCCGGGAATGGTTTCCCGGGAAGCTCCGGAGGGTTGGAGCAGCCTGGATTGGTGTCATCCCGCAGGTCAACGTGGATCCCGAGGATCTCATTCCCAAACTTCCGAGGCCGCGGGATCTGCAGCCCTTCCCGACCACGCAGGCCCTGGTGAGGGAGGAGCGGAGCTGGGAACGGGGATTTTTTCCGGGAATATCGCCCTGGAATCGCGGGGATGGGCGGCCTCGGGAAGCAGGGCAGGGAGTGAGGCTGGGGATTCCCGGGAGAAAAGTGGGATTGAAGGGATCCAGGGGGGATCCAGGGCGGGATCTGCTGGCTGGGAACAGGGACAGGAGCAGAGGGAGCGGCCTCGGGCTGGGATTTTCGGGAATATCCCCCTGGAAAGGGCTGCCCGGGCTGGAATTCCGGGCTGGAGCGGCCATTCCCGGCTGGAATCGCCCTCGCTGGGGGGGTGGGATGGGAGCAGGGCCGGGATTTGGGATCCCCATTCCCAGGATTTCCCATCGCTGTGGATTTGGGATGGGAGCAGGGCCGGGATTTGGGGATCCCCATTCCCAGGATTTGCCATCGCTGTGGATTTGGGATGGGATCGGGGCTGGGATTTGGGATTTTGGGGATTTTTGGGGATTTTTTGGGGAATTTTGGGGATTTTTGGGGGGATTTTTGGGATTTTTTTTGGGATTTCCCATTGCTGTGGATTTGGGATGGGATCAAGGCCGGGATTTGGGATCCCCATTCCCAGGATTTGTGGGATGGGATCAGGGCCGGGATTTGGGATCCCCATTCCCAGGATTTCCCATCGCTGTGGATTTGGGATGGGATCAGGGCCGGGATTTGGGATCCCCATTCCCAGGATTTCCCATCGCTGTGGATTTGGGATGGGTTTGGCGCTGGGATTTGGGGATCCCCATTCCCAGGATTTGTGGGATGGGATCAGGGCCGGGATTTGGGATTTTTGGGGATTTTTTGGGGAATTTTGGGGATTTTTTTGGGATTTCCCATCCCTGTGGATTTGGGATGGGATCAGGGCCGGGATTTGGGGATCCCCATTCCCAGGATTTCCCATCCCTGTGGATTTGGGTTCAGGGCCGCCAGATCCCAAATCCCATGCTCCCTCCAGATCCCAAATCCCTCCTCCCTTCCCGAGGATTCCGGAGGCTCCCAGGGAGGAGCCCCGGAACTCCCAGGATTTGGGATTCTCCCTCATTCCCGTTTTTTTTTCCCAGATTTACTGCGGCCATTCCAGCCTGGTCCGGACCCTGAGCGTGTCCCCCACTGGGCAGTGGTTGGTGTCAGGTACGGATCCGCCCCCGGATCGGGAATTCCCGGGAATGGGAGCGGCTGGGAACTGGGAACGGGGAATGGGAGGTACTGGGAATCGGGAACAGGGAATGGGAGCGGCTGGAATTTGGGAACGGCTGCAATTCCCGGCCCACGGAGCCGTTTTCCAGCTCGGGCTGCTCCACCTGGAATTCCTGGCTCTGGTTTGGGAATGGGGCTGAGATCAGGCGGGAAAAACGACGGCGTGATCCCGATCCCGATCCCGATCCCGATCCTGGGGTTCCTGCCCCTGGAACAGCCATGGGTGGGAGAGCAGGAGAGCTGCTGGGATGGGAATGGGAATTCTGGGAATGGGATGGGAATGGGAATTGTGGGAATGGGATGGGGTGGGATGGGAATTGTGGGAATGGGATGGGGTGGGATGGGATGGGATGGGAATGGGGTGGGAATGGGGATGGGAATGGAATGGGAATTCTGGGAATGGAATGGGAATGGGAATGGGATGGGAATTCTGGGAATGGGATGGGATTGGGAATTCTGGGAATGGGATGGGATTGGGAATTCTGGGGATGGGATGGGATGGGAATGGGAACGGGGATGGAAATGGGGATGGGATGGGAATGGGATGGGATGGGAATGGGAATTCTGGGAGTGGGAATTCTGGGAATGGGATGGGATGGGATGGGGATGGGGTGGGAATGGGGATGGGAATGGAATGGGAATTCTGGGAATGGAATGGGGATGGGAATGGGAATTCTGGGGATGGGAATGGGAATTCTGGGAATGGAATGGGGATGGGATTGGGAATTCTGGGGATGGGAATGGGAACTCTGGGAATGGGATGGGATGGGAATGGGAACGGGGATGGAAATGGGGATGGGATGCGAATGGGATGGGAATGGAATGGGAATTCTGGGAATGGGATGGGATGGAATGGGATGGGAATGGGATGGGAATGGGACGGGAATTCTGGGAATGGGATGGGGATGGTGTGATGGGGCAGGAGAGGGATTGGGAATTGGGGCAGCCAGGGAATTCTGGGGGATCTCAGGGAATCTCAGGGAACCTCAGGGAATCTCAGGGAACCTCAGGGAACCTCAGGGAATCGCGGCCGCTGGGAATTGGGGGTGCCAGGGAATCTCAGGCGCTGGGAAGGGAATGGCGGCTGCCAGGGAATGGCTCCTCCTGTTCCCATTCCCATTCCCGTTCCCATTCCCGTTCCCATTCCTGTTCCCGTTCCCATTCCCGTTCCCATTCCCGTTCCCATTCCCGTTCCCATTCCCATTCCCGTTCCCATCCCTGTTCCTGTTCCCATTCCCGTTCCCATTCCCGTTCCCATTCCTGTTCCTGTTCCCGTTCCCATTCCTGTTCCTGTTCCCGTTCCCATTCCCGTTCCCGTTCCCATTCCCATTCCCGTTCCCATTCCCGTTCCCATTCCTGTTCCCATTCCCGTTCCCGTTCCCATTCCCGTTCCCGTTCCCGTTCCCATTCCCATTCCCGTTCCCATCCCTGTTCCTGTTCCCATTCCCGTTCCCATTCCCGTTCCCGTTCCCATTCCCATTCCCATTCCCGTTCCCGTTCCCATTCCCATTCCCGTTCCCATTCCCGTTCCCATTCCCGTTCCCGTTCCCATTCCCGTTCCCATTCCCGTTCCCATTCCTGTTCCCATTCCCATTCCCGTTCCCATCCCTGTTCCCATTCCCATTCCCATTCCCATTCCTGTTCCCATTCCCAATCCCAATCCCAATCCCAATAACATCCCCATTCCCAATCGCATCCCATCCCAATCCCAATCCCATTCCCATTCCCATCCCATCCCATCCCCATCCCCATCCCCATCCCCATCCCAATCCCATCCCCATCCCATTCCCATTCCAATCCCATCCCCATTCCCATCCCATCTCACTCCCATCCCAATCCCAATCCCATTCCCAATCCCATTCCCAATCCCATTCCTAATCCCTATTCCCATCCCAATCCCATCCCAATCCCATCCCCATCCCAATCCCATCCCATCCCATCCCATCCCATCCCAATCCCCATCCTACTCCAATCCCATCCCATGCCCATCCCAATCCCAATCCCAACCCCATCCCATTCCCAATCCCATTCCTAATCCCATTCCCATCCCAATCCCTATTCCCATTCCCATCCCATCCCAACCCATCCCAATCCCATTCCCATCCCACTCCCAATCCCAATCCCACTCCCATCCCCTCCCCATCCTAATCCCAATCCAATCCAATCTCAATCCCATTCCCATCCAACACCAATCCCATCCCAATCCAATCCCAATCCCCATCCCCATCCCCATCCCATCCCAATCCCAATCCCACTCCAATCCCATCCCAATCCCAATCCCATCCCAATCCCATCCCGTCCCAGGCTCCGACGACGGCACGCTGCGTTTCTGGGAGGTGAGCAGCGCCCGCTGCCTCCGCACCCTTCCCGTCGGATCCGTGGTCAAGAGCGTGGCCTGGAATCCCAATCCCAGCATCTCCCTGGTGGCCGTGGCCGTGTGAGTTCCCCGGGATCCTTCCCGCATTCCCTCGGGATCAGGGATCCCGGATCCGCAGTTCGGTCGGGATCGGCCGAATCCATCCCGGTGTTCCCATTTCCCAGCCCGGGGGATCCTCCGGGGCCGCAGCCGTCATTCCCTGCCTCGGGAATGGTGCTGGATCCTCCTTATCCCTCTTCTTATTCCCTCCTAAGCCCCTCCTAACTCCCTAAGCTCCTCCTAACTCCTTAATTCCCTCCTAACTCCTTAATCCCCTCCTAATTCCGTAATCCCCTCCTAACTCCCTTTGTTTCCCCCAATTCCCTCCCAATTCCCTCCCAATTTCTTCCTAATTCCCGGTTTTTCCCCTCCTAATCCCCTCCTAACTCCCTAAGCCCCTCCTAACTCCTTAATCCCCTCCTAACTCCTTAATTCCCCCAATTCCCTCTCAATTCCCTCCCAATTCCTTCCGAAATCCCGCCTTTTTCCCACCCCAATTCCCTCCCAATTCTCTCCCAGTTCCCTCTTTATTCCCTCCTAACATTCCCTGCTTATTCCCTCTTGATCCCTCCCTATTCCCTCCTTTTTCCCTCCTCATTCCTTCCTCATTCCCTCCCGATCCCCCCTCTATTCCCGACTTTTTCCCACCCCAATTCTCTCCCAGTTCCCTCCCAGTTCCCTCCTTATTCCCTCTCCAGTCCCTCCCAATTCCCTCCTTTTTCCCTCCTTATCTCTCTTTATTCCCTCTTTTTTTTCCCCTCCCTATTCCCAACTTATTCCCTCCTTTTTCCCTCCCACTTCCCTCCTCATTCCCTCCCCGTGGAATGTCCTGGCACCTGGCAGATCCCACAAATCCCTCCCTGCGTCCCGATCGCGATCCCAGTCCCCATCCTGATCCTGATCCCATCCCACAGGAGGATTCCTTGATCCCAGGTTTCCCCCTGATCCCAGATTTCCCCCTGATCCCAATCCCAATCCCATTCCTTAGGGATGAGCAGCTGCTCCAGGGAGGCTTCCCTGATCCAGGATTTCCCCCTGATCCCAGATTTCCCCCTGATCCCGTTCCCCAGGGATGAGCAGGAGCTCCAGGGAGGGTTCCCTGATCCCAGAGGTTCCCTGATCCAGGATTTCCCCCATATCCCAGATTTCCCCCTGATCCCGATCCCATTCCCTAAGGATGAGCAGGAGCTCCAGGGGAGGGTTCCCTGATCCCAGAGGATTCCTTGATCCCTGATTTCCCCCTGATCCCATTCCCTAGGGATGAGCAGGAGCTCCAAGGGAGTGTTCCCTGATCCCGGATTCCCCCTGATCCCGGATTTCCCCTGATCCCGATCCCATTCCCTAGGGATGAGCAGGAGCTCCAGGGGAGGGTTCCCTGATCCCACATTTCTCCCCAATCCCGGATTTCCCCTGATCCCGATCCCAATCCCATTCCTTAGGGATGAGCAGGAGCTCCAGGGAGGGTTCCCTGATCCTGGATTTCCCCCCAATCCCGGATTCCCCCTGATCCCGATCCCATTCCGTAGGGATGAGCAGCTGCTCCAGGGAGGGTTCCCTGATCCCAGAGGATTCCTTGATCCCAGATTTCCCCAATCCGGATTCCCCCTGATCCTGATCCCATTCCCTAGGGATGAGCAGGAGCTCCACGGGAGGGTTCCCTGATCCCAGAGGATTCCTTGATCCCTGATTTCCCCCTGATCCCAGATTTCCCCCGATCCCGTTCCCTAGGGATGAGCAGCTGCTCCAGGGAGGGTTCCCTGATCCCAGAGGATTCCTTGATCCCTGATTTCCCCCCAATCCCGGATTCCCCCTGATCCCAATCCCATTCCCCAGGGATGAGCAGCTGCTCCAGGGAGGGTTCCCTGATCCCGGATTCCCCCTGATCCCGATCCCGTTCCCTAGGGATGAGCAGGAGCTCCAGGGAGGGTTCCCTGATCCCAGATTCCCCCTGATCCCAATCCCGATCCCGTTCCCTAGGGATGAGCAGGTGCTCCTGGTGAATCCGGGCCTCGGGGACCGGCTGCTGGTGGCGGCCACGGATCAGCTCCTGGATTCCTGGGAGGCTCCGGAGGAGGAGCGGATCCAGCCCGTCCGCTGGATCCCGGCCGGCCCCGAGGAGCGCGGGAAGGGGATCCGGCTGCTGGTGCAGCACGGCAAGGTGGGATCAGCATTCCCAGGATTCAGGGGTGGTGGGATCGGCATTCCCGGGATTTGGGGGGAGATTGGGATTCCCGGGATCTGGGTGGGATTGGCATTCCCGGGATCGGGGTGGGATCGGCATTCCCAGGATTTGGGTGGGATTGGCATTCCCGGGATCGGGATGGGATCGGCATTCCCGGGATCGGGGTGGGATTGGCATTCCCAGGATTTGGGTGGGATCGGGATTCCTGGGATTTGGGTGGATTGGGATTCCCAGGATCAGGATGGGATCGGCATTCCCGGGATTTGGGTGGGATCGGCATTCCCAGGATCGGGGTGGGATCGGCATTCCCGGGATCTGGGGGGATCGGCATTCTCAGGATCTGGGAGGATCGGCATTCCCAGGATCTGGTGGGATCGGCATTCCCAGGATTTGGGTGGGATCGGCATTCCCGGGATCTGGGAGGTTGTGGGATCAATCCCAGCCCGGGATCCTGGCAGGATCCTCGTTCCCGCGTTGCATCCCGAGGGACAGAATTCCCAGGGGATCCTTGGTCCCTGCTCCGCATCCCAAGGGAGGGATCCCGGGAGTCCGGAGGCTCCGTGTCCATCCCCGAATCCCTTCCCATTCCCGGCAATCCCGGAGCCTTTCCCAGGGGGTGGGGGAGGGGGATTCTCCCCAGCCCCACATTCCGGGGATCCCCGGGAACATTTCCCGGCGCCTCGGAGCCGCCGGAATTCCAGCTGGGATCGGCCCCTTTTCCCAGCTTTTCCCGGGAATCCCTGGCCTCCGGCCCTGCCCTGCTTCCCGAGGCCGCCCATCCCCGTTTGCCCGCAATTCCAGGGGGATATTCCCAAAAATCCCAGCCCGAGGCCGCTCCCTCTGCTCCTGTCCCTGTTCCCTGCCAGCAGATCCCGCCCTGGATCCCCCCTGGATCCCTTCAATCCCACTTTTCTCCCGGGAATTCCTCATTCCCTTCTTCCCATTCCCACCAACCAAACCCCGCCCTCACCCCTTCCCAAATCCCTCCATTCCCGCTCCGGGGAGCTCCGGGATGATCCGGAGGGTCGGGATTTTACCCGTCCCATCCCCATTCCCATCCCATTCCCATTTGTATCCCCATCCCCATTCCAATCCCGTCCCATTCCCACATCCCATATCCCATTCCCTCCCTGGGGAGCTCTGGGATGATCCAGAGGGTCGGGATCTCACCCACATCCCACATCCCATTCCCACATCCCACATCCCACATCCCACATCCCATATCCCACATCCCACATCCCACATCCCATATCCCACATCCCATATCCCACATCCCACATCCCATATCCCACATCCCACATCCCATTCCCGTATCCCACATCCCGTATCCCATATCCCACATCCCATATCCCGTATCCCGTATCCCACATCCCGTATCCCATATCTCACATCCCACATCCCATTCCCATATCCCATATCCCACATCCCATATCCCACATCCCACATCCCGTACCCCACATCCCATATCCCATTCCCGTATCCTGTATCCCACATCCCACATCCCGTATCCCATTCCCACATCCCACATCCCACATCCCGTATCCCATTCCCACATCCCGTATCCCACATCCCACATCCCACATCCCACATCCCACATCCCATATCCCACATCCCACATCCCATATCCCATATCCCATATCCCACATCCCGTATCCCATATCCCATATCCCATTCCCATATCCCATTCCCGTATCCCACATCCCATATCCCATATCCCATATCCCGTATCCCACATCCCGCATCCCACATCCCGTATCCCATATCCCATATCCCATATCCCACATCCCGTATCCCACATCCCATATCCTATATCCCATATCCCATATCCCACATCCCATATCCCATTCCCGTATCCCATTCCCACATCCCATATCCCATATCCCGTATCCCATTCCCATATCCCACATCCCATATCCCATTCCCGTATCCCACATCCCGTATCCCATATCCCACATCCCATATCCCGTATCCCGTATCCCACATCCCGTATCCCATATCTCACATCCCACATCCCATTCCCATATCCCATATCCCACATCCCACATCCCGTATCCCACATCCCATATCCCATTCCCGTATCCCGTATCCCACATCCCACATCCCACATCCCGTATCCCATTCCCACATCCCACATCCCACATCCCGTATCCCATTCCCACATCCCGTATCCCACATCCCACCCCCCGTCTCCCTCCGGCAGCCGGTGACGCAGGTGACGTGGCACGCCAAGGGCGATTACTGGGCCTCGGTGCTCCGCAATCCCGGCAGCCGCCAGGTGCTGATCCACCAGAGCAGCCGCCGCTGGAGCCAGGATCCCTTCCGGAAAAGCCCGGGAATGATCCAGTGCGTGCGCTTCCACCCGCTCCGGCCCTATTTCCTGGTGGCCTCGCAGCGCTCCGTGCGCGTCTACAACCTGCTCCGCCAGGAGCTCACCAAGAAGCTCCAGAGCAACTGCCAGTGGATCTCCAGCATGGCCGTGCATCCCGGAGGTGCGGGCGGGGGGCCGGGATTCCCGGGAATGCCGCCGTTCCCGAGGGATGGCCGGAGCCGCCGCCCGCTGACGCCGGCGCTCTTCCGTAGGGGACAACGTCATCTGCGGCAGCTACGACAGCAAACTGGCCTGGTTTGACCTGGACCTGTCCACGCGGCCCTACCGGGTGCTCCGGTGAGTCCCGGAATTCCCGCTGGGTTCCCGAGTCTGTGGAGGTGCTGGGATCTCCTGGGATCGGCTGGGATCGGCTGGGATCCGCTGGGGTTGTGCCGGGAGCGTCCTGGCGCTCGGTGGGAGCCGGAAATCCCGGTTTGGCCCGGGTTTCTGTGGGGATGGGAGGCCTGGGTTGGCCTGTTATCCCAAGTTATCCGGGGTTGTTATCCTGAATTATCCGGGGTTGTTATCCCGAATTATCCGGGGTTGTTATCCCAAGTTATCCAGGGTTGTTATCCCGAATTATCTGGGGTTGTTATCCCAAGTTATCCGGGGTTGTTATCCTGAATTATCCGGGGTTGTTATCCCGAATTATCCGGGGTTGTTATCCCGAATTATCTGGGATTGTTATCCCAAGTTATCCAGGGTTGTTATCCCGAATTATCTGGGGTTGTTATCCCAAGTTATCCGGGGTTGTTATCCCGAATTATCTGGGGTTGTTATCCCAAATTATCCGGGGTTGTTATCCCAAGTTATCCAGGGTTGTTATCCCAAGTTATCCGGGGTTGTTATCCCGAATTATCTGGGGTTGTTATCCCAAGTTATCCAGGGTTGTTATCCCAAGTTATCCGGGGTTGTTATCCTGAATCATCCGGGGTTGTTATCCCGAGTTATCTGGGGTTGTTATCCCGAATTATCCGGGGTTGTTATCCCAAGTTATCCGGGGTTGTTATCCCGAATTATCCGGGGTTGTTATCCCGAGTTATCTGGGGTTGTTATCCCAAGTTATCCGGGGTTGTTATCCTGAATTATCTGGGGTTGTTATCCCGAATTATCTGGGATTGTTATCCCGAATTATCTGGGATTGTTATCCCGAGTTATCCGGGGTCGTTATCCTGAATTATCCGGCGTTGTTATCCCGAATTATCCGGGGTTGTTATCCCGGGTTATTATCCTGTATTTTCCCTCCTTGTCCCGGGATGTTATCCCGCGTTATCCCAGGTTATCCCAAATTATCCTGGGTTGTGATCCCATATTTTCCCTCCTTGTCCCGGCTTGTTATCCCGCGTTATCCCAGGTTGTTATTCCATATTTTTCCTCCTTGTCCCGGGTTGTTATCCGAAATCATCCAGGGTTGTTATCCCGTATTTTCCCTCCTTGTCCCAGGTTGTTATCCCAGGTTGTTATCCCAGGTTATCCCAGGTTATCCCGGGCTGTTATCCCAGATTGTTCTCCCACAGTATCCCGGGCTGTTATCCCTTTTGTTCTGGTTTTTCCTGGGCTGTTATCCCCGTTATCCCGGGCCGTCATCCCGGTTTTCCCCAGGCCGTTATCCCTGTTATCCTGGTTTTTTCCAGGCCATTATCCTCGTTATCCCAGGCCGTTATCCCGGTTTTCCCCGGGCTGTTATCCCTGTTATCCCGGGCCGTTATCCCAGGCCGTTATCCTGGTTTTCCTTGGGTTGTTATCCCAGGCCGTTATCCCGGTTTTCCCTGGGCCGTTATCCCCGTTATCCCAGGCCGTTATCCCGGTTTTCCCAGCTGTTCTCCTGCCTTTTCCCAGGCCGTTATCCCAGTTTTCCCCGGGCCGTTATCCCAGGCCATTATCCCGGTTTTCCCCGGCCGTTATCCCTCTTATCCATAGCCATTATCCCGGCTTTCCTGGGCTGTTATCCCCGTTATCCCAGGCCATTATCCCGGTTATCCTGGGCCGTTATCCCGGTTTTTCCCGGGCCGTTATCCCGGCGTTCCCCGCTGATTCCCGCTTTCCAGGCACCACCGCCGCGCCCTGCGCTCCGTGGCGTTCCACCGCCGCTATCCGCTCTTCGCCTCCGGCTCCGACGACGGCACCGTCATCGTCTGCCACGGCATGGTCTACAAGTACGGATCGCCGGGATCGCCGGCATCGCCGGGATCCGATCCCTCTTTTTGGGCTCCTTGGGGTGGTTTGGGGGATCCTGGAATCACCCGGGATTGGATCCCAAAGATATCCGGGATTGGATCCCAAAGATATCTGGGATTGGATCCCAAAGATATCCAGGATTGGATCCCTCTTTTTGGGCTCCTTGGGGTGGTTTGGGGGATCCCGGAATTACCCGGGATTGGATCCCAAAGATCTCCGGGATCGGGTCCCTCCCGTTGGGCTCTGGGGGTGGGAGCAGCGTTTTGGGACCCCCATGGTGGGCGGAACTCCAGGAATTCCCATTCCCGGCCCAATAATCCCCATTCCCACTCCGAAAATTCCCATTCCCGCTGTGAGAATTCCCATTCCTACTCCCATAATCCCCATTCCCACTCCCATAATCCCCATTCCCACTCTCATAATCCCCATTCCCACTCCCATCATCCCCATCCCCACTCCCATCATCCCCGTTCCCACTCCCATCATCCCCATTCCCACTCCCATAATTCCCATTCCCACTCCCATAATTCCCATTCCCATAATCCCCATTCCCACTCTCATAATCCCCATTCCCACTCCCATCATCCCCGTTCCCACTCTCATAATCCCCATTCCCACTCCCATAATCCCCATTCCCACTCCCATAATTCCCATTCCCACTCCCATAATTCCCATCCCCACTCCCATAATCCCCGTTCCCGCTCCCATCATCCCCGTTCCCGCTCGGATAATCCCGGTTCCGGCGGCGGTGGCGGATTCCCGCTGTGTTAATCCCCGTTCCCACTCCCATAATCCCCATTCTCACTCCCATAATTCCCATCCCCACTCCCATAATTCCCATCCCCACTCCCATAATCCCCATTCCCATAATCCCCATTCCCACTCCCATAATCCCCATCCCCACTCCCATCATCCCCGTTCCCGCTGGGATAATCCCCGTTCCCGCTGGGATAATCCCGGTTCCGGCGGCGGCGGCTGACTCCGGCTCCTCCGGCAGTGACCTGCTGCAGAACGCGCTGCTGGTGCCGCTCAAGGTGCTCAAGGGCCACGCGCCGACGCTCGACCTCGGCGTCCTCGACGTCGCCTTCCACCCCCAGCAGCCCTGGCTCTTCTCCGCCGGCGCCGACGGCACCGTGCGCCTCTACACCTGACGCTCCTCACCGGGATCCAGCGGGATCCAGCGGGATCCAGCGGGATCCGGTGCGGTCGGAATTCCCGCTCACAGGGTTCAATAAAGGCTTTTTCTGGATACAATCCCGGGCTCTTCGTCTCCTGAATTCCCTGATGTGCCCATCCCCATTCCCACATTCCCCCAGTGTCCCCATCCCAATCCCATTCCCACATTCCCTGGGTGTCCCCATCCCAATCCCATTCCCACATCCCCCGGGTGTCCCCATTCCCATGTCCCCCCATGTCCCCATTCCCATTCCCACATTCCCAAGTGTCCCCATCCCAATCCCAATCCCACATTCCCTACACCCAGCATTCCTGCGGGATCGGTATTCCCGCTCTCAGGGTTCAGCAAAGGCTTTTTCTGGATCCAATCCCGGGCTCTTCGTGTCCTGAATTCCTCAATGTTCCCATCCCCATTCCCACATTCCCAAGTATCCCCATCCCGATCCCATTCCCACATTCCCACATCCCCCGCGTGTCCCCATTCCCACGTCCCCCCATGTCCCCATCCCCATTCCCACATTCCCTGGGTGTCCCCATCCCAATCCCATTCCCACATCCCCCGGGTGTCCCCATTCCCACATCCCCCGTGTCCCCATCCCCATTCCCACATTCCCAAGTGTCCCCATCCCAATCCCATTCCCACATTCCCTACACCCAGCATTCCTGCGGGATCGGAATTCCCGCTCACAGGGTTCAATAAAGGCTTTTTCTGGATCCGATCCCGGGCTCTTCGTCTCCTGAATTCCCCGATGTCCCCATTCCCAAATTGCCACATTCCCAAGTATCCCAATCCCATTCCCACATCCCCCAGGTGTCCCCATTCCCACGTCCCCCGATGTCCCCATCCCCATTCCCACATTCCCAAGTGTCCCCATCCCAATCCCAATCCCATTCCCACATTCCCCCAGTATCCCCATCCCGATCCCATTCCCACATTCCCACATCCCCTGGGTGTCCCCATTCCCACGTCCCCCCATGTCCCCATTTCCACATTCCCAAGTATCCCCATCCCAATCCCATTCCCACATTCCCTACACGCAGCATTCCTGCGGGATCCCCCAGGATCCACTGGGATCAGAATTCCCAGCGTTCAGCAAAGGCTTTTCATGGATACAATCCCGGCCTCTTCGTGTCCTCAATTCCCCAATGATGTCCCCATTCCCAAATTCCCACATCCCCCAGTGTCCCCAATCCCATTCTCATTCCCAAATTCCCGCATCCCTCAGCAGCTCCAATCCCATTCCCACATTCCCAAGTGTCCCCATCCCAATCCCATCCCCACATTCCCTACACACAGCATTCCTGGGATCTGCCGGCATCAGAATTCCCAGGGCTCATGGAAAGCTTTTTTTGGATACAATTCCAGGCTCTTCGTGTCCTGAATTCCCAACTCGGCCTCGCTGGGAAGGGGTGGGATCCCCACCGATCCCGCTGGATGCTCCCAGCGGCATT
This sequence comes from Corvus moneduloides, assembly GCF_009650955.1. Classification (NCBI taxonomy): domain Eukaryota; kingdom Metazoa; phylum Chordata; class Aves; order Passeriformes; family Corvidae; genus Corvus; species Corvus moneduloides. Next base: position 123,543,706 of record NC_045476.1, on the reverse strand, counting down.
CCCGGGAGCTTCCCGGGCTTTCCCAGGGATATTCTGGGATATCCAGAGCCACTCTGGGCAGAGGGAAGGGGTGGTGGAAGGATGGAAATGGAATTCCCTGGATCTGGGATGTCCCAGGAAAGGAGCCCTGGGAAGGAGGAGGACCTGGAAAAGAATCTGGAATGGGATCTGGAATGGGATCTGGGAAAGGATCTGGAACAGGATCTGGAATGGGACCTGGAATAGGATCTGGAATGGGACCTGGAATGGGATCTGGAATGGGACCTGGGAAAGGATCTGGAATGGGATCTGGAATGGGACCTGGGAAAGGATCTGGAATGGGACCTGGGAAAGGATCTGGAATGGGATCTGGAATGGGACCTGGGAAAGGATCTGGAATAGGATCTGGAATGGGACCTGGAATAGGATCTGGAATGGGATCTGGAATGGGATCTGGAATGGGATCTGGAATGGGACCTGGAATGGGATCTGGGAAAGGATCTGGAATGGGATCTGGAATGGGATCTGGAATGGGATCTGGAATGGGACCTGGAATAGGATCTGGAATGGGATCTGGAATGGGATCTGGAATGGGACCTGGAATGGGATCTGGGAAAGGATCTGGAATGGGATCTGGAATGGGATCTGGAATAGGATCTGGAATGGGACCTGGAATAGGATCTGGAATAGGACCTGGAATGGGACCTGGAATAGGATCTGGACCAGGATCCCAAAGGAAGAACTGGAAGGGACCAAAACAGAGGATGGGATTCCCTGGATCTGATTTATCCCAGGAAAAGAGGTCAGGGAATGGAGCAGGAGCAGGATCAGCATCCCAAAGGAAAAGCCGGAGGTGGGACGGAAACAGGGCAGGACCAGCTACGGAATTCCAAGGGTTTTCCTATGGATGAGAGGCCGGGAAGAACCCCTGGATCATCCCCATGGAGACAGAGGGGGAGTCACCCCCTCCCATCCCCCAAATCCCAAGGAATCCCAGAATTCCAGAGTGGGATCAGGAGCCAAAAGCTTTATTTAAAAATAGGTCTCTGTACAGGGCGGGAATTCTGGGAATGGATCCCAAAACCCCCCGGGAAGCAGCAGAGTGGGATGGGGGGGGGGGGGGGGGCTGCCGGGGTGGGAACGGATCCCGGATCCATCGGGAAGCAGCAGCAGCGGGGGGATGTGGATGGGTGGGATCGGGCTCCATCCGGATCCCGGGACGCTCCCACCCGGATCCCATCCCAAATTTTGGCCGTTTTCCCACTTTTTCGCCCCCCGTGGGAAGCAGAGGAAGAAGGTGCAGGAAGACTTTTCCCGTGGAATGGGAGTCCCCCGGGGTATTGCTGAGCGGAGCCGGGAATTCCCAGGAATTCCGGGAATGCCGGGATTCACAGGAGGCGGACGAGGCGTCCCAGGGTCTCGGCCACCTTGATCCGCACGGCCGGAACGGGATCCTTCAGGAGCAGCTTCAGGGCTGGAATTGCACAGCAGGGACGGCGTCGGGATCGGGATCGGGATCGGGATCGGGATGGGGATTGGGATCAGAATCAAGATTAGGACCAGAACCAGAATCAGGATCAGGGTCAGGATCAGGATCAGGATTGGGATCAGGATCAGGATCAGGATCAGAATCAAGATTAGGACCAGGGTAAGGATCAGGGTCAGGATTAGGATCAGGGTCAGAATCAAGATTAGGACCAGGGTAAGGATCAGGATCAGGGTCGGGATAAGGGTCAGGATCAGGATTGGGATGAGGATCAGGGTCAAGATTGGGATCAGGATTAGGATCAGAACCAGGATCAGGATCAGGATCAGGATCAGGATCGGGATCAGGATTGGGATCACAACCAGGATCAGGATCAGGGTCAGGATTGGGATCAGGGTCAGGATTGGGATCGGGATCAGGGTCAGGATCAGGATCAGGATCGGGATCAGGATTGGGATCACAACCAGGGCCAGAATCAGGGTCAGGATCAGGATCGGGATCGGGATCAGGATTGGGATCAGGGTCAGGATTGGGATCAGGGTCAGGATTGGGATCGGGATCGGGATCAGGGTCAGGATCAGGATCAGGGTCAGGATTGGGATCGGGATCAGGATCAGAATCGGGATCAGGATCGGGATCAGGATCAGGGTCAGGATTGGGATCGGGATCAGGATCAGAATCAGAATCAGGATCAGGATCAGGATTGGGATCAGGATCAGGATTGGGATCACGATCAGGGTCAGGATCAGGATCAAGATCAGGGTCAGGATTGGGATCCCCCATCCCAGGATACATCCATGGAAACTCCAGGAATTCTCAGGGATTCCCACCGTATTCCCATCGCATTCCCACTTTATTCCTGCTGCATTCCCACTATTCCCATCCTATTCCCACCATATTCCCACTCCCGCTGGATTCCCATTGGATTCCTGCTGGATTCCCACTGAATTCCCACTGCATTCCCCCTGGATTCATTCCCGGCTCCCGGGAGCCGCTCCAGGCATTGGGAATGCGGGGGGGGGGGACCTTTGGCCAGGATGATCCCATGGGATCCACTCCCCATCCAGGCCCGGATTCCCGGGATCAAAGGAGCCCCATCCCGGTGTTCCCAGGAGCTTCCCAATCCCCAAAACTTTCATCCCGAGCTTTTCATTTCAGTTTTTTGGGATCATCCCACGCCTTCGCTGCTAATTTCAATTTGTTTGGGATCATCCGGAACATCCTGTGGTTTTCATCTCTTCGGGATCATCCCGAGCCTTTCATTTAAATCCCATTTCATTTCAATTGTCGCTCTTCCCATCCCAAAAAAAATCCCGGGACAAACAGGGAGGAAGCAGGAGCCAAGCCAGGAACATCCCTCGGCTCATCCCGGATTTTCCTCCTTTTTCACCCCCCTGTTCTCCCACCGGAACCTTTCCCGGTCAATCCCCAAATCCTGGGTGACCACGGCAATAAAATCCTCAATCCGCAAAAAATTCCCCCGGATCTGGCAAATCCGGCCCGACTGGGATTCCTGGGATGGGGGGACTGGGAAGCTCCTGGGAGCACTGGGATGGGGCCCCTTTGATCCCGGGAATCCGGGGCTGGATTGGGAGTGAATCCCATGGGATTCTCCCGGCCAAACCTCCCCCCATCCCCCCATTCCCGACGCCTGGAGCGGCTCCCGGGAGCCGGGAACGCTTCCAGGTCTTTTTTCCAAGCTTTTTCCAGTAGCTTGTTTACCCCGGCCTCCGCATCCCTCGGGATTTTCCCTCATTCCTGGGGCATCCCGGGGCCGCTCCGGGGGAATCGCGGCCCCCCCCGGATCCCGCTGAATCCCAAGGATTCCTGAGCCAGGCGAATTCCGGCTGCCCGTGGCTCCGAGCGGCCCCGTGCTCCTGGAAGGGTCTCGGAGCCAACGGAAAGAGACTTTTTCCCTTTTTTAGAGTTTTTGCGGCTCCCTTGGAAGGCTCGGGAAGTTTCCGGGCTCGGATCCATCGGATGAGGTCAGCGGTGACAGGGAAAAAATCCCTGAAATCCAGGAAAGTGACTTCACCCCGCTCCCGGCTCCGGTGGATCCGAGGGGAGGGCGGTGAGGGCCCTTCCCTGGAGTTCCGGATCCCTCTGGACACCGCGGGGGCTCCCAGACCCCGGAATTCCGACCCCGGGGTAGGATCTGCCCGGATCCCCACGGAGAGCAGCTGTCCCGGGAATTCCCCCCATGGAATGACCCCGGTGCTGTCCCCACACCGATCCCAAAATCCCGACATCCCAAATCCGCACATTCCAGGCTCATCCCGGCCACGTCTCCCCGGGATTTTTTGGGATTTTTTTTTAATTTGAGGTTTCTTTGGGGGGGGGGGGGAAGGGGGGATATTCCCAGTGCTCCCAGAGCTCCGGAGTTTCCGGAGGGAGCAGGATCCCCTTGGAGCGTCGTCCCTCTGGGAAACCCCAATCCCTGAGATCCCCATCCCGCGGGATCGGGCTCCGGATCCGTTGGGAATTCGGGAATTTCCACTCACCGGAGATGAGCTGGTCCAGGTCCACCTGCTGGCCCTGCTCTTCGTCCACGTGGAGCACCAGGAATCCTGAGGGAATTTTGGGATCAGGGACTGGGATGGAGCCCCCCGGGAGCCCCACAGGGAAGCGGGGAGGTTGGAAAAGCCCTCGGAATTCCGTGTCCCCAACACCACATCCACAGGGAGGGGAAATCCCGCCGGGAATGGCAGCTCCAGCCCTCGGCCAGCGTTTTCCGGGGGAGAATTCCCTAAAAACTCCAAAATGACCCAAAAAACCCCATCCAAAACCAGCCCCAAAATCGACCAGAATCAACCCAAAACTCCCCTGGAGCCCACCAGGAGCGACGTCACCCCTTGGTGCCAAAGGCCACCACCGTGACCCCAAGAGGTGACAGGACCAGGCACCACCTGGAGACAAGATCGGGGTCACCAGGGACCCCAAAACATCCAAAATTACCCCAAAATCCATCCAAAATTACCCCAAAACCACCCAAAACTCCCCAGGAGCGACGTCACCCCTCGGTGCCAAAGGCCACCGCTGTGACCCCAAGAGGTGACAGGACCAGGGACCACCTGGGGACAAGATCGGGGCCACCAGGGACCCCAAAACATCCAAAATTACCCCAAAACATCCAGAATTACCCCAAAACCACCCCCAAAATAATCCCAAAACCACCCAAAACTCCCCTGGGCCCCCCAGGAGCGACGTCACCCCTCGGTGCCAAAGGCCACCGCTGTGACCCCAAGAGGTGACAGGACCAGGCACCACCTGGGGACAAGATGGGGGCCACCAGCGATACCAAAACCCCCAAAAGCACCTCAAAAGCCCCGAAAATGCCCCGAATGAGCCCAAGCTGTCTCCGGAGAGGGCCGGTGCCACCCCTTGGTGACCGCGGCCACCCCGGCCCTCACCGATGAACATCGGCGCCGCCGCCCGCAGCTCCCGCCAGGGGCTCTTGAAGTAGAAGAGGTTGGTGGAGATGAGGCGGCTCAGCAGCGCCGGGTGGCTGCGCATCTGCGGGGACGGAGGGACGGAGGGACAGAGGGACAGAGGGACAGGGGACAGAGGGACGGAGGGACGGAGGGACAGAGGGGACAGAGGGACAGAGGGACAGAGGGACGGAGGGACGGAGGGACAGAGGGACAGAGGGACGGAGGGGACAGAGGGACAGAGGGACAGAGGGGACGGAGGGACGGAGGGGACAGAGGGACAGAGGGACAGAGGGACGGAGGGACGGAGGGACAGAGGGGACGGAGGGACGGAGGGACAGAGGGACAGAGGGACAGAGGGGACGGAGGGACAGAGGGACAGAGGGACGGAGGGACAGAGGGACAGGGGGACAGAGGGGACAGAGGGACGGAGGGACAGAGGGACAGAGGGACAGAGGGACAGAGGGACGGAGGGACAGAGGGACAGGGGGACAGAGGGACAGAGGGACAGAGGGACGGAGGGACAGAGGGACAGAGGGACAGAGGGACGGAGGGACGGAGGGACAGAGGGACGGAGGGACGGAGGGACAGAGGGGACGGAGGGACGGAGGGACAGAGGGACAGAGGGACAGAGGGGACGGAGGGACAGAGGGACAGAGGGACGGAGGGACAGAGGGACGGAGGGACGGAGGGACAGAGGGACAGAGGGACAGAGGGGACGGAGGGACAGAGGGACAGAGGGACGGAGGGACAGAGGGACGGAGGGACGGAGGGACAGAGGGACAGAGGGACAGAGGGGACGGAGGGACAGAGGGACAGAGGGACGGAGGAACAGAGGGACAGAGGGACAGAGGGGACAGAGGGACAGAGGGACAGAGGGGACAGAGGGACAGAGGGACAGAGGGACAGAGGGACAGAGGGACGGAGGGACGGAGGGACAGAGGGACAGAGGGACAGAGGGGACGGAGGGACAGAGGGGACGGAGGGACAGAGGGACAGAGGGACGGAGGGACAGAGGGACAGAGGGACAGAGGGGACAGAGGGACAGAGGGACAGAGGGACAGAGGGACAGAGGGACGGAGGGACGGAGGGACAGAGGGACAGAGGGGTCAGAGGGGGGATCGGGGACATTCCCATTCCCAATCCCAACGTCCCGATATTGCTCCCAACGTCCCATTCCCATTCCCGATCCCAATGTCCCGATGCCGATCCCAACGTCCCATTCCCATTCCCGATCCCCATCCCACTCCCAATGTCCCATTCCCGCTCCCAATCCCCCAATCCCAATCCCAATGTCCCATTCCCGCTCCCAATGTTCCATTCCCGATCCCAATTTCCCATTCCCAATCCCAACATCCCAATCCCAATCCCCCATTCCCAATCCCAATGTCCCATTCCCGCTCCCAATGTCCCATTCCCGCTCCCAATGTCCCATTCCCAATCCCAATGTCCCAATCCCAATGTCCCAATCCCAATCCCCCAATCCCAATCCCAACATCCCAATCCCAATCCCAATGTCCCAATCCCAATCCCAATGTCCCATTCCCAATGTCCCATTCCCACTCCCAACGTCCCAATCCCAACGTCCCAATATCCCATTCCCGATCCCAATTTCCCATTCCCAACGTCCCATTCCCGATCCCGCTCCTGCTCCCGGCGCGCACCAGGAACTTGCAGACGTCGTTGATGAACTCCCCGTAGTGCAGCCCCCGCTCTTCCCGCAGGTGATTCCCGAACATTTCCCGGAGCCCCTCGCAGCCCAGGCAGGGCCCGCACATCCTCAGCGCGAACTTGCAGGCCTGGAAAAAAACCGGGAATTCCGGGGGCGTTCGTGGGCGCGGGGGCAATTCCCGGCATTCCCGGGATTCGCCGGCAACGGGGACGGGGCCGGACCTTGACGACGTCGGGGCAGGGATCCTGCAGGTGCAGCAGGAGCGTCACGAGCCCGTTCAGGACCTGCTCCGAGAAAACCTCGGAGTCGGCGCGGCCGAAGCGGGACAGGTTCCCGAAGAGGACGATGGAGGAGCGCCGCAGATCCGGCTGCTCCTGGGAAAAGGAGGAAAAGCGGCGTCAGCAGGAGCGAATCCCAAAATCCCCAGCCTGAAATCCAGAAAATCCCCAGCCTGAGATCCCAAAATCCCCAGCCTGTGATCCCAAAATCCCCAGCCCTGAGATCCCAAAAGCTCCAGCCTGAGATCCCAAAATCCCCGTCTTGTGATCCCAAAATCCCCATCCTGTGATCCCAAAATCCCCAGCCTGAGATCCCAAAATCCCCAGCCTGAGATCCCAAAATCTCCAGCCTGAGATCCCAAAATCCCCAGCCTGAAATCCCAAAATCCCCGTCTTGTGATCCCAAAATCCCCAGCCTGAGATCCCAAAATCCCCAGCCTGAAATCCCAAAATCCCCAGCCTGAGATCCCAAAATCACCATCTTTTGATCCCAAAATCCCCAGCCCTGAGATCCCAAAATCCCCATCTTTTGATCCCAAAATCCCCAGCCTGAAATCCCAAAATCCCCAGCCTGAAATCCCAAAATCACCATCTTTTGATCCCAAAATCCCCAGCCCTGAGATCCCAAAATCCCCAGCCTGAGATCCCAAAATCCCCAGCCCTGTGATCCCAAAATCCCCATCCTGAGATCCCAAAATCCCCAGCCTGAGATCCCAAAATCCCCAGCCCTGTGATCCCAAAATCCCCATCCTGAGATCCCAAAATCCCCAGCCCTGTGATCCCAAAATCCCCATCCTGAGATCCCAAAATCCCCATCCTGAGATCCCAAAATCCCCAGCCTGAGATCCCAAAATCCCCAGCCCATGATCCCAAAATCCCCAGCCTGAGATCCCAAAATCCCCGTCTTGTGATCCCAAAATCCCCATCTTGTGATCCCAAAATCCCCAGCCTGAGATCCCACCATTCCCATCCCAGTATTCCCATCATCCTCATCCCGCTTTTCCCACCATTCCCATCCCAGTATTCCCACCATTCCCATCCCAGTATTCCCACCATTCCCATTCCGCTGTTCCCACCATTCCCACTATTCCCATCCCGCTTTTCCCACCATTCCCATCCCAGTATTCCCACCATTCCCATCCCACTTCTCCCATTTTCCCACCATTCCCATCCTGCTGTTCCCACCATTCCCATCCCACCATTCCCACCATTCCCACCAATTCCATCCCAGTATTCCCACCATTCCCATTCCGCCATTCCTCATCATCCCCATCCCATTTTTCCCACCATTCCCATCCTGCTTTTCCCACCATCCCCATCCCACTTTTCCCATTATTCCCACCATTCCCATCCCGTTATTCCCATCATCCTCATCCCGCTTTTCCCACTATTCCCATCCCGCTTTTCCCACCATTCCCATCCCGCTTTTCCCACTATTCTCATCCTGCTGTTCCCACCATTCCCATCCCATTATTCCCACCATTCCCATCCCGCTTTTCCCACTATTCTCATCCTGCTGTTCCCGCCATTCCCATCCCGCTTTTCCCACTATTCTCATCCTGCTGTTCCCACCATTCCCATCCCATTATTCCCACCATTCCCATCCCGCTGTTCCCGCCATTCCCATCCCATTTTTCCCACCATCCTCATCCTACTTTTCCCACTATTCCCATCCTACTTTTCCCACTATTCCCATCCCACTTTTCCCACTATTCTCATCCTGCTTTTCCCACCATTCCCATCCCATTTTTCCCACCATCCCTGCCCCCCCGTTCCCACCATCCCCATTGTCCAATGCCAATGGAATGATCCCGGTGGGACGATTCCAGGGGGACAATTCCAATGGGATAATCCCAGTGGGACAATTCCAGTGGGAAGATCCCAGTGGGACAATTCCAATGGGACAATCCCGGTGGGACAATTCCAGTGGGAGAACTCCAATGGGATAATCCCAATGGGAAGATCCCAATGGGACAATTCCAGCAGGACAATTCCAATGGGATAATCCCAGTGGGACAATTCCAATGGGACAATTCCAGTGGGAAGATCCCAGTGGGACAATTCCAGGGGGACAATTCCAATGGGATAATCCCAGTGGGACGATCCCAGTGGGACAATTCCAATGGGATGATTCCAATGGGAAGATCCCAATGGGATGATCCCAATGGGACAATTCCAGCAGGACAATTCCAGTGAGATGATTCCAGTGGGACAATTCCAATGGGAAGACCCCAGTGGGACAATTCCAATGGGATGATCCCAACGGGACGATCCCAGCGGGACAATTCCAACGGCGCAATTCCAACGGGACAATCCCAGCGGCACCGTGAGCTCAGCACAGGAGCGTGGATGAACATCCAGGAGGAATCCCAGGATGAGGGAGAGACTCGGGAACGGAAAATCCCACGGGATGGACCCCTGGCCGTGCCAACCACGGCCCAACTCCCAACAACTCCGGGAATTCCCGGGACGGCTCCTTACGCTGTCGAAGAAGGGCCGGATGCGGATGGCGACGTGGAGCAGCATGGATTGCACATCCCGCTCTTCCAGGTGATCCAGGAGCTTGGAGAGGCTGGACATGGCCTCCAGGGCCACCAGATTGTTGGGATCGTCCTTGTCGTCCATGCCGTTGACCATGGAGGCCAGCAGCTGCGAGCCGTGCCTCCGGATCTGCCGGAAAAGCGGGATCACGGCCGGGAAAAGGGATGTGGACCCTCCCCGCTGATCCCGGAGAAAAGCGGGATTGAAGGGATCCCAGGAGGGATCCAGCGGGGAGGGAAGTGGTGCCAGGGGAGGTTTAGGTGGGATTTTCGGGAATGTTCCCCCTGGAAAGTGCTGGAATTGGTGGGAAAGGGGGGAAAAAAAGGGAAATCTCGGAGCCCCTTGCAGGGTCTTTTCCAGGGGTTTTGGGAATGGGAAGAAGGGAATGGGGAATTCCCAGGAGAAAAGTGGGATTGAAGGGATCCAGGGGGGATCCAGGGCGGGATCTGCTGGCTGGGAACAGGGACAGGAGCAGAGGGAGCGGCCTCGGGCTGGGATTTTCGGGAATATCCCCCTGGAATTGCGGGCAAACGGGGATGGGCGGCCTCGGGAAGCAGGGCAGGGCCGGAGGCCGGGGATTCCCGGGAAAAGCTGGGAAAAGGGGCCAATCCCAGCTGGAATTCCGGCGGCTCCGAGGCGCTGGGAGATGTTCCCGGGGATCCCCGGAATGTGGGGCTGGGGAGAATCCCCCTCCCCCACCCCCTGGGAAAGGCTCCGGGATTGCCGGGAATGGCTCCGGAGAAATTCCCGGCAGCAGCTGAAGCATTTTTAGGATTCGGAGCCTCCCAGCGCATCCCAGTCCTGGGAGCTTCCTCCCCATCCCACAGAACCTCATCCCAATGTTTTTTGAGGGAATTCCAACATCCACCCAGCCCTTCCCTGCGGAAGCAGGAATTCATTCCCTGTGTCCTGCCCCTCCAGATCCCGGATCCCGGGAGCTGCTCCCACCTTTTCCGGGCATCCCGAGGCGACATTCCCAAGCCCCCGGAGCGCCAGGATCCGCACCAGGAGGCAGGAATCCTTTTCCAGAGCCGTCAGCGCATCCAGGAGCGGCTCCAGCAGGATCAGGTCGTTCACCACGTTGTGGTTGAGGAGCTGGAGAAGGGAAAAAAACCTCGGGATACACTGGGAAAAACCCCCGGATCCAGGAGGGAGGAGCCGGAATTCCCGGGAAGAGCCGCAGTTGGAGCCGCTCTGGGATAATCCAGGGTGAACTCAGCCCCGGGTGGGATGCGGGGATTGGGAAAAGTTGGGAATTTGGGAGGGAGCGATGGAGACCTTGGGATGGTGGCGGCCGCCCTACGGATCCGATGCTCCGGTCCCATCCCGATCCTCCTTTCCCATTTATCCCCTCCATGCCGAGCCTGGAATTTCCCCTCATCCTCATCCCTCATCCCCTGGATCTGAAGGAATTCTCTTTTCCTTGACCTCAGCTCCCGTTGGAATTTTCCAACCTCCGGGATCCAATCGCGCTCCAGATTCCGGGATGGGCTCCAAGCAGGGCTCGGGATTGGGAATTTGGGATGGGGATTTTGGTGGGGATGGAGCTCGGAGCTGCTCCGTGGAACTGGATCCGATGGATGCGGGGTTGGGAATGAGATGGAGTCACTTCGTTCCTTGGGATGGGGTGGGATGGGATGGGGTGGGATGGAAGGATGGAGCTGGGAAAAGGTGGAGCCAAAAATGGAAGGAGGGAAGGAGGGACAGATCCATGGATGGATGGAGGGATGGATCCATGGATGGATGGATGGATCCATGGATGGATGGATGGATGAAGGGATGGATGGATGGATGGATCCATGGATGGATGGATGGATCCATGGATGGATGGATGGATGGATCCATGGATGGAGGAATTGATGGATCCATGGATGGAGGGATGGATCCATGGATGGAGGGATGGATCCATGGATGAAGGGGGACAAAGGGATGGATGGATCCATGGATGGAGGGATGGATCCATGGGTGGAGGGATCAATGGATCCATGGATGGAGGGATGGATGGAGGGATGGAGGGAATGATGGATCCCTGGATGGAGGGATGGATGGAGGGAATGATGGATCCACGGATGGATGATGGATGGATGGATGGATGGATGGATGGATCCATGGATCGAGGGATGGATGGATGGATGGATGGATCCATGGATCCATGGATGGAGGGATGGATCCATGGATGGATCCATGGATGGAGGGATGGATGGATGGAGGGATGGATCCATGGATGGATGGGTGGATCCATGGATGGATGGATGGATCCATGGATGGATGATGGATGGATCGATGGATCCATGGATGGATGGATGGATCCATGGATGGATCCATGGATCGAGGGATGGATGGATGGAGGGATGGATCCATGGATGGATCCGCGGATGGAGGGATGGATCCATGAATGGAGGGATCGATGGATCCATGGATGGATGGATGGAGGGATGGATGGATCCATGGATGGAGGGATGGATCCATGGATGGATGATGGATGGGTGGATCCATGGATGGAGGGATGGATCCATGGATGGATCCATGGATTGAGGGATGGATGGATGGATGGAGGGATGGATCTATGGATGGGTGGATGGATGGATCCAGGGATGGATCCATGGATGGAGGGATGGATCCATGGATCCATGGATGGACGAACAGCCGGATATTCCCCGTTTTTCCCGCCTCACCTCGGCCAGGAACGCGGTGCTGGTGACCCTCTGGCACTCGAAGACGCTTCCCAGGACCGGGATGAGGCTCCGGACGATCCGCGGGAGCCGGGGCCCGCAGAGCCGAGCCATCGCCCTGTGTGGGAACGGCACTCGGAATCCCGGGAATCCCGGGAATCCCGGGAATCCCGGGAATTCCTGCGCCCAGGCAGGACAACGCCCGGCATGGAAACCGGGATTGATCTACAGAGAAGGATCTGGAGCATCCCGGACACCCCATCCGGGTTTTCTTTGGGATGAGTCCCTCCGGAATGTTTGGGAGGTTCCCTAAGGCTGGAAAATCCCAATCCCAAGCCGGGGGTTATTCCCGGCTGATCCGGGATGGGGTCTTGCCACCTCCGGCACCGGGAATTTCCCGGGAATGACGGGATGGGATAGTCCAGGAATCCCAGGGATGCAGCAGCGGGAAAAGGGAGACGTTTTCCACGGGGTCCTTTGGGTGCTGATCCCATGGAAGTGGGAACAGGAAAGGGAAGGAGCCCAGCCATGAGAATGACGGAAAACGGGATCGGAGACAGCGGGAATCCCATATTGGGAATTCCAGAGTGGGATCAGTGGCACTGGGAATTCCATACTGGAATCAGTGGCATTGGAAATCCATACTGGGATCAATGGCACTGGAAATTCCACACTGGGATCAACGGCACTGGGAATTTCAGAGCAGGTTCAATGGCACTGGAATTCCATACTGGGATCAAAGGCACTGGGAATTCCATACTGGGATCAATGGCACTGGGAATTCCAGAGTGGGATCAATGGTATTGGAATTCCAGAGTGGGATCAATGGCACTGGGAATTCCATACTGGGATCAATGGCACTGGAATTCCAGAGTGGGATCAGTGGCACTGGGAATTCCATACTGGGATCAATGGTATTGGAATTCCATACTGGGATCAATGGCACTGGAATTCCATACTGGGACCAGTGGCACTGGGAATCCCACACTGGGATTGGGGACAACGGGAATTCCACACTGGGATTGACAACACCGGGAATTCCGCAGCGGGACCAACATCCGGCTCCGGCTCCGTCCACCCCTCCGCATTCCCGGGAGCAGGACGATCCCACCCCATCCAAAAAAATCCCGGAATTCCCCGAAATCCCATCCAGCTCCGCTCCCCGCCCCCTGGAATTCCCTACCCGGCCAGGAGGGCGATTCCGTCGTGGTGCCGCTCAGGAATTCCCATCAATTCCCAGCCTCCGGCGCTTCCCACATCCCGGACGACGTCGTCGTTCCCGGCGCGCTCCAGCATCGCCTTCAGCGTCTCCAGGGCGCAGCTGGAAAAGGGAATGGGATCTGGGATTGGGTTTGGGATTGGGTTTGGGATTGGGTTTGGGATTGGGTTTGGGATTGGATCTGGGATTGGGTTTGGGATTGGATCTGGGATCTGGGATTGAGTTTGGGATTGGGTTTGGGATGGGGTTTGGGATTGGATCTGGGATTGGGTTTGGGATTGGATCTGGGATTGGGATGGGGTTTGGGATTGGAGCCGGGATTGGATCCGGGATTGGAGCCAGAACTGGATCCAGGATTGGATTCAGGATTGCATCTGGGACTGGGTTTGAGATTGGGTTTGGGACTGGGTTTGGGATTGGGTTTGGGATTGGATCTGGGATTGGAGCTGGAATTGGATTTGGGATTGGATCCGGGATTGGAAGCAGAATTGGATCTGGGATTGGATTCTGGATTGGAACTGGAATTGGATCTGGGATTGGATTCAGGATTGGATCCAGGATTGGATCCGGGATTGGATTCGGGATTGGAGCTGGAATTGGATCCGGGATTGGATTTGGGACTGGGTTCGAGATTGGGTTTGGGACTGGGTTTGGGACTGGGTTTGGGACTGGATTTGGGATTGGATCTGGGATTGCATCTGGGATTGGATTTGGATTGGATCTGGGATTGGGTTTGAGATTGGGTTTGGGACTGGGTTTGGGATTGGATCTGGGATTGGATTTGGGATTGGAAGTGGGATTGGATCCAGGACTGGATTCGGGATTGGAAGCAGAATTGGATCTGGGATTGGATTTGGGACTGGGTTCGAGATTGGGTTTGGGACTGGGTTTGGGACTGGATTTGGGATTGGATCTGGGATTGGATTTGGGATTGCATCCAGGATTGGATCCGGGATTGGATTTGGGATTGGATCTGGGACTGGGTTTGAGACTGAGTTTGGGACTGGGTTTGGGATTAGATTTGGGATTGGAAGTGGGATTGGATCCAGGACTGGATTCGGGATTGGAAGCAGAATTGGATCTGGGATTGGATTCGGGATTGGAACTGGAATTGGATCCAGGATTGGATCCAGGATTGGATCCGGGATTGGATCTGGGATTGGATTCGGGATTGGAGCTGGAATTGGATCCGGGATTGGATTTGGGACTGGGTTCGAGATTGGGTTCGGGACTGGGTTTGGGACAGGATTTGGGATTGGATCTGGGATTGGATTTGGGATTGGATCTGGGATTGGATCTGGGATTGGATTTAGGATTGCATCCAGGATTGGATCCGGGATTGGATTTGGGATTGGAGCCGGAATTGGATCCGGGATTGGATTCAGGATTGGATCTGGGACTGGGTTTGAGACTGAGTTTGGGACTGGATTTGGGATTGGATCTGGGATTGGAGCCAGAACTGGATCCGGGATTGGATTTGGGATGGGATCCGGCTCCATCTGGGATGTCCCGAGGGAATTCCGTGCCCGGGGAATGCCGGAGCTGGAGCGATCCCAGCTCCTTCCCAGCACGCCGGCAACGGGAACCAAGACAAAAAACTGGGAAGGGAAAAACTCCGGAGCTACTTGAAGGAATTTTTTTTTCATGGAATGAGCATTTTACGGGGCTGGGATCGCTCTGCCACGGAGCAACATCTGGAAAAGATCCGTTATCCCGTCAAAACACCGGGAAGAGCAGCCAGGGATAAATCCCGGCTGTCGGAGCGGGGATCCCACACACGAAGGAAATCTGGGATTCGGGATCGGCCTTTGGAGCTGCTGCCCCAGATATTCCCACTGGGATTTGTTCCCTTTCCCCCGGGAGCCTCTGGAATTTGGGGGGGTGGGAGAATCCCAAGGATTCCAGCAGGGGCAGGGACACCCAGGGATGCCTCTGGAATGCTGGAAATTTGGGAATAACGATGGAAAATTGATCCCAAACACGGGAAGGGCCCTGAAAATCCTTCCCAGGCCTCTGGAGAATCCTCGGATTCACGGCTGGCCGGGATGGGATGATCCCAGAGGTTTTCCAACCTCTGCCATTCCGTGATTCCCTAAGAACCAAAGGATCCAGGAGCCCGTGGGAAAAACCCAAGGAACGGGAAAGGAGTCGAGGCCCAAAGCTGAATTCCCGATGGAAAACTCCCTGAGTTTTCCCAAAAAATTCCCCCAGAGGAGCTGGGAAGATCCCGGTGGAGCTTTCCCTGCTGTGGATGGCCAAGGGAAAAAGCAGGACAAGGAACGGGAACTGCGAAATTCCGAAGGGGAAAAAAACCCCTGGAGCGCCCGAGAGGCCTCGGAGCATCCCAGGAGCCTCCGGGGCTTTCCCGGAATTCATTAAGGACTAATTAATGAGGGAAAGCTCAGGATGCCGGGGTCGGGAAATCCTGGAATCCGGGAATGGGGTGGGATGGGTGGGATTTCGGGATGATCCCATTGCCACGGGGCAGCTCCCGCCATCCCGGGATGCTCCAGCCCGGCCTGGGACAATTCCAGGGATGGGGCATCCATTGTTTCCCTGGAATCCACACCCTCACTCCTCCTTTTTTTTTTGGGAATCTGCTCCAACGATCCCGACCCCGCTCCGGAGGCTCCATCCCATTCCTGCTTCTCAACTTCCCAATCCCAACGTCGCATCCCGAAACCAAGCCTTGGTTTCCATCCCATCATCCCAGAAATCCCATCCCATCCTATAGATCCCAGAAATCCCATCCCATCATCCCAGAAATCCCATCCCATCCCATTCTATAAATCCCATAAATCCCATGGATCCCATCCAATAAATCCCATGGATCCCATCCCATGGATCCCATCCCATTCCATCCCATCAATCCCATCCCATCCCATCTCATAAATCCCATCCCATAAATCCCACAAATCCCATCCCATTCACGTCCCGGTCTCATTCCCATCCCATCCCATCTCATTCCCATCCCTGTCTCATTCCCAACCCGTTCCATAAATCCTATCCCATCAACCCCATCCCATCCCATCCCATAAATCCCACAAATCCCATCCCATCCCATGGATCCCATCCCATCCCATGGATCCCCTCCCATCCCATCCCATCCCATCCCATAAATCCCATCCCATCCCATAAATCCCATCTCATCCCATCCCATCCCCTCCCATCCCATTATCCCATAAACCCCATCCCATCCCATCCCACCCCATCTCATAAATCCCATCCCATTATCCCACAAATCCCATCCCTGTCTCATTTCCATCCCATCCCATGGATCCCATCAATCCCATTCCCCCATTCCCCCATTCCCCCACACCCCCTTTTCCCAAGGAATTCCCACCCTTTCCCCCCACACCTGCAGGGCTGGAGGCTGCGCGGGGCCGAGCCGTGCTGGCTCCGCTTTTCCCGGCCCTGCAGGAATTTCGGGAGCTGGACCCCCACGGAGCAGCCGAGGCGCAGCAGGAGGCTCTGGAAAAGGTTCGGGAATCGCTCCAGGACCGCGGCCGCCGCCTCCGGCACAGACATGAGCTCATCCAAGGCGCACGTGGCCTGCGAAGGCAGCGGGAATTGCGGGAATCTCCCGGGAAAAAAGAGCTCGGAAAAGGATTTTTCCGCTTCTTCCGCCCGCTGCCGACTGCCGGAGTTTAACCCCTGCCGCAGCTTCCAGGGATTTGGGGTTTTTTAGGGTTGGGGAAGGAGGTGGATTCTGGGGGCGGAGGGGTTCCGGGGGTGGAATTATCCGGGATAAACTGGGGAGGGGAGGGGGGGGGGAATTGTTCCCTGATTCCCTGGAATTGTTCCCTGATTTCCTGATGGATTCTGGGCCCCAAACCCAAAGCATAGGGTGGGAATTGCTCCCTGATTCCTTGGGATTGTTCTCTGATTCCTTTGGAATTATTCCCTGATTCCCGATGGATTCTGGGCCCCAAACCCAAAGTCTGGGGTGGGAATTGCTCCCTGATTCCCTGGAATTGCTCCCTGATTCCCTGGGAATTGCTCCCTAATTCCCAAAGGTTTCCAGACCCTAAACCCGAAGTGTGGGGTGGGAATTGTTCCCTGATTCCCTGGAATTGCTCCCTGATTCCCTGGAATTGCTCCCTGATTCCTTGGAATTATTCCCTGATTCCCAATGGATTCCAGACCCCAAACCCAAAGTCTGGGGTGGGAATTGTTCCCTGATTCCCTGGGAATTGTTCCCTGATTCCCTGGGAATTGCTCCCTGATTCCTTTGGAATTATTCCCTGATTTCCAATGGATTCCGGACCCTAAACCCAAAGTCTGGGGTGGGAATTGTTCCCTGATTCCTTGGGAATTATTCCCTGTCTCCCAATGGATTCTGGGCCCCAAACCCAAAGTCTGGGGTGGGAATTGCTCCCTGATTCCTTGGGAATTATTCCCTGGTTCCTGAGGGTTTCCAGACCCTAAATCCGAAGTGTGGGGTGGGAATTGTTCCCTGATTCCCTGGAATTGTTCCCTGATTCCCTGGGAATTGCTCCCTGATTCCTTTGGAATTATTCCCTGATTTCCAATGGATTCCGGACCCTAAACCCAAAGTCTGGGGTGGGAATTGCTCCCTGATTCCTTGGGAATTATTCCCTGGTTCCTGAGGGTTTCCAGACCCTAAATCCGAAGTGTGGGGTGGGAATTGTTCCCTGATTCCCTGGAATTGTTCCCTGATTCCCTGGGAATTATTCCCTGATTCCCAAAGGTTTCCAGACCCCAAACCCAAAGTCTGGGGTGGGAATTGTTCCCTGATTCCCTGGGAATTGCTCCCTGATTCCTTTGGAATTGTTCCCTGATTCCCGATGGATTCCGGACCCCAAACCCAAAGTCTGGGGTGGGAATTGCTCCCTGATTCCTTTGGAATTGTTCCCTGATTCCCGATGGATTCCGGACCCCAAACCCAAAGCGTAGGGTGGGAATTGCTCCCTGATTCCCTGGAATTGCTCCCTGATTCCTGGGAATTATTCCCTGATTCCCAAAGGTTTCCAGACCCTAAACCCAAAGTCTGGGGTGGGAATTGCTCCCTGATTCCCTGGGAATTGTTCCCTGATTCCCTGGAATTGCTCCCTGATTCCTTTGGAATTATTCCCTGGTTCCTGATGGATTCCGGACCCCAAACCCAAAGTCTGGGGTGGGAATTGTTCCCTGATTCCCTGGAATTGCTCCCTGATTCCTTGGGAATTATTCCCTGGTTCCTGATGGATTCCGGACCCCAAACCCAAAGTCTGGGGTGGGAATTGCTCCCTGATTCCCTGGAATTGCTCCCTGATTCCCGATGCATTCCCAAGCTGGAGCGACCCGGGATAAATCCGGGACACGTGGGGTGGGAATTGCTCCCAGAGGGTCCCGAGGAGGAGGAGGAGAAGGGAATTTTCCCAGCTCTTTTCCAGCTTGGGAAGCTTCCAAATGGCTTCTTTTTGGGGTTGTTTTTTTTTTTGGGAATGACCTAAGTGCAAACACCCCTCAGGAACGGATTCCTGGGAATGATTTTTCCACCCGGGAATATTTTTTCCCACTTGGGAAGCTCTTCCCACCTGGAGGCTCTTCCCGCATATCCAGGGACAACTCGCCCGGATCCAAAGGGGTCCGGAAGGGGACTCCGGGATTGCGGGAATTCCGTGGGAATTCCGCGGGAATTCCATGGGATACTCACGGCCAGGGGCAGGGGGGTGGCCACGCGCTCGGAGCCGCTTCCCAGCAGGAAGGATTTGCTCTCCTTGTAGGGAATCTCCCGGCTCAGCGTCTCCAGGAGCTGCTCCAGGATTTGGGAAGTCAGGGAAGGTTCCGTGCCCAGCGCCCTCCACATGGCGCAGGTGTGGCTGCGGGAAAAGGACGGGATTGAGGGGATTCGTGGGATTTAGGGAACGGCACGGCCGGGATGGAGGGAAAAGGAGCACCGGGAGAGGGAAGAAATCCTGGGAAAAAGGGGGAGCGGAGGGGTTTGGGAGACCGGCCGGATTCCAGGCTGGGTATCCCAAAATCCCGTGGATGCGCCGGGAGCGCCGCCTGGAGGAGGAGGAGGAAAAGGAGGAGCGTGCTCAGGAGCTCCGGGAAAAGCGGCTGCTCCCGAAGGAAAATTCCCAATTTTCCAGTGGGAAACACTTGGGAAAATCCCCCCAAAATTCAGGTCCCAAAGGGAATCCAGACCTCTGGGGAAAGCGGCTTCTCCCAAACCAAAATTCCCAATTTTCCACCTGGAAAAATCCCCCAAAATTCAGCTCCTGAAGGGAATCCCGACCTCTGCAAAAACCACCTCCTCCCAAACCAAAATTCCCAATTTTCCACCTGGAAAAATCCCCCAAAATTCAGCTCCTGAAGGGAATCCCGACCTCTGCAAAAACCACCTCCTCCCAAACCAAAATTCCCAATTTTCCACCTGGAAAAATCCCCCAAAATTCAGCTCCCAAACAGAATCCAGACCTCTGGAAAAACCACCTCCTCCCAAACCAAAATTCCCAATTTTCCAGCGGGAAAAATCCCCAACAGTCATCTCCCAAATGGAATCCCGACCTCTGGAAAAACCACCTCCTCCCAAACCAAAATTCCCAATTTTCCACCTGCAAGCACCTGGAAAAATCCCCAAAATTCAGCATCCAGAGGAAATCTGGAGCTCTGGGAAAAACGGCTTCTCCCAAACCGAAATTCCCAATTTTCCAGGGGGAAACACTTGGAAACCCCCCCCCAAATCCCGGCATCTGGAGGACATCCCGACCTCTGGGAAAAGTGGCTTCTCCCAAAACAAAATTCCCAATTTTCCAGCGGGAAACACCTGGAAAAATCCCCAAAATCCAGCATCCAGAGGAAATCTGGAGCTCTGGGAAAAACGGCTTCTCCCAAACCGAAATTCCCAATTTTCCAGCGGGAAAAATCCCCCAAAATTCAGCTCTCGAAGGGAATTCGCAGCTCTGGAAAGAACGGCTGCTCCCAAACCAAAATTCCCAATTTTCCACCTGCAGCCCCCCCCCCAAATCCCGGCATCCGGCGGGAATCCCGGAGCTCTGGGAAAAGTGGCTTCTCCCAAACCAAAATTCCCAATTTTCCACCTGCAAACACCTGGAAAAATCCCCAAAATCCATCTCCCAAAGGGAATCCAGACCTCTGCAAAAACCACCTCCTCCCAAAACAAAATTCCCGATTTTCCAGTGGGAAAAATCCCCAAAATTTATCTCTCAAAGGGAATCCCAAACCGAAATTCCCAATTTTCCAGCGGGAAAAATCCCCCAAAATTCAGCTCTCGAAGGGAATTCGCAGCTCTGGAAAGAACGGCTGCTCCCAAACCAAAATTCCCAATTTTCCACCTGCAGCCCCCCCCCAGATCCCGGCATCCGGCGGAATTCCGGACCTGTCGAAGGGCAGGGAGGCGCCCAGGAGGCAGCGGAGCACGGCCCCCGGGTGCTGCAGCGCCAGCACGAGCACGGATTGCTGCAGCCCCCGGCGCAGCGGCTCCGGCTCCAGCGCCTCCAGCCGGGAATGGATCACGGCCAGGAGCTCGGGAACCTGCGGAAAAGCGGGAATGAGGAGTGCGGGGAGAGGTGGGAAAAGCGGGATTTGGGATTGGGGGGGGGTTGGGATTGAGGGGGGTTGGGGGGGTTGGGGGGGGTTGACTTGGAGAGGGTTGGGGGTCATTCGCAATCCCGTAAATCCCGTAAATCCCGTAAATCCCGTAAATCCCATAAATCCCATAAATCCCATAAATCCCATCCCATTCCCAATCCCATTCCCAATCCCATTCCCAATCCCATCCCATTGCCAATCCCCTTCCCACTCCCGTAAATCCCGTAAATCCTGTAAATCCCATAAATCCCATCCCATTCCCAATCCCATTCCCAATCCCATAAATCCCATAAATCCCATAAATCCCATCCCATTCCCAATCCCATTCCCAATCCCATCCCATTGCCAATCCCCTTCCCAATCCCGTAAATCCCGTAAATCCTGTAAATCCCATAAATCCCATCCCATTCCCAATCCCATTCCCAATCCCATAAATCCCATAAATCCCATAAATCCCATAAATCCCATCCCATTCCCAATCCCATTCCCAATCCCATTCCCAATCCCATCCCATTGCCAATCCCATTCCCAATCCCATAAATCCCGTAAATCCCGTAAATCCCGTAAATCCCATAAATCCCATAAATCCCATAAATCCCATCCCATTCCCAATCCCATTCCCAATCCCATAAATCCCATAAATCCCATAAATCCCATCCCATTCCCAATCCCATTCCCAATCCCATCCCATTGCCAATCCCCTTCCCAATCCCGTAAATCCCGTAAATCCTGTAAATCCCATAAATCCCATCCCATTCCCAATCCCATTCCCAATCCCATAAATCCCATAAATCCCATAAATCCCATAAATCCCATCCCATTCCCAATCCCATTCCCAATCCCATTCCCAATCCCATCCCATTGCCAATCCCATTCCCAATCCCATAAATCCCGTAAATCCCGTAAATCCCGTAAATCCCATAAATCCCATAAATCCCATAAATCCCATCCCATTCCCAATCCCATTCCCAATCCCATTCCCAATCCCATCCCATTGCCAATCCCCTTCCCACTCCCGTAAATCCCGTAAATCCTGTAAATCCCATAAATCCCATCCCATTCCCAATCCCATTCCCAATCCCATAAATCCCATAAATCCCATAAATCCCATCCCATTCCCAATCCCATTCCCAATCCCATCCCATTGCCAATCCCATTCCCAATCCCATCAATCCCGTAAATCCCGTAAATCCCATAAATCCAATCCCATTCGCAATCCCATAAATCCCATCCCAATCCCATCCAATTCCAAGCCTATAAATCCCATAAATCCCATCCCAATCCCAATCCCATCCCATTCCAATCCCATCAATCTCATTCCCAATCCCATCCCATAAATCCCATTCCCATCCCATCTCCATAAATCCCATAAATCCCATAAATCCCATTCCCATCCCATTCCCGTAAATCCCATAAATCCCATAAATCCCATTCCCATCCCATTCCCGTAAATCCCATAAATCCCATCCCATTCCCAATCCCATCAATCCCATCCGATTCCAAGCCTATAAATCCCATAAATCCCATAAATCCCATAAATCCCATTCCCATCTCATTCCCATCCCATTCCCATAAATCCCATTCCCATTCCAATCCCATAAATCCCCATTCCCATTCCCATCTCATCCCATCCCCTTCCTATCCCATTCCCAATCCCATCAATCCCATCCCAATCCCATCCCATTCCAAGCCTATAAATCCCATAAATCCCATCCCATTCCCATTCCCATTCCCATCCCATTCCAATCCCATAAATCCCATTCCCGCTCCCATTCCCACTCTTATTCCCATTCCCATTCCCTATCCCAATCCCATTCCCAATCCCATAAATCCCATTCCAATCTCATAAATCCCATTCCCATCCCATTCCCATCCCATCCCCATCCCAATCCCAATCCCATTCCCATTCCCAATCCTATAAATCCCATAAATCCCATAAATCCCTTAAATCCCATCCCCATTCCCATCCCATCCCATCTCATTCCAATCCCATCCCATCCCAATCCCAATCCCATCCCATCCCGTTCCAATCCCATTCTCATCCCATTCCCAAAAAACCCATAAATCCCATTCCCAATCCCAATCCCATTCCCATCCTATTCCAATCCCATAAATCCCATTCCCATTCCTGTTCCCATCCCAATCCCATCCCAATCTCATACATCCCATAAATCCCATTCCCATCCCATCCTCATTTCCATCCCATCCCTTTCCCAATCCCATTCTCAATCCCATTTTGTGGGGGATTTTTTGGGATTTCTTTGGAATTTTCGGGGATTCCAGGCTGATTTTAGGGACTTCGGGGACATTTTGGGGTACGAGCGATCCCAAGGAATTCCCAACCCATTCCCACATCCCCAGGAATTCCCAACCCATTTCCCAAAGAATTCCCAACCCATTCCCACATCCCGAGGAATTCCCAACCCATTTCCCACATCCCAAAGAATTCCCAACCCATTCCCACATCCCAAGGAATTCCCAACCCATTTCCCAAGGAATTCCCAACCCATTTCCCACATCCCAAAGAATTCCCAACCCATTTCCCAAAGAATTCCCAAGCCCTTTCCCACATCCCGAGGAATTCCCAATCCATTTCCCAAGGAATTCCCAACCATTTCCCACATCCCAAGGAATTCCCAACCCATTTCCCAAGGAATTCCCAACCCATTTCCCACATCCCAAAGAATTCCCAACCCATTTCCCAAGGAATTCCCAACCCATTTCCCACATCCCGAGGAATTCCCAACCCATTTCCCAAGGAATTCCCAACCATTTCCCACATCCCCAGGAATTCCCAACCCATTTCCCAAGGAATTCCCAACCCATTCCCACATCCCAAGGAATTCCCAACCCATTTCCCAAGGAATTCCCAACCCATTTCCCACATCCCCAGGAATTCCCAACCCATTCCCACATCCCGAGGAATTCCCAACCCATTTCCCAAGGAATTCCCAATCATTTCCCACATCCCAAGGAATTCCCAACCCATTTCCCAAGGAATTCCCAACCCATTTCCCACATCCCAAAGAATTCCCAACCCATTTCCCACATCCCCAGGAATTCCCAACCCATTTCCCAAGGAATTCCCAACCCATTTCCCACATCCCCAGGAATTCCCAGCCCATTTCCCGAGGAATTCCCAACCCACATCCTGAGGAATTCCCAACCCACATCCCGAGGAATTCCCAACCATTTCCCACATCCCCAGGAATTCCCAACCCATTTCCCAAGGAATTCCCAACCCCTCTCCCACATCCCGAGGAATTCCCGAGCCCTCTGCATTGGGAGCGGGACCTTTTCCCGCAGGATTCCGCCCCGTTCCCGCAGCAGGGAGTTGATGATGACGGAGGCGGCGCGGGAACAATTCCCGTCGGGATCTTCCAGGCCCTCGAAGAGCGCCAGGAGGAGGCTGAGCAGCTGCTCCGGAGGGATCCGCATCCCGATGGCCTGCGGGGAGCGGGAGAGCCGGGATGAGGCCGGGATGAGGTTGGGATGAGGTTGGGAATGCTGGGATCAGACCGGGATCAGGCTGGGAATGCCGGGATGAGGTTGGGAACGCCAGGATGAGGTCGGGAATGCCGGGATGAGGCCGGGATGAGGTCGGGAATGCCAGGATGAGGTTGGGAACGCCAGGATGAGGTTGGGAATGCCGGGATGAGGCCGGGAATGCCGGGATCAGGCTGGGAATGCCGGGATGAGGTTGGGAATGCTGGGATGAGGTCGGGAACGCCAGGATCAGGTTGGGAATGCCAGGATGAGGCCGGGATGAGGTCGGGAATGCCGGGATCAGGCTGGGAACAGCGGGATGAGGCCGGGAACGCCGGGATGAGGCCGGGAATGTCGGGATGAGGTTGGGAACGCCAGGATGAGGTTGGGAATGCTGGGATGAGGTTGGGAACGCCGGGATGAGGTCGGGAATGTCAGGATCAGGCTGGGAACGCCGGGATGAGGCCGGGAACGCCGGGATGAGGTCGGGAATGCCGGGATGAGGCTGGGAATGTCGGGATGAGGTTGGGAATGCCAGGATGAGGTTGGGAATGCTGGGATGAGGTCGGGAATGCCGGGATGAGGCCGGGAACGTCGGGATGAGGTTGGGAATGCCAGGATGAGGTTGGGAATGCTGGGATGAGGTCGGGAATGCCGGGATCAGGCTGGGAACGCCGGGATGAGGCCGGGAATGTTGCGATGAGGCCGGGAATGTTGGGATGAGGTCGGGAATGTTGGGATGAGGTCGGGAATGCCGGGAGAGGCGGCTCCGGCTCCCGCTGCCGTCGGGAATCAGCCGGAGCTTTTCCAGGGGGGAAAGGGGAGCGGCCGATCCCGATCCCAATCCTGATCCTTATCCCAATCGCCATCCCGATCCCGTTCCCAATCCCGATCCCATTCCCGATCCCATTCCCCATCCTGATCCCGTTCCCCATCCTGATCCCATTCCCGATCCCCATCTCCATCCCGATCCCATTCCTGATCCTGATCCCCATCCTGATTCCCATCCCCATCCCGTTCCTGATCCCATTCCCAATGCCAATCGCCATCCCAATCCCATTCCCAATCCTGATCCCGTTCCCGATCCCGATCCCAACCCCGATCCCATTCCCAATCCCAATCCTGATCCCCATCGCCATCCCAATCCCATTCCCCAGCCCGATCCCATTCCCATTCCCGATCCTGATCCCCATTGCCATCCCGATCCCATTCCTGATCCCATTCCCAATCCCAATTCCAATCCCGATCCCAATCCTCATCCCCATTCCCCATCCTGATCCCATTCCCGATCTCATTCCCATTCCCGATCCCATTCCCCATCCTGATCCCATTCCCGATCTCATTCCCAATCCCAATCCCATTCCTAATCCCAATTCCAACCCCAATCCTGATCCCAATCCCCATCGCCCAATCCCATTCCCGTTCCTGATCCCAATCCCAATCCTGATCCTGATCCTGATCCCCATTCCCCACCCGGATCCCATTCCCGTTCCCGATCCCATTCCCGATCTCCATCCCCATCCCGATCCCATTCCCGTTCCCGATCCCATTCCCGATCTCCATCCCCATCCCGATCCCATTCCCAATCCCGTTCCTGATCCTCATCCTGATTCCCATCCCCATCCTGCTCCTGATCCCATTCCTGATCCCGATCCCGATCCCCTTCCCAACCCCGATCCCATTCCCCATCCCGATTCCATTCCCAATCTTGACCCCATTCCTGATCCCGATCCCCATCCCCATCCCAATCCCAATCCCAATCCCATTCCCGATCCCGACCCCGATCCCGATCCCATTCCCCTTCCCATCCCATTCCCAATCCTATTCCTGATCCTGATCCCGATCCCGATCCCAATCCCGTTCCTGATCCCAATCCTGATCCCGGTGCCGATCCCAATCCCATCCCATTCCCAGAATTCCCATTCCCAATCCCTCCCAGTATCCCCCAGTATCTCCCAGTATCCCCCAGTATCTCCCAGTGCCATCCCAGGATCCCCCAGTATCTCCCAGTACCCCTCAGATCCCTCCCAGTATCCCCAAGGACCCTCCCAGTATCTCCCAGTATCCCCCAGTATCTCCCAGTGCCATCCCAGTATCTCCCAGTATCTCCCAGTGCCCTCCCAGTAACTTCCAGTATCCCCCAGGTCCCTCCCAGTATCTCCCAGTACCTCAAGTACCTCCCAGATCCCTCCCAGTACCACCAAGGACCCTCCCAGTATCCCCCAGGTCCCTCCCAGTATCTCCCAGTGCCATCCCAGTATCTCCCAGTACCTCCCAGGTCCCTCCCAGTATGTCCCAGTGCCATCCCAGTATCTCTCAGTATCCCTCAGATCCCTCCCAGTATCTCCCAGTGCCATCCCAGTATCTCCCAATACCTCCCAGTGCCATCCCAGTATCTCCCGGTACCCCCCCCCGATCCCTCCCAGTCCCCCCAGATCCCTCCCAGTACCACCCCGATCCCTCCCAGTATCTCCCAGTGCCCCTCAGATCCCTCCCAGTATCTCCCAGGTCCCTCCCAGTATCTCCCAGTGCCATCCCAGTATCTCCCAATACCTCCCAGTGCCATCCCAGTATCTCCCGGTACCCCCCCCCGATCCCTCCCAGTCCCCCCAGATCCCTCCCAGTACCACCCCGATCCCTCCCAGTATCTCCCAGTGCCCCTCAGATCCCTCCCAGTATCTCCCAGGTCCCTCCCAGTATCTCCCAGTGCCATCCCAGTATCTCCCAGTATCTCCCAGTCCCCCCCGATCCCTCCCAGTATCTCCCAGTGCCCTTCCCAGTCCAAACCAGTTCGGCCCTGGGCGTTTCCCGCTGCGCACCGAGGCCACGCGGGAGCAGGTCCGGAACAGGACGGAGCCGTCGGCGTTTTCCAGCCCCGCCTTGAGGGATCCCAGCGCTTCCAGGAGCTCATCCCGGTGATCCCGGGAAAATCCTGGAACATGGAAGAGAATTCCAGGAATTCCCAAAAAATCCCAAAACGTCCCAAAAAAATCCCGAAAAAATCCCCAAAAAATTCGCCAAAAAATCCCCAAAATTCCAGGAATTCCCACCCCAATCCTGGCCAGGAGCTCATCCCGGTGATCCCGGGAAAATCCTGGATGGGGAAGAGAATTCCAGGAATTCCCAAAAAATCCCAAAACACCCCAAAAATTCCCCCCCCCCCCAAAAAAAAAAATCCCCAAAAAATTCCAAAAAAATCCCCCAAATTCCAGGAATTCCCACCCCAATCCCAGCCAGGAGCTCATCCCGGTGATCCCGGGAAAATCCTGGATGGGGAAGAGAATTCCAGGAATTCCCAAAAAATCCCTCAAAAAATCCCCAAAAAATCCCAAAAAATCCCCCCCAAAATTCCCCAAAAAATACCCCAAAACATCCCCAAGAAATCCCAAAAAAATCCCCCAAAAACCCCAAAAAATCCCAAAAAAATCCCAAAAAATCCCAAAAAAATCCCAAAAAATCCCTAAAAAAATTCCCCAAAAATCCCCCAAAAATGAAAAAAATCCCCAAAAAATTCCCCCAAAAAATCTCCCAAAATCCCCAAAACATCCCAAAAAATCCCCAAAAAATCCCAAAAAATCCAAAAAAAAATCCCAAAAAAATCCCTTAAAAAATCCCAAAAATTTCCCCAAAAAACGCCCAAAAAATCAAAAAAAAATCCAAAAAAATCAAAAAAATTCCAAAAAAAATCCAAAAAAATTTGCAAAAAATCCCCAAAAAATTCCCAAAAAATTCCCAAAAAATCCCCAAAAAATCCCAAAAAATCCAAAAAAAATTCCAAAAAAATCCCTTAAAAAATCCCAAAAATTTCCCCAAAAAACGCCCAAAAAAATCAAAAAAAAATCCAAAAAAATCCAAAAAATTCCAAAAAAACCCAAAAAAAACCCCAAAAAAATCCCAAAAAATCCCCAAAAAATTCCCAAACAATTCCCAAAAAACCCCCGAACTCCCCAAATGCCGGGCAGGCCCACCTTGGCAGCGCTGCTCGATGCGCAGCACGGCCCCCACGCAGTCCAGGGCGGCGGCGCCCAGAACACCCCCAAAAATCCCCCCAAAAAATCCCAAAAATCCCCAAAAAATCTCCCAAAATCCCCAAAACATCCCAAAAAATCCCCAAAAAATCCCAAAAAATCCAAAAAAAAATCCCAAAAAAATCCCTTAAAAAATCCCAAAAATTTCCCCAAAAAACGCCAAAAAAATCAAAAAAAATCCAAAAAAATCAAAAAAATTCCAAAAAAATCCAAAAAAAATTGCAAAAAATCCCCAAAAAATTCCCAAAAAATTCCCAAAAAATTCCCAAAAAATCCCCAAAAATTCCCAAGAAAATCCCTTAAAAATCCCCAAAAATTTCCCCCAAAAAAGCCCAAAAACAAAAACAAAAAATCACAAAAAATTCCAAAAAAAACCAAAAAAAATTGCAAAAAATCCCCAAAAAACCCCAAAAAATTCCCCAAAAATTCCCAAAAAATTCCCAAAAAATTCCCAAGGAAATTCCTAAAAAATCCCCAAAAATTTCCCCCAAAAAAGCCCAAAAACAACAACAAAAAAATCACAAAAAATTCAAAAAAAAATCACAAAAAATTCCAAAAAAAATTAAAAAAAATCCCAAAAAATCCCCAAAAAATCCCCAAAAATCCCAAAAATTCCCAGAAAATCCCCGAATTCCCCAAATGCCGGGCAGGCCCACCTTGGCAGCGCTGCTCGATGCGCAGCACGGCCCCCACGCAGTCCAGGGCGGCGGCGCCCAGAACACCCCCAAAATTCCAAAAAAATCCCCAAAAAATCCCCCCAAAACTCAAAAATAAAATCCAAAAAATCCTAAAAAATCCCCAAAAATTCCCAAAAAAATCCCCAAAAATTCCCAAGAAAATCCCTTAAAAATCCCCAAAAATTTCCCCCAAAAAAGCCCAAAAACAAACAAAAAAAAATCACAAAAAATTCAAAAAAAATCAAAAAAAAATTCAAAAAAACCCCCAAAAAAATCCCAAAAAATCCCAAAAAATTCCCAAAAATTCCCAAAAAATTCCCAGAAAACCCCCGAATTCCCCAAATGCCGGGCAGGCCCACCTTGGCAGCGCTGCTCGATGCGCAGCACGGCGCCCACGCAGTCCAGGGCGGCGGCGCCCAGAACACCCCCAAAATTCCAAAAAAATCCCCAAAAAATCCACCAAAACTCAAAAAAATCCCCAAAAACTCCCAAAAAATCCCCTAAAAATTCCCCAAAAATTCCCAAAAAATCCAAAAAAAATCCCCTAAAAAATCCCAAAAAAATTCCCAAAAAAAATCGAAAAAATTAAAAAAAAAATCAAAAAAAATCACAAAAAAATCAAAAAAAATTCAAAAAAAATCCAAAAATCCCAAACAATTCCCAGAAAACCCCCGAACTCCCCAAATGCCGGGCAGGCCCACCTTGGCAGCGCTGCTCGATGCGCAGCACGGCGCCCACGCAGTCCAGGGCGGCGGCGCCCAGAACACCCCCAAAAATCCCCCCAAAAAATCCCAAAAATCCCCAAAAAATCTCCCAAAATCCCCAAAACATCCCAAAAAATCCCCAAAAAATCCCAAAAAATCCAAAAAAAAATCCCAAAAAAATCCCTTAAAAAAATCCCAAAAATTTCCCCAAAAAACGCCCAAAAAATAAAAAAAAATCCAAAAAAATCCAAAAAATTCCAAAAAAATCCAAAAAAAATTCCCAAAAAATTCCCAAAAAATTCCCAAAAAATCCCCAAAAATTCCCAAGAAAATCCCTTAAAAATCCCCAAAAATTTCCCCCAAAAAAGCCCAAAAACAAACAAAAAAAAATCACAAAAAATTAAAAAAAAATTCAAAAAAAACCCCAAAAAAAATCGCAAAAAAATCCCAAAAAATCCCCAAAAATCCCAAGCAATTCCCAGAAAACCCCCGAACTCCCCAAATGCCGGGCAGGCCCACCTTGGCAGCGCTGCTCGATGCGCAGCACGGCCCCCACGCAGTCCAGGGCGGCGGCGCCCAGAACACCCCCAAAATTCCAAAAAAATCCCCAAAAAATCCACCAAAACTCAAAAATAAAATCCAAAAAATCCTAAAAAATCCCCAAAAATTCCCAAAAAATCCCCAAAAATTCCCAAGAAAATCCCTTAAAAATCCCCAAAAATTTCCCCCAAAAAAGCCCAAAAACAACAAAAAAAAAATCACAAAAAATTAAAAAAAAATCACAAAAAATTCCAAAAAAAACCAAAAAAAATTGCAAAAAATCCCCAAAAAATCCCAAAAAATCCCAAAAATTCCCAGAAAACCCCCGAACTCCCCAAATGCCGGGCAGGCCCACCTTGGCAGCGCTGCTCGATGCGCAGCACGGCGCCCACGCAGTCCAGGGCGGCGGCGCCCAGAACACCCCCAAAATTCCCCCCAAAAAATCCCAAAAATCCCAAAAAAATCTCCCAAAATCCCCAAAACATCCCAAAAAATCCCCAAAAAATCCCAAAAAATCCAAAAAAAATCCAAAAAAAATCCCAAAAAATCCCAAAAAAATCCCCAAAAAACGCCCAAAAAATCAAAAAAAATCCAAAAAAATCCAAAAAATTCCAAAAAAATCCAAAAAAAATTGCAAAAAATCCCCAAAAAATTCCCAAAAAATTCCCAAAAATTCCCAAGAAAATCCCTTAAAAATCCCCAAAAATTTCCCCCAAAAAAGCCCAAAAACAACAAAAAAAAAATCACAAAAAATTAAAAAAAAATCACAAAAAATTCCAAAAAAAACCAAAAAAAATTGCAAAAAATCCCCAAAAAATCCCAAAAAATCCCAAAAATTCCCAGAAAACCCCCGAATTCCCCATAATCCCAGGCAGGCCCACCTTGGCAGCGCTGCTCGATGCGCAGCACGGCCCCCACGCAGTCCAGGGCGGCGGCGCCCACGCCGGCGGCGGCGTCGGAGCAGCGCGGGGCCAGCAGGGCCAGGAGCGAGGCCGAGGCCGGGAACGGCGACAGCGCCTGGAGCGGGAGAGAAAGGCGGGAATGGCGGGAATGGCGGGAATTCCAGCGGGAATGGCGGGAATTCTGGGATTCGGGGATTTGGGGATTTGGGGATTTGGGGGATTTGGGGATTGGGGGATTTGGGGGATTTGGGGGATTTGGGGGATTTGGGGATTTGGGGATTGGGGGGATTGGGGGGATTTGGGGATTTGGGGATTTGGGGATTGGGGGGATTTGGGGATTTGGGGATTTGGGGCATTGGGGGGATTTGGGGGGATTTGGGGATTTGGGGGATTTGGGGGATTTGGGGATTTGGGGATTTGGGGGATTTGGGGATTTGGGGATTTGGGGATTTGGGGATTTGGGAATTTGGGGATTTGGGGGATTTGGGGATTGGGGGATTGGGGGATTTGGGGATTTGGGGGATTTGGGGATTTGGGGGATTTGGGGGATTTGGGGATTGGGGGGATTTGGGGATTTGGGGGGATTTGGGGATTTGGGGATTTGGGGATTTGGGGGATTTGGGGGATTTGGGATTTGGGAATGGGGGATTTGGGGGATTTGGGGATTTGGGGATTTGGGGGATTTGGGGGATTTGGGGGGATTTGGGGAATTTGGGGGGATTTGGGGGATTTGGGGGGATTTGGGGCATTTGGGGGATTTGGGGGATTTGGGGGATTTGGGGGGATTGGGGATTTGGGGGGATTCAGGGATTTGGGGATTTCGGGATTTGGGGGATTTGGGGGATTGGGGGGATTTGGGGAATTTGGGAATTGGGGATTGGATTGGGGATGGGATTTGGGGATTTGGGATTTGGGGGATTGGGGATTTGGGGGATTTGGGGATTTGGGGATTTGGGGATTTTGGGGGATTTGGGGATTTGGGATTTGGGGGATTTGGGGGATTTGGGGATTTGGGGATTTGGGGATTTGGGGATTTGGGGGATTTGGGGATTTGGGGATTTGGGGGATTTGGGGGATTTGGGATTTGGGGGATTTGGGGAATTTGGGAATTGGGGGATTTGGGGATTTGGGGGATTTGGGGATTTGGGATTTGGGGGATTTGGGGATTTGGGGGATTTGGGGATTTGGGGATTTGGGGGATTTGGGGGATTTGGGATTTGGGGGATTTGGGGATTTGGGGGATTTGGGGATTTGGGGATTTGGGGATTTGGGGGATTTGGGGGATTTGGGATTTGGGGGATTTGGGGGATTTGGGATTTGGGGATTTGGGGATTTGGGGGATTTGGGGATTTGGGGATTTGGGGATTTGGGGATTTGGGGGATTTGGGGGATTTGGGGATTTGGGGATTGGGGGGATTTGGGGATTTGGGGGATTTGGGGATTTGGGGATTGGGGGGATTTGGGGATTTGGGGGATTTGGGGATTTGGGGGATTTGGGGATTTGGGGGATTGGGGGATTTGGGGGATTTGGGGGATTTGGGATTTGGGGATTTGGGGGATTTGGGGAATTTGGGGGATTGGGGGATTGGGGGATTTGGGGATTTGGGGATTGGGGGATTTGGGGATTGGGGGATTGGGGGATTGGGGATTGGGGGATTGGGGATTGGGGATTGGGGGATTGGGGGATTGGGGGATTGGGGATTGGGGATTTGGGGATGGGGGATTTGGGGATTGGGGGATTTGGGGGATTTGGGGATTGGGGATTGGGGATTTGGGGATTGGGGGATTTGGGGATTTGGGGATTGGGGGATTGGGGGATTGGGGGATTGGGGGATTTGGGGATTGGGGATTGGGGGATTGGGGGATTTGGGGATTGGGGGATTTGGGGATTGGGGGATTTGGGGATTTGGGATTGGGGGATTTGGGGATTTGGGGATTGGGGGATTTGGGGGATTTGGGGGATTGGGGGATTGGGGATTTGGGGGATTTGGGGGATTTGGGGATGGGATGGGAATGGGAATTCTGGGAATTCTGGGAATGGGAATTGTGGAGATGGGAATTCCAGGAATGGGAATTCCGGGAATTCTGGTAATGGGATGGGAATTTTGAGAATTCTGGGAATTGTGGGAATGGGAATTTTGAGAATTTTGGGAATGGGAATGCTGGGAATGGGATGGAATGGGATGGGAATTCTGGGAATTCTGGGAATTCTGGGAATGGAATGGGAATTCTGGGAATTCTGGGAAATCTGGAAATTCCACAAATGGGATGGAATGGGAATTCTGGGAATGGGAATTCCGGGAATTCTGGGAATGGAAACTCCGGGAATGGGATGGGATGGGAATTGCGGGAATGGGAGTTCTGAGAATTCCGGGAATTCCGGGAATTCTGGGCTGGAATGGGATGGGAATGCTGCGAATGGGAATTCTGGGAATGGGCTGGGAATTCCACGAATGGGAATGGGAACGGCGGGCCTGGGAATGCTGGGAATGGTGGGGATGCTGGGAACGGTGGGGATTCCGGGAGTTCCGGGCGGCGGCGCGGCGCCGGCCGGGCACTCACGCTGCCGTGCAGCTCCTCCAGGAAGAATTCCAGCAGGGCGGAGGCGAGGGCCACGGCGCGCCGCCGCTCCCGCGCCCGCGGCGACTTCAGCCAGGGCCCTAAGTGCTGGGAACGGGGGGAAATCCTGGAATTCCGGAGCCTGGCAACGAGCCTCGGAGCCGTTCGGCGGGACGGGGATCCCCAGAATTCCCAATTGCCATCCCATCCCCAGAATTCCCAGAATTCCCAATTCACATCCCATTCCCAGAATTCCCAAAATTCTAAAAATTCCCAAAATTCCCCAAATTCCCACAATTCCTAAAACCCCCAGAATTCCCAATTCCCATCCCATTCCCAGAATTCCCAGAAT
Organism: Corvus moneduloides; assembly: GCF_009650955.1. NCBI lineage: Eukaryota > Metazoa > Chordata > Aves > Passeriformes > Corvidae > Corvus > Corvus moneduloides. The sequence continues at coordinate 123,509,623 of NC_045476.1, read as the reverse complement.
TCCCAATTCCCATCCCATTCCCAGAATCCCCAGAATTTCCATTCCCATTCCCAATCCCATTCCCAAAATTCCCACAATTCCCAGAATTCCCATTCCCAAAATCCCCAAAATTCCCAGAATTCCCAATCCCATTCCCAGAATTCCCACAATTCCCCAAACCCCCCGAATTCCCGTCCCATTCCCGAGGATTCCCGAATCCCGGGGAACTCACGGCAAAGAGCTCCTGGAGCTCCCAAAATTCCCGGAATTCCCATTTTCCGAATTCTCAAAATTCCCATTCCCAGGATTCCCACAATTCCCAGAATTCCCAATCCCGGAATTTCCATTCCCATCTCATTCCCATCCCCAGAATTCCCAGAATTCCCAGAATTCCCATCCCATTTCATTCCCAGAATCCCCAGAATCCCCAGAATTCCCAGAATCCCCAGAATTCCCAGAATTCCAATTCCCATTCCCAATTCCCATCCCATTCCCAGAATTCCCAAAATTCTAAAAATTCTCAAAATTCCCCAAATTCCCACAATTCCTAAAATCCCCAGAATTCCCAATTCCCATCCCATTCCCAGAATTCCCAGAATTTCCATTCCCATTCCCGATCCCATTCCCAAAATTCCCACAATTCCTAAAATCCCCAGAATTCCCAGAATCCCCAAAATTCCCGGAATTCCCAATCCCAATCCCATTCCCAGAATTCCCACAATTCCTAAAATCCCCAAAATTCCCATCCCATTCCCATTCCCAGAATTCCCAGAATTCCCATTCCCATCCCCAGAATTCCCAGAATTCCCAATTCCCATCCCATTCCCGGAATTCCCAAAATTTCCATTCCCATTTCCAATCCCATTCCCAAAATTCCCACAATTCCTAAAATCCCCATAATTCCCATCCCACTCTCATTCCCAGAATTCCCAGAATTCCCAATTCCCATCCCAATCCCAAAATTCCCGGAATTTCCATCCCATTCCCAATCCCATTCCCAAAATTCCCCAAAATCCCCAAAATTCCCAGAATTCCCAATTCCATTCCCATTCCCAAAATTCCCACAATTCCTAAAATCCCCAGAATTCCCAATCCCAAAATTCCCATTCCCAAAATCCCCAAAATTCCCAGAATTCCCAATCCCATTCCCATTCCCAGAATTCCCACAATTCCCCAAATCCCCCGAATTCCCGTCCCATTCCCGAGGATTCCCGAATCCCGGGGAACTCACGGCAAAGAGCTCCTGGAGCTCCCAAAATTCCCAGAATTCCCATCCCATTTCATTCCCAAAATTCCTAAAATCCCCAGAATTCCCAATTCCCATCCCATTCCCAATCCCATTCCCAAAATTCCCACAATTCCCAGAATTCCCATTCCCAAAATTCCCACAATTCCTAAAATCCCCCGAATTCCCGAATCCCGGGGAACTCACGGCAAAGAGCTCCTGGAGGCCCAGGGGGTTCAGGCGCCGCCGCAGGAGAGCCCGGAGCAGCTCCCGGAGCGCGGCCAGCGCCGCCTGGAAGAGCTCCTGGAAAAAATCCGGGAATTCCGGGCTCGGAAAAACCCTTGGGAGTGGCCAAACCCATCCAAGGCCGGCGTTATCCCAGAAAAAATCCGGGAATTCCGGGCTCGGAAGAACCCTTGGGAGTGGCCAAACCCATCCAAGGCCGGCGTTATCCCAGAAAAAATCCGGGAATTCTGGGCTTTTCCCACTTGTTCGGGGGGAATTCCAGAGGGTGAGACACTTAAAAATCCCGGGATATTTCGGAAAAGGCTCCGAAGGAATAAAATCCGGGAATTCTGGGCTTGGAAAAGTCACCGAGCCCATCCAAGGCCGGCGTTATCCCAGAAAAGATCTGGGAATTTCGGCCTTTTCCCACTTTTTTGGGGTGAATTCCTTTGGATGAGCCCCAAAAAATCCCGGGATATTTCGGAAAAGGCTCCGAAGGAATAAAATCCGGGAATTCCTGGAATTTTTTCGGGATGAAAGCCCCTCCAAGCCCATCCCGGCCCCACTTCCCGAAATCCCGAGCAGGGGTGACTCATCCCGGGAATGGTTTTTGGGATAAAGTTCCAGGAAAAGGAGCAAAATCCCAGGAAAAAACCACGGGAATTTTCCAGCTGCTCCCGGCCCTCGTTAAGTGCGGCCACGGAGCGCTCCGGGAAAAAACTGGGAAGCAGCGGCTGCGTTCTGGGAATTCTGGGAATTCTGGGAATTCTGGGATGGGAATTCTGGGGATGGGAAAAAGGGGAATGGGAATTTGGGGAATGGGAATTCTGGGAATGGGGATGGGAATTCTGGGAATTCTGGGAATGGGAATTTCGGGAATGGGGTGGGAAAGGCGGAATGGGAATTCTGGGAATGAGATGGGAAAAAGGGGAATGGGAATTCTGGAAATGGGAATTTTGGGAATTCTGGGAATTCTGGGAATGAGAAAGGGGGATGGGATGGGAATTCTGGGAATTCTGGGGATGGGAATGGGAAAAAGGGGAATGGGAATTCTGGGAATGGGAATTCTGGGAATGGGGTGGGAATTCTGGGAATGGGAATTTTGGGAATTCTGGGAATGGGAATTTTGAGAATGGGAATGGGAATGGGGATGGGAATTCTGGGAATGGGGATTTTGGGAATTCTGGGAATGGGAGTGGGAATTTTGGGAATGGGAAAAGGGGGAATGGGAATTCTGGGAATTCTGGGAATGGGAATTCTGGGAATGGGATTGGGAATGGGAATTCTGGGAATTCTGGGAATTCTGGGAATTCTGGGAATGGGGTGGGAAAAGCGGAAATGGGAAAAGGGGAAATGGGAAAAGGGGGAATGGGAATTCTGGGAATTTTGGGAATTCTGGGAATGGCAATTTTGGGAATGGGGACGAGCATGGAAGAGCAGAACTCCCACGGCTCCCCCGGGATCTGGGGCCGGAATTCCCAGAGAATCCGGGGCTGCTCCATCCCTGGGAGCTTCCCGGGAAGGAGCCGGAATATCGGGAGCCGCCCCGGGAACGCGATGGGAATTCAGCTGCTTTTCCCGCCCAAACCCATCCCGGAATTCCCGGATTTCTTCCCCCCCGGAATTCTTTGGAATTCCCACCTCGGCTCCGGGCTCTTCCCGGCCTCTCGCGGATTCCAGAGGGGGCAGCCCCAGGACGCTTCCCAAGGCCGTGTCCAGGAGCTCGGAGCGCTCGGGATCGCTCAGGGGCGGCTCCAGGGCGCTGATCCCGGGATAAGGAAAAGGCCGGGAATGAGCGGTGGGATGGGAATTCCCGCTGGGGGATTCCGGGATGGGCGGGGCTGGGAGGAAGAGGGAGGATCTGGGAATGGGGTTTGAGGAGAGGTCGGGAATTTCGGGGATTTGGGGAGAGTGAGGGGGTGGAGGGGAAAGGGGAAAGAGAGGGAAAAGAGGGAAAAGAGGGAAAAGAGGGAAAAGAGGGAAAAGAGGGAAAAGAGGGAAAAGAAAGGAAGAAAGGGAGAAGGGGGGAAAAGGGGGAAAAATGGGAGAAAAGAGGGAAAAGGGGGGAAAGAGAGGGAAAAAGGGGAAAAGGGGGAAAAAGAGGAAAAAAGGGGGGAAAGAGAGGAAAAAAGGGAAAAGAGGGAAAAGAGAGAGAAAAGGGGGAAAAGAGGGAAAAGAGAAGGAAAAGGGGGAAAAAAGAGGGAAAAGAGGGAAAAGAGAGGGAAAAATAGGGAAAAGGGGGAAAAAGAGGGAAAAGAGGGAAAAGAAAGGGAAAAAGGGAAAAGGGGGGAAAATGGGAGAAAGAGAGGGAAAAAGGGGAAAAGGGGGGAAAGAGAGGGAAAAAGGGGAAAAGGGGGGAAAGGGGGAAAAAGAGAGGAAAAAGGGGGAAAAGAGAGGAAAAAAGGGGGAAAACGGGAAAAAGAGGGAAAAAGAGGAAAAAAGAGGGAAAAAGAGGGGAAAGGGGAAAAAAGGAAAAAGAAGGAAAAAAGGGAAAAGGGGAAAGAAAGGGAAAAGAGAGAGAAAAGGGGAAAAAAGAGGGGAAAGAGAAGGAAAAGGGGGAAAAGAGAGGGAAAAGAGGGAAAAGAGAGGGAAAAATAGGGAAAAGGGGGAAAAGGGGGAAAAAGAGGGAAAAGAGGGAAAAAGACAAAAAAAGAGGGAAAAGGGGGAAGAGAAGAAAAAGAGGGAAAAGGGGGAAAAGAGGGAAAAGGGGAAGGAAAGGGAAAAGAGAGGGAAAAGAGGAAAAAGAGGGAAAAGAGAGGGAAAAGGGGGAAAAGAGAGGAAAAAAGGGGGGAAAGGGGAAAAAGGAGAGGGGAAAGGGGGAAAAAAGAGGGAAAAGGGAAAAGAGAGGGAAAAGGGGGAAAAAGGAAAGGAGGGAAAAGGGGAAAGAAAGGGAAAAAGAGGGGAAAAGGGGGAAAAGAGGGAAAAAGATCCCATCCCCATTCCCAATCCCATTCCCAGCTCCAATCCCAATCCCATCCCCTTCCCAATCCCATTCCCATTCCTGTTCCCATCCCATTCGTTTCCAATCCCATCCCACTCCAATTCCCACCCCAATCCCATCCCAATCCCATTCCCATCCCATCTCATCCCCATCCCCATCCCCATCCCATTCCCCTCCCCAATCCCATTCCCATTCCTGTTCCCAATCCCAATCCCATTCCCATCCCCATTCCCATTCTCAATCCCGTTTCTATCCCATCCCCATTCCCATCCCCAATCCCGTCCTATTCCTGTTCCCAATCCCATCCCACTCCCATTCCCACCCCAATCCCATCCCCATTCCCCATCCCATTTCCGTTCCCAATCCCAATCCCAATCCCACCCCATTCTCAATCCCATTCCCATCCCAATCCCAATCCCATTCCCATCCTATCCCGATCCCATCCCCATTCCCATTCCTCATTCCCAATCCATTCCCATCCCATCCCAACCCCATTCCCATCCCATTCCCTATCCCACCCCATTCCCCTCCTCACTCCCATCCTATTCCCCTCCCCGATCCCACCCCCACCCCAATCCCATCCCATTCCCAATCCCATTCCCATTTCCATTCCCACCCCCACCCCAATCCCATCCCATTCCCAATCCCAATCCCATCCCATTCCCAATCCCATTCCCATTTCCATTCCCATTCCCCACCCCAATCCCATCCCATCCCAATCCCCACCCCAATCCCATTCCCATTCCCAAATCCCTCTTCCGGAGGCTGCGGCGCCGCCGCCGTTGCCATGGATACACCAGGTGGGTGCAGGTGCCGAGCGCCCCCTGCCGCAGCCGCGTCCGGAGCGCCTCCGGAGGCTCCGCCTTCAGGAATTCCTGGGAAAAGAGCGGCAATGGGAATTCCCTCCGGAATATCCCCCAGCGCGGATCCCGGGGCGGATCCCAGGGCGGATCCCAGGGCGGATCCCAAGGGAGATCCCAGGGCGGATCCCAGCGCGGATCCCGCAGCTCCAAAGGATCCACGACCTTCCCAGTGCCCTCCCAGTCCCTCCCAGTTCCCCCCCAGTTCCTCCCAGTGCCCTCCCAGTTCCCTCCAGTTCCTCCCAGTCCCCTCCCAGTGCCCTCCCAATCCCCTCCCAGTTCCCCCCAGTGCCCTCCCAGTTCCTCCCAGTTCCTCCCAGTGCCCTCCCAGTCCCCTCCCAGTTCCCCCCAGTGCCCTCCCAGTCCCCTCCCAGTCCCTCCCAATCCCCCCCCAGTCCCTCCCAGTCCCCCCCAACCCCCCCAGTTCCTCCCAGTGCCCTCCCAGTTTCCCCCAGTCCCTCCCAGTTCCCCCCAGTGCCCTCCCAGTTCCTCCCAGTCCCTCCCAGTGCCCTCCCAGTCCCTCCCAGTCCCTCACCACCATGAGCATCACGAGCTCAGCCTTGCGGGCGATGCTCCCGGGCTGATTCCGGCAGCCGGAGCCGTTCCCGGAGCCGTTCCCGGAGCCGCTCCCGGAGCTGCCGAGGGCGCGGCCGATCATGGAGATGCTGCGGGCCAGGCTCAGCTTCAGCGCCGCGTCCTGCGGAGCAGCGGCAACGGCGGCATTGGGATCAGCGGGATCAGCGGGATCAGCGGGATCAGCGGGATCAGCGGGATCAGCGGGATCACCGGGATCAGCGGGATCGGCGGCATTGGGATCAGCGGGATCAGCGGGATCAGCGGGATCACCGGGATCAGCGGGATCGGCGGGAACACCGGGATCAGCGGGATCACCGGGATCAGCGGGATCAGCGGGATCGGCGGCATTGGGATCAGTGGGATCAGCGGGATCACCGGGATCACCGGGATCACCGGGAACGGCGGCATTGGGATCAGCGGGATCAGCAGGATCAGCGGGATCAGCAGGAACGGCAGGATTGGGATCAGCGGGATCAGCGGGAATGGCGGGATTGGGATCAGCGGGATTGGGATCAGCGGGATCACCGGGAACGGCGGGATTGGGATCACTGGGAATGGTGGGAACAGCAGGATTGGGGTCACTGGGATCAGCGGGAACACCGGGATCACTGGGAATAGCGGGATCGGTGGGAACAGCGGGATTGGGATCACCAGGAACAGAGGGATTGGGATCACTGGGATCACCGGGATCACTGGGATTGGGATCACCTGGATCACTGCAATCAGCGGGATCAGCGGCATTGGGATCAGCGGGAACACCGGGATCAGTGGGATTGGGATCACCGGGAACAGTGGGATTGGGATCAGCAGGATCACCAGGATCACCAGGATCAGCTGGAACAGCGGGAACAGCGGGATTGGGATCACTGGGATCAGCAGGATTGGGATCACTGGGATCACCAGGATCAGCGGGAACAGCAGGAACGGTGGGAATGGCGGGATTGGGATCCCTGGGAATGGCGGGACTGGGATCCCTGGGAATGGTGGGAACAGCGGGATTGGGATCACTGGGAATGGCGGGATCGGCGGGAACAGCGGGACTGGGATCACTGGGATCACCAGGAACAGCGGGTTTGGGATCACTGGGAATAGCGGGATTGGCATCACCAGGATCACTGGGATCACTGGGATCACTGGGATCAGCGGGATCAGCGGGAACGGCGGGACTGGGATCACCAGGAACGGTGGGAATGGGATCGACGGGAACAGAGGGATTGGGATCACCGGGATCATCGGGATCAGAGGGAACAGCGGGATTGGGATCACTGGGATCACTGGGATCAGAGGGAACAGCGGGATTGGGATCAGCGGGATCATCAGGATCACTGGGATCAGCAGGATTGGGATTACTGGGAATGGCGGGAATGGTGGGAACAGCAGGATTGGGATCACTGGGAATGGTGGGATTGGGATCACCGGGATCACCAGGAACGGCAGGATTGGGATCACTGGGAATGGTGGGATTGGGATCACCGGGATCACCAGGAACGGCAGGATTGGGAACGGAGGGATTGGGATCAGAGAGAATGGTGGGAACAGTGGGAACAGCGGGATTGGGATCAGCAGGATCATTGGGATCACTGGGATCAGTGGGATCGGAGACTGCTGGGATTGGGATCACTGAGATCAGGATCATTGGGATCATTGGGATCACCGGGATCACCGGGATCATTGGGATCGTTGGGATTGGGATCATCGGGATCAACAGGACTGGGGATTGCTGGGATTGGGATCATCGGGATCATCGGGATCATTGGGATCACTGGGATTGGGATCACTGGGATCAGGAACTCTGGGATCGGGATTCCTGGGATTCCTGGGATTGGGAACTCTGGGATTTGGATTCCTGGGATTGGGATTTCCGGGATTGGAATTTCTGGGATTGGAATTTCTGGGATCGGGATTTCCTGGATCAGGATTCCCGGGATTGGGAACTCCGGGATCGGGATTTCCCGGATTGGAATTTCTGGGATTGGGATTTCCCGGGATGGGAACTCTGGGATCGGGATTTCCTGGATCAGGATTTCCTGGATCAGGATTTCCGGGATCGGGATTTCCTGGGATTTGGATTTCTGGCACTGGGATTTCTGGGATTGGGAACTCTGGGATTGGGATTCCTGGGATCGGAATTCCCGGGATCTGCCTCCCTCTGGGATGGGGATCCTCAGGATCGGGATCGGCCTCCAAGATAACGTATCCTACTGCTAGGATGAATCGATGGTAATTAATAGGAATTAATAACGCTAATAAGGATTAATAATAATTATTAATGATCGATTTGTGCTCCAATAATGAAACCGTCAAGGGAAGAGAAAGAAATGGAATTGGAAATAAAGGTGAAAACATGAAAAGATCCCCAAAAAACCCCATTAATAAATATTAATAAACGTTAATAAATACTAATAAACATGAATAAATATCGGTAACTACTAATGAACATTAATAATAAATATTTCAAAATAATAAATGATAACAAATAATAAATTATAAATAACAAACAATTTTAAAAAATGAATAAAAAGCCAATAATAAATAATAAATAACAAATCAATAATAATAAATAATGAATAATGAATAATAAATAATAATAAATAATAAATAATAAATAATAGACACTAAATTTACTTTTAGTAAAATTGATAATTGAGATAATAATGGAAATTGCAAAACAATCAAGTTAATAATAATTAAATAATGAGTACCATTAATAGCTATAAATTAATCAAGATAATAATAAAAATAATCCAAGAATAAAAGGAGCATTATTAAAATAATTAATAATTCACGCCAATCAATTAGTTATTAATTATGCCACTAAAGCAATCGATTATTAACGTTAATAAAATAAAGAACTGATGATGATAAAATGAGAGAGAATTAACGTCAATAATTAAATAAATAACTAATTTCAGGGAAAGAGTAATTAATTAACGTCAATGAAACGAGATCATTAATGGCAATAAATTAATAACCCAGAGAATCGCTTCATTTAATTAATAACAGCATTAATCCTACAGTTTATAATTAATAACATCATCATTAGCCTAATAACCGAATAATAATTTGATCGCAAATCCGATAAATAATCCAATTACTTTCTAATAAATTTATCATTAATTACAAAATTCAGAAATTGATTAGAAAGCCTTTTAATAATAGAATAATTAATAATTAATAGGTAATTAATAGCCTTAATAAGCAGTGCCCGTTAGCAATTTTTCATTAATAACCATTATTATTTATTACTAATTAATAATATAATCAGTGATGGATATGTTTTAACGATTAAAAATATCCATTAATAATTAATAAATATTAATACTGCTAATTAATAATTAATAAATGACTATAACTTCTAATCGTTAATAATGAATAATTAATGGTTATTAATCCTATTAATTAGTCCTTAATTTCTCCCTTCCTTCTCCTCCCGTTCCCAGGGAATTCCAGCCCCCCCCAATCCCCAATCCCAGGGAGCCCCCGGAGAGCCGGGAAGGGGGAGCAGAGCCCGGGAAAAGCGGGAATTCCCGGAAAAGCTGGGAATTCCGGGAAAATCCAGGAATTCCAGAAAAATCCGTGAATTTTGGAAAAATCCGGGAATTCAAAAAAAACCTGGGAAATCTGGAAAAATCTGGAAATTCCAGAAAACCCCGGGGATTCTGGGAAAACCCAGAAATTCTGGGGAAATCCAGGAATTTTGGAAAAATCTGGGAGTTCCAGGAAAAACCTAGAAGTTCTAGGAAAATCTGGGAATTCTGGGAAAATCTGGGAATTTTGGGAAAAATGTGGGCATTCCAGGAAAACCCAGGAATTCTGGGAAAATCTGGGAATTCCAGGAAAATCCGGGAATTCTGGGAAAAGTCCAGGAATTCTGGGAAAATCTGGGAATTTTGGAAGAATCCAGGGATTCCAAAAAAATCCAGAAATTCCAGGAAAATCCGGGAACTCTGGGGAAATCCAGGAATTCTGGAAAAACCCAGGAATTCTGGGAAAATCTGGGAATTTTGCAAAAAACCCGGAATTCCAGGGAAATCCAGGAATTCTGGAAAAACCCAGGAATTTTGGGAAAATCCGGGAATTAAAAAAAACTCCAAGAATTCCAGGGAAAATCCAGGAATTCCAGAAAAAATCCGGGAATTCTGGGAAAATCCAGGAATTCCTAAAAAACCCCAGGAATTCAGGGAAAATCTGGGAATTCTGGAAAAATCCGAGAATTCCAGAAAAGGCTGGGACTTCCAAAAACCCCAGAAATTCCGGAAAAATCCAGGAATTCGGGGAAAATCCGGGAATTTTAGAAAGATCCAGGAATTCCAGGAAAATCCAGGAATGTCAGAAAAATCTGGGAATTCCAAAAAACCCCAGGAATTCTGGGAGAATCTGGGAATTCCGGGAAAATCCAGGAATTTCAGAAAAAGCTGGGAATTCTGGAAAAATCCAGGAATTCCAAAAAAACCCCCGGGAATTCTGGAAAAATCTGGGAGTGTCTGCCTTTTCCCGACCCTTTTTCCCGGGAATTCCGGGGTTTTTCCGGGAAGCGATTCCAGCACGGAATGAGAGGGAAAGGCGGAAAGAGGGAGAATTCCAGAGGGAGAATTCCAAAGAGAGAGAATTCCAAAAGCAATCCCAAAAATCCCTACCTTGGGCTCTACTTTTATTCCCAGAACCTGAATGGGCGGAAAAACAAAATTCCCATCAGGAAAAATCCTCAAATTCCAGCGGGAAATCCCAAAATTCCAGTGGGAAATCCCAAATTCCAGCGGGAAAATCCCAAATTCCAGCGGGAAAATCCCCAAATTCCAGCGGGAAAAGCCAAAATTCCAGCGGGAAAATCCCCAAATTCCAGCCGGAAAATCGAAATTCCAGCAGGAAAACCCAAATTCCAGCGGGAAACTCAAAATTTCCAGCGGGAAAATCCAAATTCCAGCTGGAAAAGCCAAAATTCCAGCGGGAAAATCCAAAATTCCCACTGGAAAATCCAAATTTCCAGCGGGAAAACCCCCAAATTCCAACCGGAAACTCCAAAATTCCAGCTGAAAATGAAAATTCCAGCAGGAAAATCCAAAATTCCAGGGGGAAACTCCAAATTTCCAGCAGGAAAAGCCAAAATTCCAACGGGAAAACCCCAAATTCCAGTGGGAAAAATCAAAATTCCATTGGAAAAATTGGGAAAAACTGGAATTCCGGTGGGGAAAAAACCCCAAAATCCCATTGGGAAACCGAAATTCCAGTGGGAAGCTGAAATTCCATCGGGAAAACTCAAAATCCCGGTGGGAAAACCAAAATTCTGGTGGGAAAAAACCCCAAAATCCCATTGGAAAAACCAAAATTCCATTGGAAAAAACCGAAATTCCATTGGAAAAACCGGAATTCCATTGGAAAAAACCGAAATTCCATTGGGAAAAACCGGAATTCCATTGGAAAACCCAAATCCCGGCAGGAAAAACGAGCTCCAAAATGCCCCGGGAAAGCTCTGCCCCAAATTCCGGAGAAATCCCAGGAATCCCAGGAATCCTGGAGGAACCCCAGGGGAATTCTGGGAATCCAGGGAATCCCAGAGCAATTCCGGGGGAATCCCGGAGCAATCCCAGGGGATTCCCAGGAATCCTGGGGGAATCCTGGAGCAATCCCGGAGCAATTCTGGGAATCCCAGGAAAATCCTGGAGCAATCCCAGAACAATCCCGGGAATCCCAGAGCAATCCCAGGGGAATCCTGGAAATCCCAGAGCAATCCCAGGAATCCTGGAGCAATTCCAGAGCAATCCCGGAGCAATCGCGGAGCCATCCCGGAGCAATCCCAGGCAAATCCTGGAGCAATCCCAGAGGAATCCTGGGAATCCCAGGGCAATCCTGGAGCCATCCCGGGCCAATCCCGGGCCAATCCCGGGCCAATCCCAGGAATCCCGGGAATCCCAGAGCCATCCCGGAGCCATCCCGGAGCAATCCCGGGCCAATCCTGGGCCAATCCCGGGAATCCCGGAGCCATCCCGGAGCAATCCCGGAGCCATGCCGGGCCAATCCCGGGAATCCCGGAGCCATCCCGGGCCAATCCCGGGCCAATCCCAGGAATCCCGGGAATCCCAGAGCCATCCCGGAGCAATCCCGGAGCCATGCCGGGCCAATCCCAGGAATCCCGGAGCCATGCCGGAGCCATCCCGGAGCCATCCCAGAGCAATCCCGGGCCAATCCCAGGAATCCCGGGAATCCCAGAGCCATCCCGGAGCCATCCCGGAGCAATCCCGGGCCAATCCTGGGCCAATCCCGGGAATCCCGGAGCAATCCCGGAGCAATCCCGGAGCCATGCCGGGCCAATCCCGGGAATCCCGGAGCCATCCCGGGCCAATGCTGGGCCAATCCCAGGAATCCCGGGAATCCCAGAGCCATCCCGGAGCCATCCCGGAGCCATCCCGGAGCAATCCCGGGCCAATCCTGGGCCAATCCCGGGAATCCCGGAGCAATCCCGGAGCAATCCCGGAGCCATGCCGGGCCAATCCCAGCAATCCCGGAGCAATCCCGGAGCCATGCCGGGCCAATCCCAGGAATCCCGGAGCCGTGCCGGAGCCGTGCCGGAGCCGTGCCGGGCTCACCTTGGTGTGGCCGAGCTGCAGGAGGTTTTCCAGGATCGGCGATTCCAGGCGGGATCGCAGCAGCTCCGGAGGCGCCGCCTCGGCCACGCGGCCGTAGCAGAGCACGAGGCCGCTCCGCAGCTTCTCCGGCTCCGCCTCGCTCCGATCCTGCGGAAAAACGGGATCCGGGAAGGCCGGGAAGGGAATCCCGAAGAATTTTCCAGGCGGGATTTGAGGGGGGGAAAAGCCCGGGAACGGTTGGGTGGGATTGGATGGTGCTGGGAATGCTGGGGATTTCGGGATGGGGGGTTCCAGGGAATTCCAGGGCTTTGAGAGCGGGGATTCCATGGATTGTCGGGAATTTTGAGGTGGGATTCCAGGCAATTCCAGGGGTTTCGTTGGGATTCCAGGGAATTCCAGGGGTTTAACCAGGATTCCACGGAATTCCAGGGGTTTCATTGGGATTCCAGGGAATTCCAGGGATTTAACCAGGATTCCACGGAATTCCAGGGGTTTAGTTGGGATTCCAGGGAATTCCAGGGGTTTTATTGGGATTCCAGGGAATTCCAGGGGTTTAGTTGGGATTCCAGGGAATTCCAGGGGTTTTATTGGGATTCCACAGAATTCCAGGGGTTTAGTTGGGATTCCAGGCAATTCCAGGGGTTTAGCTGGGATTCCAGGGGTTTAACTGGGATTCCAGGGAATTCCAGGGGTTTAGTTGGGATTCCACGGAATTCCAGAGGTTTCATTGGGATTCCAGGGAATTCCAGGGGTTTTATTGGGATTCCAGGCAATTCCATGGATTCAATTGGGATTCCATAGAATTCCAGTGGTTTAACTGGGATTCTATGGAATTCCAGGATTTCCCCAGGGATTCCACCGAATTCCAGGATTTCAGTCCGGGCCCCTTGGAATTCCAGGATTTTAGCTGGGAAGCCACAGAATTCCAGGATTTTTAAGCAGGATTCCATGGAATTCCCGGATTCTCAGGCGGGGTCCCTCGGAATTCCAGGATTTGAGGAGGATTCCAAGGAATTCCATGAGTTTGGAAGAATTCCACAGGATTCCAGGATTTTAGTCAGATTTCCACAGAATTCCAGGATTTTTTAACAGGATTCCACAGAATTCCAGGATTTTAGATTTCCACAGAATTCCAGGATTTTTTAACGGGATTCCACAGAATTCCAGGATTTTAGTCGGATTCCCACGGAATTCCAGGATTTCAACCAGGATTCCCACCAAAATTCCCAGATTTTCGGAGGATTCCGCATTCCCGCTCTCCCCGATCGCTCCCAGCTGGAATTGGGCCCTTCCAGGGATTCCAGGAATTCTGGGATGGGTTGGGATGGAAGGGATTTAAGGATGATCCCATTCCAAGCATTCCCGATATCCCAGGATGGCTCCAAGCCGGGAATTCCAGGGATGGAAAGGCCAAAACTCCCCGGGAATTCCATCCCAGCCCCTCCCGGGCAGGAATTCCTTCCCCAAATCCCACGGAATCTGCAGGTCCTCATCCCAAATTCCACAGGGATGGGAAATCCCCAAAAAAATCCCCAAAAATCCTCAAAATTCCCCAAATCCCAAATCCCGGCCCTGATCCCATCCCAAATCCACAGGGATGGGAAATCCCAAAAAAATCCCCAAAATTCCCCAAAATTCCAAAAAAATTCCCAAAAAAATCCCCCCAAAATCCCCAAAAATCCCAAATCCCAGCCCTGATCCCATCCCACACCCCCAGCAATGGGAAATCCCAAAAAAATCCCAAAAACCCCCAAAATTCCCCAAAAAATCAAAAAAAATCCCCAAAATTCCCCAAAAAAATCCCCAAAATCCCAAATCCCAGCCCTGATCCCATCCCAAATCCATAGGGATGAGAAATCCCAAAAAAATCCCCAAAAATCCCCAAAATTCCCCAAAAAAATCCCTAAAAATCCCAAAAATTCCCAAAAAATCCCCAAAAATACCGAAAATCCCAAATCCCAGCCCTGATCCCATCCCACACCCCCAGCGATGGGAAATCCCAAAAAAATCCCCAAAAATCCCCAAAATTCCCCAAAAAATCCCAAAAAATCCCAAAAATTCCCAAAAAATCCCCAAAAATACCGAAAATCCCAAATCCCAGCCCAGATCCCATCCCAAATCCACAGCGATGGGAAATCCCAAAAAAATCCCCAAAAATCCCCAAAATTCCCCAAAAAATCCCCAAAATTCCCCCAAAATCCCCAAAAATTCCCCAAAAAAATCCCCAAAATTCCCCAAAAATTCCCCCAAAATCCCAAATCCCGGCCCTGCTCCCATCCCAAATCCACAGCGATGGGAAATCCCAAAAAAATCCCCAAAAATCCCCAAAAACCCCCAAAAATTCCCCAAAAAAATCCCCAAAATCCCAAATCCCGGCCCTGCTCCCATCCCAAATCCACAGCGATGGGAAATCCTGGGAATGGGGATCCCAAATCCCGGCCCTGATCCCATCCCACAAATCCTGGGAATGGGGATCCCAAATCCCAGCCCTGATCCCATCCCACAAATCCTGGGAATGGGGATCCCAAATCCCAGCCCTGCTCCCATCCCACCCCCCCAGCGAGGGCGATTCCAGCCGGGAATGGCCGCTCCAGCCTGGAATTCCAGCCCGGGCAGCCCTTTCCAGGGGGATATTCCCGAAAATCCCAGCCCGAGGCCGCTCCCTCTGCTCCTGTCCCTGTTCCCGGCCAGCAGATCCCGCCCTGGATCCCTCCTGGATCCCTTCAATCCCACTTTTTTCTCCAGGATCAGGCCCCCCGGCCGCTCCCAGGAATTCCCCATTCCCATTCCCGGGAATCCCAAGGAATTCCCACCTTGAAGATGCTGAACAATCCCAGGGATTTCTTGAAGACGTCGGATTTCAGGAACTCCTCCAGCTTTTCCAGCGTCTCTTCCAGGTGATCCCGGGCGCAGATCCCGAAGCACGAAGCCAGGCCCTGCGGGAATTCCGGGAATAAAGCCCGGGAGGAGCCGCTCAGGAATTCCCAAAGTTTTCCCGGCCAGAATTGCCGGCTCCTGAGCGGCGCCGAGGGAATTCCAACGGTGCTGGGGCGTGGATGGACTCGATCCCGGCTGGAATTCCCGGCTGGAATTCCATGAATTCCAACCAGAGGCTGGAATTCCCAGGCTGGAATTCCATGAATTCCAACCTGCGGCCAAGGAAAACGGGAACTGGGAATGTTGGATGGGGTGGAAAAGCTGGAAAAAAGCTGGAAAAAAGCTGGAAAAAAGCTGGAAAAAAGCTGGAAAAGCTCAATCCCAACCTCAGCTCCAGGGCAGGGAATGAGCAGGAATGGGGGGGGGGGGAGGGGAAGCTCCAAAACCTCTGGAATTTTTTTCCCTGGGAAGGAGCCGGGATGGAATTCCCAGAAAAGCCGGAGCTGCCGCAGCCCTGGGAAGGTGCCGGGAACATCCCGGGATAGCGGGAATTCCGTGGGTGGAATTCCGGGATTTTAGTGGGGATTCCACGGAATTCCATGAATTTTGAAGGGATCCCCCCAGGGAATTCCAGGATTTTTAGTCGGGATTCCAGGGAATTCCAGGATTTTAGTGGAGATCCCATGGAATTCCAGGGTTATAGCTGGATTCCTTAGAATTCCAGGATTTTAGAAGGGGATCCACGGAATTCCAGAATTTTAGTTGGATCCCAAGGAATTCCAGGATTTTTATCAGAATTCCTTGGAATTCTAGGTAGTCGGGATTCCCAGGAATTCCATGAATTTCGAAGGGACCCCCGCAGGGAATTCCAGGATTTTCAGTCAGGATTCCTTGGAATTCCAGGATTTTAGAAGGCATTCCACGGAATTCCAGGATCCCCCAGAATTCCAGGATTTTAGCTGGATCCCAAGGAATTCCAGGGTTTTAGTCGGGATTCCCCGGAATTCCATGAATTTTGAAGGGACCCCCAGGGAATTCCAGGATTTTAGTTGGATTCCTTGGAATTCCAGGATTTTAGTCGGGATCCCATGGAATTCCAGGATTTTAGCAGGGATTCCACAGAAATCCAGGATTTCAGTCAGGATTCCCAGGAATTCCATGAATTTCGAAGGGATGCCCACGGAATTCCAGGATTTTTGTCAGGATTCCATGGAATTCCATGAATTCAGAAAGGATCCCCCCAGAATTCCAGGATTTTAATGGAAATTCCAGGAAATTCCAGGATTTTAGTGGACACCCCCTGGAATTCCATGAATTCCTTATCGATCCCCCAGAATTCCAGGATTTTAGTGGAGATTCCACGAAATCCCAGGATTTCAGTGGCGATCCCCCAGAATTCCATGAATTCATCATGGATCCCCCGGAATTCCAGGATTTTAATGGAAATTCCAGGAAATCCCAGGATTTCAGTGGCGATCCCCCCTGGAATTCCATGAATTCATCATGGATCCCCCGGAATTCCAGGATTTTAATGGAGATACCATGAAATTCCAGGATTTTAGTGGGAATACCGTGAAATTCCATGAATTCATTAAGGATCCCCCAGAATTCCAGGATTTTAGTGGAGATCCCCCGGAATCCCAGGATTTCAGTGGCCATCCCCCAGAATTCCACAAATTCCTTACGGATCCCCCAGAATTCCAGGATTTCCAGCACCGTTCCCTTCGGAAAACCCCGAGCCCCACCCCCATTCCCAGAGATTCCAAAACCCGCCCTGGGAGCGGCGGCTCCGCCCCTTTCCCAACAGGAACATTCCCAAAATTCCCTCTTCCCTGGATCCCGAGGATTTTCCGGCCTCATCCCTCACCTCCCGCTCGGCCTCTTCCCGGTACCGGGCGTTTTCCAGGAGTTCCTGGAGCTGCTTCCGGACCAGCTCCTTACTGGGACACGCCCCCAGCGCCGTTCCCATGGATCTGTAGAGGAAATTCTGGGAAAACACCGGGAATTCCAGCGGGAAAAACCTCGGGATGAGGCGGGCGAAGCTCCCGGATTTTCCCAATCGTCACCTTTTCCAGCTGGGAGCCGTCGGAGCCGCGGAGCTGCCGGAACATCTCCGACACCAAAGGGCAAATCCAGGATTTCTCCGGGATGGCCGCCAGGGATTCCCGGAGGAACTGGAATGTTGGGGATCCCATCCCGGATCCCTCTGGAATGTTGGGGATCCCATCCCGGATCCCTCTGGAATGTTGGGGATCCCATCCCAGATTCCCCTGGAATGTTGGGGATCCCATCCCAGATCCCTCTGGAATGTTGGGGATCCCATCCCGGATCCCTCTGGAATGTTGGGGATCCCATCCCAGATTCCCCTGGAATGTTGGGGATCCCATCCCAGATCCCTTTGGAATGTTGGGGATCCCATCCCGGATCCCTCTGGAATGTTGGGGATCCCATCCCAGATCCCTCTGGAATGTTGGGGATCCCATCCCGGATCCCTCTGGAATGTTGGGGATCCCATCCCAGATTCCCCTGGAATGCTGAGGAGCCTTTGGAATCTTGGTTCCCCATCCCAAATCCCTTTGGAATCCTGGTTTCCCATCCCAATTTCCCATGGAATCCCTTTGGAATGCCAGCTCCCGGTCCCAAATCCCAATGGAAGTCTAAGAAACCTTTGGAATTCTGGTTTTCCACCCCAAATCCCTCTGGAATGCTCGTTTCCCATCCCAATTTCCCCTGGAATACTGAGGAGCCTCTGGAATCCCGGTTTTCCATCCCAAATCCCTTTGGAATCCTCATTTTCCATCCCAGATTGCCCTGGAATGCTGAGGAGCCTTTGGAATTCTGGTTTCCCACCCCAAATCCCAATGGAATCCCGGTTTTCCATCCCAAATCCCCAGGAATGCCGCCGACCCTTCGGAATCCCAGTTTCCCATCCCAAATCCCTCTGGAATCCCGGTTTTCCATCCCAATTTCCCACGGAATGCTGCCGACCCTTTGGAATCCTGGTTTCTCCTATGGAATTCCAGATCCCTATGGAACGCCGGTTCCCCATCCCAAATCCCTCTGGAATGCTGAGGAGCCTCTGGAATCCTGGTTTCCCATCCCAAATCCCTTTGGAATCCCGGTTTCCCACCCATCCCAATTTCCCTTTGGAATCCTCGTTTCCCATCCCAATTTCCCACGGAATGCTGCCGACCCTTCGGAATCCCAGTTTTCCATCCCAAATCCCTTTGGAATCCCGCTTTCCCATCCCAAATCCCTTTGGAATCCTCGTTTTCCATCCCAATTTCCCATGGAATGCTGAGGAGCCTCTGGAATCCCGCTTTCCCATCCCAAATCCCTTTGGAATCCTCGTTTTCCATCCCAATTTCCCATGGAATGCTGCCGACCCTTTGGAATTCTGGTTTCTCCTATGGAATTCCAGATCCCTATGGAACGCCGGTTCCCCATCCCAAATCCCACTGGAATGCTGAGGAGCCTCTGGAATCCCGGTTCCCCATCCCAAATCCCTTTGGAATCCCGGTTTTTCATCCCAAATCCCTCTGGAATGCTCGTTTCCCATCCCAATTTCCCATGGAATGCTGAGGAGCCTCTGGAATCCCGGTTTCCCATCCCAAATCCCAGTGGAAGTCTAAGAAACCTTTGGAATTCTGGTTTTCCACCCCAAATCCCTTTGGAATGCCGGGGTTCCATCCCAGATTCCCCTGGAATGCTGAGGACCCTGTGGAATCCCAGTTTTTCATCCCAAATCCCTCTGGAATGCTCGTTTCCCATCCCAATTTCCCATGGAACGCTGCCGACCCTTTGGAATGCCGGCTCCCCATCCCAAATTCCCGGGAATGCCGCCCGGCCCCTTTTCCCCCGGCATCGGGACAGGCCCTGCCCGGCTCCCAGAGCTTCTCCCTCCCCAATTCCATGGGAAAAGCTCCCGGGATTTGGAGCTTCCCAGCCCTTTCCCAGAGCCAAAAATCCAGGGAAAAGCTTTCCCGGCGTTCCCGGGATGCGCACCTGGAGCAGCTTCTCTTCCCATTCCTGCTGGCACAGGGAATCCTCGGTGGTCCCTGGGGAAAATCCAAGCGGGATCCTGAGAATTCCGAGGGATCCGGGAATGCGGGAATGCGGGAATGGGGGGGGAGGGGCTGGGAGCATTCCCGAGGGAAAGGATTCGGGATGCGGGAAATGCTGGGAAAGCTGGAAAAGCGGGAATCCTGCTGGGATCCCAGCTGGGATCGGGATCCGGGATCTGGGATCTGGGATTGGAGGGGTGCGGGAATGAGCTGGGAAAGGGGAATTCCAAGGGAATTCCAGGAGAATTCCAGGAGAATTCCAGGGGCTCCGGCAGAGCTGGAGAGGGCCTTGGGATAAAGGCTGCAGGGGCGGGAGCCTGGGGGGTTTTAGGGAATTTTCAGGGGGGTTTTACGGAATTTTCAGGGGTTTTTTAGGGAATTTTCAGGGGGGTTTTACGGAATTTTCAGGGGTCCTTTTAGGGAATTTTGAGGGGTTTTTTTAGGGAATTTTGAGGGGTTTTTTAGGGAATTTTTAGGGGTCCTTTTAGGGAATTTTTAGGGGTCCTTTTAGGGAAGTTTGAGGGGTTTTTTTACGGAATTTTCAGGGTTTTTTTTAGGGAATTTTGAGGGGTTTTTAGGGAATTTTCAGAGGCTTGTTTAGGGAATTTTTAGGGGTCCCATTATGCCCTGATTCCCATGATTCCCACAATCCCATTATTCCCATGATCCCATCATTCCCACGATCCCATGATCCCATCATTCCCATCCCATCAATCCCATAATCCCAGTATCCCATCATTCCCATGATCCCATGGATCCTATGGATCCCATTATCCCATGGATCCCATAATCCCATGATCCATCCCATCGTTCCCATCCCATAATTCCCATGATCCCATTATCCCATCATTCCCATCCCATTATCCCATTATCCCATTATCCCATCATTCCCATCATTCCCATGATCACATCATCCCATTATTCCCATGATCCCATGGATCCCACAATCCCACAATCCCACAATCCCATCATTCCCATCCTCTGATCCCATCATCCCACAATCCCATGATCCCATCATTCCCATGGATCCCATGGATCCCATTATCCCATAATCCCATCATCCCCATCCTGTGGATCCCATGATCCCATTATCCCATCATTCCCATGATCCCACAGATCTCATGATCCCATTATCCCCTCATTCCCATGGATTCCACGGATCCCATTATCCCATGATCCCATCATTCCCATGATCCCATGGATCCCATTATCCCACTATCCCCTCATTCCCATCCCATGATCCCGTTATCCCATCATTCCCATGATCCCATGATCTCATGGTTCCCATGGATCCCACTGATCCCACAATCCCATGGATCCCATAATCCCATCATTCCCATCATTCCCATGATTCCCACAATCCCATGATCCCATAATTCCCATCATTCCCATGGATCCCATTATCCCATCATTCCCATGAATCCCACAGATCCCACAATCCCATAATCCCATCATTCCCATCCCTGATCCCATCATCCCATTATCCCATGATTCCCATTATCCCATTATCCCATCATGCCCATGGATCCCATGATCCCATCATTCCCATCCCATGGATCCCATGATCCCATGATCCCATCATTCCCATCCCACAATCCCATGATCCCATCATTCCCATCCCATGATCCCATCATTCCTATGATCCCATGGATCCTATGGATCCCATCATCCCATCATTCCCATGATCTCATTAACCCATCATTCCCATGGATCCCATGGATCCCACAATCCCATAATCCAATAATCCCATGATTCCCATGATCCCGTCATTCCCATGGATCCCACGATCCCATAGTCCCATGATCCCATCCTTCCCATCCCATAATCTCATGTTCCCATAATCCCATCATTCCCATCCCCTGATCCCACAATCCCATGATCCCATCATTCCTATCCCATGACCCCATGATCCCATCATTCCCATGATCCTATGGATCCCATCATTCCCATGGATCCCATGATCCCGTCATTCCCATGGATCCCACCAATCCCACGATCCCATTATCCCATCCTTCCCATCCCATGATCCCATGATCCCATGGATCCCATAATCTCACGATTCCCATGATCCCCTCATTCCCATGGATCCCATGATCCCATCATTCCCATGGATCCCACAGATCCCACAATCCCATAATCCCATCCTTCCCATCCCATGATCCCATGATCCCATCATTCCCCTGATCCTATGGATCCCATGATTCCCATGATCCCATTATCCCATGACCCCTTCATTCCCATCATTCCCATGGATCCCACAGATCCCAAAATCCCATGATCCCATCACTCCCATAATCCCATGGATCCCATCATCCCCTCATTCCCATGAATCCCACAGATCCCACAATCCCATTATCCCATCCTTCCCATCCCATCGATCCCACGGATCCCACGGATCCCACAATCCCATGATCCCATCATTCCCATCCCATTATCCCACAATCCCATGATCCCATCATTCCCATGATCCCATCCTTCCCATCCCATAATCCCACGATCCCATGATCCCATCATTCCCACAATCCCATGATGCCATCATTCCCATGGATCCCATTATCCCACAATCCCACAATCCCACGATCCCACCATTCCCATTATCCCACAATCCCACAATCCCACAATCCCACCATTCCCATTATCCCACAATCCCACAATCCCACAATCCCACCATCCCACCATCCCACCATTCCCATTATCCCACAATCCCACAATCCCACAATCCCACAATCCCACCATCCCACCATTCCCATTATCCCACAATCCCACAATCCCACCATCCCACCATCCCACCATTCCCATTATCCCATAATCCCACAATCCCACCCCAACCTCCCCCTCCCAACCCCCCAAAACCCACCCCAAACCACTCCCAAAACTCCCCCACCCCATTCCCAACCCCCGGAAAACCGGGAATCAGCAGCACCCGGAAAATCCCATCCCAAACCCAGCGGGAAAATCCCATTTTCGGGACCTTCCCAATCCCAAAAAAACCCCCCCCTTGACCATCCCGGAAGGGGAAATCCGGGAATTCCGATTGGATCCGGAGCCTTTTCCCACCTTCCAGGTGCTCCAGCAGCAGCGGGATTTCCTTATTCCAGAGGTTTTCCAGGTCGGGATGGAGCCGGAGCGCCTGGAGCAGGCGCAGGGCGGCGGCGCCCCGGCCGTTCCCGAGGAAAGGCTGCGAGGAGACCACCTGGAAAAGCGGGAAAAGCGGGAATGAGAGCGGGAATGAGAGCTGGGAACGGCACGGAAGGGAATTCCAGAGGAAAAAGTGGGAATGGGACGCTGGGAATGAGGGAATTTGGGGGGGGAAGGGTTAAAAACTGGGAAAAGTGGGAATGAAACTGGGAATGAGAGCTGGGAAAGGCACGGGATGGGAATTCCGGGGGAAAAAGTGGGAATGGGACGCTGGGAATGAGGGAATTTGGGGGGGGAAGGGTTAAAAACTGGGAAAAATGGGAATGAAACTGGGAATGAGAGCTGGGAAAGGCATGAAAGGGAATTCCGGTGGGAAAAGTGGGAATGGGATGCTGGGAATGAGGGAATTTGGGGGGGAAGGGTTAAAAACTGGGAAAAATGGGAATGAAACTGGGAATGAGAGCTGGGAATGGCACAGGATGGGAATTCCTGGGGAAAAAGTGGGAATGGGACGCTGGGAATGAGGGAATTTGGGGGGGAAGGGGTTAAAAACTGGGAAAAATGGGAACCATCCCGAAATCAGGGAACGATCCCGAAATCAGGGAATCATCCTGAAATCAGGGAATGCCAAAAAAAGAGAACCCTGAAATCAGGGAACGATCCCAAATCAGGGAATGCTGAAATCAGGGAATGACCCCGAAATCAGGGAACGATCCTGAAATCATGGAATGATCCCAAAATCAGGGAATGACCCCGAAACCAGGGAACGATCCCGAAATCAGGGAATGCCGGAACGGTCAGGGCGGGACGGGAGCCTCGGGATGATCCCGGGATTCTCCTCCCAGGACCGAGGCCGCTCCGGATTCTCCGGCACCGATTCCGGGATGGGGGGGGGCGGGGATTTGTTCATTCCCATTTTTTTTGGGCCCCGAATTCCAGGGGAATTCCCGGGAATTCCGGGTGCCGAACTCACCAGGAGCCGCGTGGTCAGAGCCTGGGGAGAAGGGAGATGGGCTGGGAAGAGAAGGAAGGAAAAAAAAAACCGGGAAAAAAAATCAATTCCTGCGGAATTCCCGACCCCTCCCCCCTCATCCCTCATCCCGAATTTTTTCCCGAGGTTTTCCGGGATGTACCGTGGCGCTCGGAGCGCGGCGGGGCCGCGTTTTCCGGCTGCTCTTCCCGGTTTTTCAGGGCCAGGAAGGTCAGGCTCCGGCAGAGCGGGGTCAGGGCGGCTCCGAACTGGGCCGGGATCAGGAATTGCAGCAGGAAGGGCCACAGGACCTGCGGGAAAATCGGGAAAAGGGCTGGGAAAAGGGCTGGGAAAAGGGCTGGGAAAAGGGCTGGGAAAAGCGGGAAAAGGGCTGGGAAAAGTGGGAAAAGGGCTGGGAAAAGGCTGGGAAAAGCAGAAAAAGGGCTGGGAAAAGCGGGAAAAGGGCTGGGAAAAGGCTGGGAAAAGGGCTGGGAAAGAGATGGGAAAAGCGGGAAAAGGGCTGGGAAAGGGCTGGGAAAAGGGTGGGAAAAGGGCTGGGAAAAGTGGGAAAAGGGCTGGGAAAAAGCTGGGAAAAGCTGGGAAAAGGGCTGGGAAAAGGGTGGGAAAAGGGCCGGGAAAAGTGGGAAAAGGGGGAAAAGGGCTGGGAAAAAGCTGGGAAAAGCTGGGAAAAGGGCTGGGAAAGGGGTGGGAAAAGGGCTGGGAAAAGGGTGGGAAAAGCAGGAAAAGGGCTGGGAAAAGCGGGAAAAGGGCTGGGAAAAAGGTGGGAAAAGGGGGAAAAGGGCTGGGAAAAGCGGGAAAAGTGGGAAAAGGGCAGGAAAGGGCTGGGAAAAGCAGGAAAAGGGCTGGGAAAGGGCTGGGAAAGGGCTGGAAAAGGGCTGGGAAAAGTGGGAAAAGGGCTGGGAAAAGCGGGAATGAAGTGGGATCGGAGGGGGTTTGAATTCCCAACCCATTCCCAGCCCATTCCAAACCCATTCCCAGCCCATTCCATTGGGATGAGAGGGAAAATCCGGGATAAGGAGGGGTGGGAATTCCGGGATGGGCGGGAAAATCCCGGATAAGGGGTGGGATGAGTGGGAAAATCCGGGATAAAGGGGGTGGGAATTCCGGGATGAGCGGGAAAATCCGGGATAAGGGGGGGTGGAAATTCCGGGATGAGCGGGAAAATTTGGGATAAGGGGGGTGGGAATGTGGGAATGTGGGAATTCCCTCCTGGAGGGGCCGATGCGGCCTCGGAATCCTGGGAATGGGCTGGGAACGGAGGGGATTTTGGGATGATCCCATTCCCGAGGGACCCCTCCCGCTATTCCCAGGATGTTCCAGGGCTGGGACGATCCCGAATTCTTTGGGAATTCCCTCCCTGGAGAAAGGCTCTGGAATTCTCCCCGAATTCTCCCGGAATTCTCCTGGAATTCCCATCAAGAATCCCAATCCCGACCCCGACTCCTGCGAGGATCGGGAGCGATCCCGACCCATCCCGACGACGGGAACGGGGAATATCCTGGGATTCCCAAGGGGGGCTCGGCTGGGGGGTTGGTTTGGGGTTTTTTTTTGGGAATTCCCGGGTGGGAATTCCCGGGATAAAAGGGGAATTCCCGGGAAAACGCACGTGGCTCATCCTGTCCACGGTGGTGCTGAGCAGCAGCAGGGTGCTGACGCTGATGCTCCGGATGCTGTCGCTCGTGGGATCCTCGGGATCCGCCTCTGGAATTCCGGGGGGCTGGGAGAGAAAGGGAGAAGATTCCCCAAAAAAAATTCCGCGCCTCGGGATCGTTGGAGAGGGATCCCGGATTGGATGGGATGAGGGTGAGGGGGGGGTGGGGGGAAAGGAGAGGGGGAAAAGGGGGGAAAGGGGAGGGAAAAGGGGAAAAGGGGGGGAAAAGGAGGGAAAAGGGGGGAAAAGGGGAAAAGGGGAGGGAAAAAGGGGAAAAGGAGGGGAAAAAGGGGGAAAAGGAGGGGAAAGGGGATAAAGGAGTGGGAAAAGGGGGGAAAAGAGGGGAAAAAGGGGAAAATGAGGAAAAGGAGGAGAAAAGGGGGAAAAGGAATGGGAAAAGGAGGGAAAGAGGGGAAAGGGGGGAAAAGGGGGGAAAGGAGGAAGAAGGAGAAGAGAAAGGGGGAAAAAGGAGGGAAAAGAAGGAAAAGGAGAGGGAAAAAGGGGGGAAGGAGGAAAAAGGGGGGAAAAGGAGGGAAAAGGAGAAGAAAAAGGAGAAAAAAGGGGGAAAAAGAGGGAAAAGGAGGGAAAAGGGGGGAAAAAGAGGGAAAAGGAGAGGGAAAAAGGGGGGAAAGGGAGGCAAAAGGAGGGAAAAGGAGGGAAAGGAGGGAAAAGGTGGAAAAGAGGGAAAAGGAGAGGGAAAAAGGGGGGAAAGGGAGGCAAAAGGAGGGAAAAGGAGGGAAAGGAGGGAAAAGGTGGAAAAGAGGGAAAACGGGAAAAAAGAGGAAAAAGGAGGAAAAAGGAGGGAAAAGGAGGGAAAATGGGGGAAAGGAGGCAAAATGAAGGAAAAGGAGAAGAAAAAGGAGGAAAAAGGAGAGAAAAGGAGGGAAAATGGGGGGAAAGGAGAAGAAAAAGGAGGAAAAAGGAGAGGGAATTGGGGAGAAAAGGAGGAAAAGGAGGGAAAAGGAGGAAAAGGAGGAAAAAGGAGGAAAAAGGAGAGGGAATTGGGGAGAAAAGGAGGAAAAGGAGGAAAAGGAGGAAAAGGAGGAAAAAGGAGGAAAAAGGAGAGGGAATTGGGGAGAAAAGGAGGAAAAGGAGGGAAAAGGAGGGAAAAGGACGGAGAAAAGGCGGAAAAGGAGGGGGAATTGGGGAGAAAAGGAGGAAAAAGAGGGAAAAGGACAGGGAAAAGGAGGGAAAAGGAGGGAAAAGGTCGGAAAAGGAGGAAAAGGAGGGAAACAGAGGGAAAAGGAGGGAAAGGGAGAAGAAAAAGGAGGAAAAAGGAGGAAAACGGAGGGAAAGGAGGAAAAGGAGGGAAAAGGAGGGAAAAGGAGGGAAAAGGAGAAAAAGGAGGAAAAGGAGGGGGAAAAGGAGGAAAAGGAGAAGAAAAAGGAGGAAAAAGGAGGGAAAAGGAGGGAAAAGGAGGGAAAAGGAGGGAAAAGGAGGGAAAAGGAGGGAAAAGGAGGGAAAAGGAGGAAAAAGGAGGGAAAAGGAGGGAAAAGGAGGAAAAAGGAGGGAAAAGGAGGGAAAAGGAGAAGAAAAAAGAGGAAAAAGGAGGAAAAAGAAGGGAAAAGGAGAAAAAGGAGGAAAAGGAGGGGGAAAAGGAGGAAAAGGAGAAGAAAAAGGAGGAAAAAGGAGGGAAAAGAAGGGAAAAGGAGAAAAAGGAGGAAAAGGAGGGGGAAAAGGAGGAAAAGGAGAAGAAAAAAGGAGGAAAAAGGAGGGAAAAGGAGGGAAAAGGAGGGAAAAGGAGGGAAAAGGAGGGAAAAGGAGGGAAAAGGAGGGAAAAGGAGGGAAAAGGAGGGGAATTGGGGAGAAAAGGAGGAAAAGGAGGAAAAGGACGGGGAAAAGGAGGAAAAGGAGGGAAAAGGACGGGGAAAAGGAGGAAAAGGAGGAAAAAGGAGGAAAAGGAGGAAAAGGAGGAAAAGGAGGAAAAGGAGGGGAATTGGGGAGAAAAGGATGAAAAGGAGGAAAAGGACGGGGAAAAGGAGGAAAAGGAGGGGAACTGGGGAATCCTCACCGCGGCCGGCGGCAGCGCGCACTGGCGCACCAGGAATTCCAGGAGCGCTTCCGCCCCCGGCTGCTCCAGGTACCCGCGGGGAGCCATGGAACTGAGGAGCTGCAGCAGAGCCCGCTTCACCTGCCGGGAAAAGCGGGAATGAGGGGCGGGAAACCGGGAATGAGGGGCGGGAATAACGGGAATGAGGGGCGGGAATAACGGGAATGAGGGGTGGGAATAATGGGAATGAGAGCTGGGAAAAACGGGAATTAGAGTGGGAAAAATGGGAATGAGGGGTGGGAATAATGGGAATGAGGGGTGGGAATAATGGGAATGAGGGGTGGGAATAACGGGAATGAGGGGTGGGAAAAATGGGAATGAGGGGCAGGAATAATGGGAATGAGGGGTGGGAAAAGTGGGAATGAGAGGTGGGAAAAATGGGAATGAGGGGTGGGAATAATGGGAATGAGAGGTGGGAAAAACTGGGAATGAGGGGTGGGAAAAATGGGAATGAGGGGTGGGAATAACGGGAATGAGGGGTGGGAAAACTGGGAATGAGGGGTGGGAAAAATGGGAATGAGGGGTGGGAATAATGGGAATGAGGGGTGGGAATAACGGGAATGAGAGGTGGGAAAAATGGGAATGATGGTTGGGAAAAATGGGAATGAGGGGTGGGAATAACGGGAATGAGGGGTGGGAAAAATGGGAATGAGTGGTGGGAAAAATGGGAATGAGGGGTGGGAATAATGGGAATGATGGTTGGGAAAAATGGGAATGAGTGGTGGGAAAACCGGGAATGAGTGGTGGGAAAACTGGGAATGAGAGCTGGGAAAACTGGGAATGGGAGCTGGGAATAATGGGAATGAGGGGTGGGAAAAATGGGAATGCTGGGGATAAATGGGAATGCCGGGAACAGCAGGAATTCTGGGAAAAAAACCGGGAGAAATGGGGAGGAAATGGGGAGAAACCAAGGGAAAAAATGGGAAAAATGGGAAAAAAGTGGGGAAAAAAAAGGGAAAAAAGGGGGGAAAACAGGGAAAAAATGGGGAAAACTGGGAAAAAAGGGGTGAAAACGGAACAAAAGGGGAAAAAACGGGAAAAAAGTGGGGAAAAAGGGGGAAAAAGGGGTGAAAATGGGAAAAAAAAGTGGGAAAAAATGGGAAAAAAGTGGGAGAAAACTGGGAAATAAGGGGGAAAAAAGGGGGAAAAAAGTGGGAAAAAAGGGGGAAAACCGGGAAAAACTGGGCAAGAAATCCAGGAAAAGCCAGGAAAAGCCGGGCAAAGGGAGCCGTGCCGCGCTGCCGGGAGCGTCAATCCCGGGAATTCCGCCGCGTTCGGAATCTTTGGGAATCGCGGGGCCCCTCGGAACCCATCCCGAATTCCCAGGAATTCCCTCTGGCAAACCCCGGGATACCTTATTGCTGCCATCCTGCAGCGGGAACTTCAGCGAAGAGACGATGAAGGATTTCTTGGGCTCCAGCTGGGAAGCTGGGAAGGAAACAAATCCCGGGAATTCCGGGCTCCGGATCCCGAAAAACTCCAGCGCGGCGCCATTCCCGCCGGGAATTCCCCCCCCCCCCCCCATCCCAACCCAGCGAGGGTCGGCTCGGCCGATCCCGATCCCATTCCCGGTATTCGCGGGAGGGTTGGGATTGGGAACGGCGGCGGAATTGCCGGAATCGCCGGAATTGCGGGAATTGCGGGAATTTTGGGCACTCACGGGCGCTGTTGATGATCTGGCGCAGGATGAGCAGCGAGGCCACGCGGACGCGCTCGGAGCCGCTCTCGGATTTGGGGAGCAGGAAAAGCAGGAGGCGATCCGGGAAGGAGCAGCCTGGGAAGGGAGGAAATCCGGGGGATTTAAGGGGGGGAAATCTCGTGGAATTGTCGGCCCCAAGTTCAGGCCAAAAAGGGTGGGAATTCCAGGTGGGAATGGGGATTCCCGGAATTCCAGGTAAATGCGGCTGCAGGATTGCCGAGGGTTGTGGGGGTTCTGGGATTGGGGAGTTTGGGGTTCTGGGATTGAGGAGTTTGGGATTAAAATCAGGGAATTTGGGGTTCTGGGATTGGGGAGTTTGGGATTGAAATCTGGGAATTTGGGATTCTGGGAATGGGGAATTTGGGAATTAAATCAGGGAATTTGGGATTCTGGGATTGGGGAGTTTGGGATTGAAATCTGGGAATTTGGGATTCTGGGAATGGGGAATTTGGGATTGAAATCGGGGAATTTGGGATTCTGGGATTGGGGAGTTTGGGATTGAAATCTGGGAATTTGGGGTTCTGGGAATGGGGAGTTTGGGATTCCGGGATTGGAGAATTTGGGATTCCGGGAATGAGGAATTTGGGATTCTGGGATTGCAGAATTTGGGATTCTGGGATTGGGGAATTTGGGGTTCTGGGAATGGGAAATTTGGGATTCTGGGGATGAGGAATTTAGGATTTCGGGATTGGGGAGCTTGGGATTCCGGGATTGAGAAATTTGGGAATTAAATCAGGGAATTTGGAATTCTGGGATTGGGGAATTTGGGATTGAAATCGGGGAATTTGGGGTTCTGGGAATGGGGAATTTGGGATTCTGGGAATGGGGAGTTTGGGGTTCTGGGATTGGGGAATTTGGGATTGAAATTGGGGAATTTGGGGTTCTGGGAATGGGGAATTTGGGATTCTGGGATTGGGGAGTTTGGGATTTTGGGAATGGGGAGTTTGGGAATTAAATCAGGGAATTTGGGATTTTGGGAATGGGCAGTTTGGGAATTAAATCAGGGAATTTGGGATTCTGGGATTGGGGAGTTTGGGAATTAAATCAGGGAATTTGGGATTCTGGGATTGGGGAATTTGGGGATTGCAGGTGGGAATTGCAGGGGGAGGATTCCCGAAATTCCAGGTAAACGCGGCTGCGGGATTGCCGAGGGTTGTGGAGGTTCTGGGAATGGGGAGTTTGGGATTGAAATCTGGGAATTTGGGATTCTGGGGTTGGGGAGTTTGGGGTTCTGGGATTGGTGAATTTGGGATTCCAGGAATGGGAATTTGGGATTCTGGGCACGAGGTGTTCGGGATTCTGGGATTGGGGAGTTTGGGATTGAAATCCGGGAATTTGGGATTCCGGGAATGGGAAGTTTGGGATTCTGGGAATGGGGAGTTTGGGATTTCGGGATTGGAATCCAAACCCAGCCGGGAACGGCAATTCCGGCCTGTTCCGGGGCCTTTTCCGGCTCCGGAATTCCCGGGGGGCTCCTCCAGCTCCGGAGGCTCTGGAAAAATCCCTGGAATTCCGGGAATGGCTCACCCAGGACGGAGAAGCAGCGCAGCAGCTCCGTGTGGTTCTTGGCGCTCGTGGGAACGTTGGGATCGGCCGGAGCGCAGATCTGCGGGAAAACGGGGGAAAACCTGGGAAAAGTCCGGGAAAAAGTCCGGGAAAGAGTGCTGGAAAAATCCTGGAAACATCCGGGAAAATAGCAGGAAAATCCCAGGAAAATCTGGGAAAAATCCCAGAAAAATCAGAGAAAAATCCGGGGAAAATCTGGGAAAAATGTGGGGAAAATCCCAGGAAAAATCCCAGGAAAATGCCAGGAAAATCCCGGAAAATCCGGGAAACATCTGGGAAAAACCTGGGAAAAATTCCAGAAAAGATCCCGGGAA
This sequence comes from Corvus moneduloides, assembly GCF_009650955.1. NCBI lineage: Eukaryota > Metazoa > Chordata > Aves > Passeriformes > Corvidae > Corvus > Corvus moneduloides. The sequence continues at coordinate 123,478,883 of NC_045476.1, read as the reverse complement.
TTTCCTGGAAAAATCATGGAAAAATCCCAGGAAAGTCGCAGAAAAAGTCCCAGAAAAATCTGGGGAAAATCCTGGAAAAAATCCCGGAAAAATCCGGGGAAAATCCGGGGAAAAATCCCAGAAAATTCCAGGAAAAATCCTGGAAAAATCTCAGAAAATCCCAGAAAAATCCAGAAAAATCCCAGAAAATCACGGGAAAACCCTGAAAAAATCCCAGAAAAGCCCAGAAAAACCCCAGGAAAGTCCCGGGAAAAATCCCAGAAAAATTCTGGAAAAACCCCAGAAAAATCAGGTGAAAAAATCCCAGAAAAATCCTGGGAAAAAATCCCAGAAAAATCTTGGAAAAATGCCAGAAAAATCTGGGGAAAATCCCGGGAAAATCCAGGAAAAAAATCCAGAAAAATCCCGGAAAAAGTCCTGGAAAAAATCCCAGAGAAATCCCAAAAAAATCTGGGGAAAATCCCAGAAAAAAAACAGAAAAATCCTGGAAAAATCCTGGGAAAATCTTGGAAAAATCCCAGAGAAATCTGGGGAAAATCCCAGGAAAATCCAGGAAAAAACCCCATAAAAATCCTGGAAAAAATCCCAGAAAAATCCCCGAAAAATCCCAGAAAAAAATCGCAAAAAAATCCTGGAAAAATCCAGGAAAAACTCCTGGAAAAATCCCAGAAAAATCCAAGAAAAATCCTGGAAAAAATCCCAGAAAAAAACCAGAAAAATCCCAGAAAATCACAGAAAAATCTCAAAAAAAAATCCCAGAAAAATCCGGGGAAAAATCCTAGAAAACTCCAGGAAAAATCCTGGAAAAATCCCGGAAAAATCCCAGAAAATTCCCGGAAAATCCCAGAAAAATCCTGGAAAAATTCCCAGCCAGGGCTGCCAAAGGGGAGGATTCCAAAGGGGAAATTCCCGGCGGGAATTCCCGACCTGCAGGAGCAGCGTTCCCAGGAGCGGCTCCAGCTGCGCTTCCAAGCTCCGGCTGCCGATGGCCACTGAGGATTCCAGGATCTGGCAAAGGCTCTGCGGGAAGGAGCCGGAAATCCGGGAAAAATCCCGGGAAAAATCCCAGGAAAAATCCCAGAAAAATCCGGGAAAAATCCAGGAAAAATCCCAGAAAAAATCCGGGAAATCCCGGGAAACGCGGCGGGATCGGGAGATTCCTCGATCCCAGGGGATATTCCCGGCAATCCTGCGCCAGCCCCACATTCCAGGGATCTCCGGGAATGTTTCCCGGTACCTCGGAGCTGCCGGAATTCCCGCTGGGATGGGGAATTTCCCAGCTTTGATCCCAATCCCAATCCCAATCCCGACCCTGACCCCAATCCCAATCCCAACTGCAATCCCAATCAATCCCAATCAATCCCAATCCTGATCGATCCTGATCCTGATCCCAATCGAGCCTGATCCCAGTCCTGATCCCAGTCCCAATCCTGATCCCGATCAATCCCAATCCCGAACACGACCCCGATCCCGATCCCAATCCCAATCCCAATCAATCCTATCCTGATCCCGATCCCAATCCCAATCCCAATCACGACCCCAATCCCAATCCGTATCCCGATCCCATTCCTGATGCCGATCAATCCCAATCCCAATCCCAATCCCAATCCCAATCCCAATCCCAATCAATCCCAATCCCGATCACGACCCCGATCCCAATCCCAATCCCAACCAATCCTGATCCCGATCAATCCCAATCCTGATCAATCCCAATTCCGATCCCAATTCCAATCCTGATCAATCCCAATCCCGATCAATCCCAATCCCTATCCCGATCCCAATCCCAATCACGACCCCAATCCCAATCCCAATCCCGATCGATCTTCTCCCGGGAATCCTCGGCTTCAGCTCCCTCCCAAAGCCACAAATCCCGGAATTCCCGCTTTTTCCAGGGCGGATATTCCCAAAATTCCCACCCTGCGGCCGCTCCCTCCTTTCCCACCCCTCCTTTCCCGGGAGCAGATCCCGCCCTGGATCTCCCTGGATCCTTTTGATCCCGGTTTTGTCCCTTCCCAGAAGATTCCCAGAACATTCCGGAGGCCGGGAAGGAATTCCCGGACCTTGGAGATGGGAAAAGGCTCCGGGTGTTTCTTGTAGAGGCCGAGGATTCCGGGCAGGAGCTTGGGGAGTTGCTCTTCCAGCTTTTCCTCGGGAAGCAGGGAGCTCATGGGGCCCAGGGCCGCCACCACGGCCAGGCGCACCTGGAAAGCCGGGAAGAGCGGCGGGAAAATCCCGGAAAATCCCGCACTTCCGGCGGGAAACTCCGGAAAATTCCAATCCCGGCCCCAAATGATCCCGAGGGATCCCGATGCTGATCCTGATTCTGATCCCAATCCCCATCCCGATCCCGATCCCAAATGATCCCGATCCCAATCCTGATCAATCCTGATTCTGATCCCAATCCCGATCCTGATCCCAATCCCCATCCCAATCCCGATCAATCCTGATCCCAATCCCAATCCCAATCCCAATCAATTCCAATCCCCACCCTGATCCCGATCCCAATTCCCAATCCCCATCTGGCTCCCAAATGATCCCGATCCCGATCCCAATCAATCCTGATTCTGATCCCAATCCCGATCCTGATCCCAAGCCCCATCCCAATCCCGATCAATCCTGATCCCAATCCTGATCCCGATCAATCCCAATCCCCATCCCGATCCCGATCCCAATTCCCAATCCCCATCCCGATCCCAAATGATCCTGATCCCAATCCTGATCAATGCTGATCCCAATCCCGATCCTGATCCCAATTCCCATCCCAATCCCAATCCCAATCCTGATCCCGATCAATCCTGATCCCAATCCCAATCCCAATCAATCCCCATCCCAATCCCAAACGATCCCAATCCCAATCAATCCTGATTCTGACCCCAAGTGATCCTGATCCCAATCCCCATCCCAATCCCGATCCCAGTGCCAATCGATCCCAATCCCAATCCTGATCAATCCTGATTCTGATCCCAATCGATTCTGATCCCAATCCCAATCCCCATCCCGATCCCAATCCCGATCTCAATCGGTCTCAATCCCAATCCTGATCAATGCTGATTCTGATCCCAATCCCCATCCCAATTCCATTCCCGGCCCCAAATGATCCCGATGGATCCCGATCCCGATCCCAATCCCCATCCCAATCCCAATCCCGATCCCAATCCTGATCAATCCCGATTCTGATCCCCATCCCAATCCCGATCCATCCCGATCACGATCCCCATTGATCCCAATCCCAATCCTGACCAATCCCAATCCCAACCAATCCCAATTCCAATCCCAATCCTGACCAATCCCAATCGATCCCAATCCTGATCCCGATTGATCCCAATCCCAATCCCGATCCCAATCGAATCCCAATCCCGATCCCAACCCCGATCCTGATTGTTCCCAATCCTGATCCCAATCCCAACCCCGATCCTAATCGATCCCAATCCCAATCCCGGTGCCGATCCCGATCCCAATCCCGGTGCCCATCCCGATCCCAATCCCAATCCCACTCCCAATCCCAACTCCAATCTGGACCAATACCAATCCCAATCCCGATCCCGATCCCGATCCCAATCCCAATTCCACTCCCAATCCCAACTCCAATCTGGACCAATCCCAATCCCAATCCCGATCCCGATCCCAATCCCGACTCCAATCCCGATCCCGATCGATCCCAATCCCAACCAATCCCAATCCCGATCCCGATCCTGATTGATCCCAATCCCAACCAATCCCAATCCCGATCCCGATCCTGATTGATCCCAATCCCAATTCTGATGACGATCCCGATCCCAATTCTGACACCAATCCCAATCGCAACCAATCCCAACTCCAATTCCAATCCTGATCGATCCCGATCCCGATCGATCCCGATCCCAATCCCGATTGATCCCGATGGATCCCGATCCCGATCGCGGCATTCCCACCTTGGCCTCGCGGTGCTGCAGCCAGGCCGAGAACAGGAGCTCGAAGGCGGCGCCGATTTCCTGGGAAAAGGCGTCCCTGCGGATCGTGGGATCCGGGGCCTGGTCCAGGTTGGCCAAATATTCCTGGATGCTCTCGCTGAAGCGCTGCAGAGCTGGAAAAACCGGGAATGCCGGGAAAGCTGGGAATCCTTGGGGAATTTGGGGGAATTTGGGGGAATTTTTGGGGAAGTTTTGGGGATTTTTGGGAAATTTTGGCAATTTTAGGGGAATTTTGGGCAATTCTTAGGAATTTTTGGAAACTTTTTGGGAGCTTCAGGAAGGGTAGGGAATTTTTGGGAATTTTGGGGGAACTTTTAGGAATTTTTAGGGGAATCTGGGGAATCTTTAGGAATTTTGGGCAATTTTTAGGAATTTTTGGAAGCGTTTTGGAAGCTTCAGGAAGGGTTGGGATTTTTTGGGAATTTTTGGGATTTCTTGGGAATTTTTGGGGGATTTTTGGGATTTTTCGGGGATTTTTTGGGAATTTTGGGCAATTTTAGGGGAATTTTGGGCAATTCTTAGGAATTTTTGGAAGCTTTTTGGGAGCTTCGGGAAGGGTTGGGATTTTTTGGAAATTTCTGGGAATTTTTAGGAATTCTGGGGAATCTTTAGGAATTTTTAGGAATTTTAGGCAAATTTTAGGAATTTTTGGAAGCTTTTTGGAAGCTTCAGGAAGGGTTGGGATTTTTTGGGAATTTCTGGGAATTTTTAGGAATTTTTGGGAATTTTTGGGAATTTTTGGGAATTTTAAGCAATTTTTAGGAATTTCTGGAAGCTTTTTGGAAGCTTCAGGAAGGGTTGGGATTTTTTGGGAATTTCTGGGAATTTTTAGGAATTTTTAGGAATTTTTGGGAATTTTAAGCAATTTTTTGGAATTTTTGGAAGGTTTTTGGAAGCTTCAGGAAGGGTTGGGATTTTTGGGGAATTTTGGGGGAATTTCTGGGAACGTTGAGGAATTCTTTGGGTACCGTAGCAGCAGCCGCATTTGGCGGGATCGGCCCGGGCCATTCCCAGCATGGGCAGCAGCGTTCCCAGGATGGAATTCAGGAACGGAACCATCCCGAAAACTGGGAAAAGGGAAAAAAAAACAACGGGAAAGGTTTTATTCCCAACCAAAGGCGGCCGGGAATGGGAAACACCCAGGAAATTCCGGGATTTGGCTCCGTCTCCAGAGGAATTCCCGGAGACGCCTCGGGAAAGGGGCAGCTGGGAATTCCGGCTCGGGAAAAAAATCCCGGATTGGGAAAATTCCGGCTCGGGAAAATTCCAGCTCAGGAAAATTCCAGTTCTGGAAAATTCCAGTTCTGGAAAATTCCGGCTCGGGAAAATTCCGGTTCTGGAAAATTCCGGTTCCGGAAAATTCCAGTTTGGGAAAATTCCGGCTCGGGAAAATTCCGGTTCTGGAAAATCCCAGATTGGGAAAATTCCAGCTCGGGAAAATTCCAGCTTGGGAAAATTCTGGCTCCGGAAAATTCCAGTTCTGGAAAATTCCGGCTTGGGAAAGTCCCGGCTCAGGAAAAATTCCATCCCCTCCTTCCCAGGCTCAGCCGAGCTCTTGGAATTCCCTCCAAGAGTTGGGAAAACCGGAGGAATCCCCCAAATTCCCGGCAATCCCAGAATTCCCAAGGTGGGAAAAGCGACTTTTCCCAGCTGCCCATCCCCATTCCCGAGGAATTCCCGAGTTTTCCGAAAAATCCGAGAAAAGTCCCAGAAAAATCTGGGGAAAATCCCGGAAAAATCCTGGAAAAAATCCGGGGAAAAATCCCAGAAAATCACAGAAAAATCTGGGAAAAATCTGGGAAAAATCCCAGAAAAATCCCAGAAAAGTCCCAGAAAAATCTGGGAAAAATCTGGGAAAAATCCTGGAAAAATCCCGGAAAAATCCTGGAAAAAATTATGGAAAAATCCCAGAAAATCACAGAAAAATCCCAGAAAAATTTCTGGGAAAAATCCTAGAAAAATCACAGAAAAATCCGGGAAAAATCCCAGAAAAATCCCAGAAAAAATCATGGAAATATCCCAGAAAATCCCAGAAAAATCTGGGGAAAATCCCGGAAAAATCTGGGGAAAAATCCCAGAAAAATCCAGGAAAAAATCCGGGGAAAAATCCCAGAAAATCCCGGAAAAATCCGGGAAAAATCCCATAAAACTCCTGGAAAAAATCATGGAAAAATCCCAGAAAATCCCAGAAAAATCCAGGGAAAAATCTGGGGAAAAATCCCAGAAAATCCGGGGAAAATCCCAGAAAATCCCAGAAAAATCGGGAAAATCCCCCAAATCACTTTTCCCACCTCCCCATCCCGGTTGCCGAGGAATTCCCGAGTTTCCCGGCGGGAATTCCGCCGGGATCGGGCGGCCTCTCACCGTTGGCCGCCGCCAGCTCGGCGAAGGTGCGGAGCACGAAGGGGTGGGGCAGAATTCCCGGCTGGAATTTGCCCAGCACCTCTTCCATGACTTTGTTCAGGAAGCGCTTCCCGATTTCCACCAGGACGTCGCTGGCGGCCTCCTGCCACTCCTGGATGGGCTCCTGGAATTCCGGGAATTTCGGGAATGCCGGGAATTCCGGGAAGGGTTGGGATGGGAGGAGCGATCCCGTCGCGATCCTTCCATGGGTTGGGAGCTCCCCGGGATTCCAGAAAGTTCCCAAAAGCTCCCAGAAGTCCCCGAAAGGTCCCAGATTTCCCCAAAATTCCCCATAACGTCCCAAAAATTCCCCAAAACTTCCTGAATTTTCCAAAAATTCCCCACGACTTCACAAAATTTCCCAAGCTTTCCAAAAATTCCCAAAGTTTCCCCAAAATTCCCCAAACCTCCCGAAACTTTTCCCCAAAATTCCCAAACTCCCCAAAAACTTCCCAAAAATTCCTGAAGTTTCCCCAAATCCGACCATTCCCAATTCCACCATTCCCAATCCCATTCCCATTCCCCATCCCATTCCCAATCCCATTCCCATTCCCCATCCCATTCCCACCAATCCAAATCCCACCATTCCCATCTTTTCCAATCCCCCCATTCCCATTCCCAATCCCCCCAATCCCAATCTCCCCATTCTCAATCCCACCATTCCCCCCATTCCCATTCCCAATCCCAAATCCCAATCCCACCATTCCCAATCCCCCCCTTCCCAATCCCATTCCCAATCCCATTCCCAATCCCCCCATTCCCATTCCCAATCCCATTCCCATCCCATTCCCAATGCCCCCATTCCCAATCCCACTATTCCCAATCCCAATCCCCTCATTCCCAATCCCATTCCCATTCCCCATCCCATTCCCACCAATCCCAATCCCACCATTCCCAATCCCACTATCTCCAATCCCAACCCCATTCCCAGTCCCCCCATTCCCATTCCCACCATTCCCAATCCCAATCCCCTCATTCCCAATCCCATTCCCACCATTCCCGTTCCCATTCCCACCATTCACAATCCCATTCCCATTCCCAATCCCCTCATTCCCATTCCCAAATCCCATTCCCAATCCCGAACCCCCACCCCCGTTCCCACCTTGGATTTGGTCATCTCGTGGGACGCCAGCGCCGCCGCGGCCGCGGCCGGGCCCTTGCGCAGCTCCCCCAGGTGCTTCCGGATCACCGATTCCATGGAGCGCAGCACGATCACGCGGAACGGATAGGGCAGCTGGGAACGGGGCGGGAATGCGGGATGGGCACCGGGACGGGCACCGGGAGGGGCACCGGGATGGGCTCTGGGATGGGCTCTGGGATGGGCACCGGGATGGGCACCGGGATGGGCACCGGGATGGGCAGCTGGGAACGGGGCGGGAATGCGGGATGGGCACCGGGATGGGCAGCTGGGAACGGGGCGGGAATGCGGGATGGGCACCGGGATGGGCAGCTGGGAACGGGGCGGGAATGCGGGATGGGCACCGGGATGGGCAGCTGGGAACGGGGCGGGAATGCGGGATGGGCACCGGGATGGGCACCGGGATGGGCTCTGGGATGGGCACCGGGATGGGCACTGGGATGGGCACCGGGATGGGCTCCGGGATGGGCTCCGGGATGGGCACCGGGATGGGCTCCGGGATGGGCTCCGGGATGGGCACCGGGATGGGCAGCTGGGAACGGGGCGGGAATGCGGGATGGGCACCGGGACGGGCACCGGGATGGGCACCGGGACGGGCACCGGGATGGGCTCCGGGATGGGCTCTGGGATGGGCTCTGGGATGGGCTCTGGGATGGGCACTGGGATGGGCACCGGGATGGGCAGCTGGGAACGGGGCGGGAATGCGGGATGGGCACCGGGATGGGCACCGGGATGGGCACTGGGATGGGCTCCAGGATGGGCTCTGGGATGGGCACCGGGATGGGCTCTGGGATCGGCCTTGGGATGGGCACCGGGATCATCTGGGATGGGCACCGGGATGGGCACCGGGATGGGCACTGGGATGGGCTCTGGGATGGGCACGGGGATGGGCACTGGGATGGGCACTGGGATGGGCACTGGGATGGGCACTGGGATGGGCTCTGGGATGGGCACCGGGATGGGCACCGGGATGGGCAGCTGGGAACGGGGCGGGAATGCGGGATGGGCACCGGGACGGGCACCGGGATGGGCACCGGGATGGGCACCGGGATGGGCAGCTGGGAACGGGGCGGGAATGCGGGATGGGCACCGGGACGGGCACCGGGATGGGCACCGGGATGGGCACCGGGATGGGCAGCTGGGAACGGGGCGGGAATGCGGGATGGGCACCGGGATGGGCACCGGGACGGGCACCGGGATGGGCAGCTGGGAACGGGGCGGGAATGCGGGATGGGCACCGGGACGGGCACCGGGATGGGCTCTGGGATGGGCACCGGGATGGGCTCCGGGATGGGCTCTGGGATGGGCTCTGGGATGGGCACCGGGATGGGCACCGGGATGGGCAGCAGGGAACGGGGCGGGAATGCGGGATGGGCACCGGGATGGGCACCGGGATGGGCACTGGGATGGGCACCGGGATGGGCAGCTGGGAACGGGGCGGGAATGCGGGATGGGCACCGGGATGGGCACCGGGATGGGCACCGGGATGGCCACTGGGATGGGCACCGGGATGGGCACCGGGATGGGCTCTGGGATGGGCACTGGGATGGGCTCCGGGATGGGCACCGGGATGGGCACCGGGATGGGCACTGGGACGGGCACCGGGATGGGCACCGGGATGGGCTCCGGGATGGGCTCCGGGATGGGCACCGGGATGGGCACCGGGATGGGCAGCTGGGAACGGGGCGGGAATGCGGGATGGGCACCGGGACGGGCACCGGGATGGGCACCGGGATGGGCACCGGGATGGGCACTGGGACGGGCACCGGGATGGGCACCGGGATGGGCACTGGGATGGGCTCCGGGATGGGCACCGGGATGGGCTCTGGGATCGGCCTTGGGATGGGCACCGGGATCATCTGGGATGGGCACCGGGATGGGCACCGGGATGGGCACCAGGATGGGCTCTGGGATGGGCACCGGGATGGGCACCGGGATGGGCACCGGGATGGGCTCTGGGATCGGCCTTGGGATGGGCACCGGGATCATCTGGGATGGGCACCGGGATGGGCACCGGGATGGGCACCAGGATGGGCTCTGGGATGGGCACCGGGATGGGCACCGGGATGGGCACCGGGATGGGCTCTGGGATCGGCCTTGGGATGGGCACCGGGATCATCTGGGATTATCTGTGATTAACTGGGATCAACTGGGATCAGCTCAGATTAGCTGGGACCAGCTGGGATCTGGGCCCATCCCGCTGTGCCAAGGGGAAGCTCCAATCCTGGGAATTTTGGGGTCTCTGGGAAAAGGATATGGAGGGGTGGGGAATGGGATGGGAATTCTGGGAATGGGATGGGATTCGGATGGGAATGGGAATTCTGGGAATGGGGATGGGATGGGAATGGGATTGGGATTGGAATGGGAATAGGTTGGGATGGGAATGGGGATGGGATGGGATTGGGAACGGGGATGGGATGGGATGGGATGGGAATGGGATTGGGAATTCTGGGAATGGGAATGGGATGGGGATAGGATGGGACGGGAATGGGATGGGAATGGCTCCAGAGAAATTCCCAGGAGCGGCCAAGGGAGCTGGGAGAGCTCATCCCAGAGAAAAGTGGGATTGAAGGGATCCAGGGGGGATCCAGGGCGGGATCTGCTGGCCGGGAACAGGGACAGGAGCAGAGGGAGCGGCCTCGGGCTGGGATTTTCGGGAATATCCCCCTGGAAAGGGCTGCCCGGGCTGGAATTCCGGGCTGGAGCGGCCATTCCCGGCTGGAATCGCCCTCGCTGGGGGGGTGGGATGGGAGCAGGGCTGGGATTGGGGATTTTTGGGGATTTTTTGGGGATTTTTTTCGGGATTTTTTTGGGAATTTTGGGGATTTTTGGGGGATTTTTTTGGAATTTCCCATCCCTGTGGATTTGGGATGGGTTCAGGGCCAGGATTTGGGATCCCCATTCCCAGGATTTCCCATCCCTGTGGAATTTGGGATGGAACCAAGGCCCGGGCGTGGCTTTGAAGGCTCCATCGGAATTTCCCCACCTCCCCAACCCTGGGAATTCCCGGAATTCCCGGAATTCCCGACCTTCTCGTGCTGCCGCAGGTACTCTCCGCAGGCGTCCAGGATCTCCTCGGGATCCGCGTCTCCCAGGGAACACAGGGAATCGTGGATCTGCTCCTGCACCTCGGGATCCTTGTCCGTGGTCGCGTCCATCAGCGTCACCGCCAGCCCTGCAAGGGTCGCGATTCCCGGGATTCCGACTCCGGGATCCTCCAACCCCCCCCAAATTCCCAACCCTTCTTCCCATTCCAAAGGGGCTCCTCCGTCCTCCCGGGGTTTCTCCTCCAGGCCAAGGCTCTGAGATTCCCGGTTGGAGCAGGAATTCCGGAGCATCCCCGTTTGGGGATTTTTCCCGGTTTTCCAAGGTTTCCGAGCCCTCAAAGCCGCCGATCCCTGTTCCCATCCCATCCTCGATTCCCTTAAAAAAGCCGGGAGAAGCGAGCAGGACAGGGAATCCTTCCCGGATTCATCCCGGAATTATCTCCCCAAGAGCCCAACCGGAGCAGAGGCAGCGCCCGGGATCGGCTCCCAGCGCTGGGAATCGCAGCATTCCCTGCTCCCACCCCCCGATCCGGCCGGAATTCCCATTCCCACGGGAAAAGGCGGGAATGGCCGGCTGCACTCACGCCGGATGCGGGATTCCATCATGCTCCGCGTCTCCAGCTTTCCCGGGAAGGGCGGGCGCCCGGGATTCCCCGGAGAACCTATTGTTCCACGCTGGGATGGGAATTCCAGGGAGAAGGGGGATGGGATGGGATGGGATGGGAATGGGATGGGATGGGAATGGGATGGGATGGGATGGGATGGGATGGGATGGGATGGGATGGGAAGGGGTTGATTCCAGGTGGGAATGGGGACAGAGGCTCTGATCCCGATGGGAATTCAATGGGAATCTCTGATCTCGGTGGGAATTCAATGGGAAGGGGCTGATCCCACTGGGAATTCAATGGGAATCTCTGATCCCAGTGGGAATTCAATGGGAATCTCTGATCCCACTGGGAATTCAATGGGAATCTCTGATCTGGATCGGAATTCAATGGGAATCTCCGATCCCAATGGGAATCCAATGGGAAGGGGCTGATCCCACTGGGAATTCAATGGGAATCTCTGATCTGGATCGGAATTAAACGGGAATCTCTGATCCCACTGGGAATTCAATGGGAATCTCTGATCCCACTGGGAATTCAATGGGAATATCTGATCTGGATCGGAATTAAACGGGAATCTCTGATCCCATTGGGAATTCAATGGGAATCTCTGATCCCACTGGGAATGGGGACAGAGGCTCTGATCCCGATGGGAAAGGAGAGGGAGGCTCTGATCCCACTGGGAATCCAATGGGAATCTCTGATCTGGATCAGAATTCAATGGGAATCTCTGATCCCAATGGGAATCCAATGGGAAGGGGCTGATCCCACTGGGAATTCAGTGGGAATCTCTGATCTGGATCGGAATTAAACGGGAATCTCTGATCCCACTGGGAATTCAATGGGAATCTCTGATCCCACTGGGAATGGGGACAGAGGCTCTGATCCCGATGGGAAAGGAGAGGGAGGCTCTGATCCCACTGGGAATCCAATGGGAATCTCTGATCTGGATCAGAATTCAATGGGAATCTCTGATCCCGATGGGAATCCAATGGGAAGGGGCTGATCCCACTGGGAATTAAACGGAAATCTCTGATCCCACTGGGAATTCAACGGGAAGGGGATGATCCCACTGGGAATTCAATGGGAAGCTCAAATCCGGGTGGGAATTTAATGGGAATCTCTGAGCCAGGTGGGAATTAAACAGGAATCTCTGATCCCACTGGGAATTCAATGGGAATCTCTGATCCCACTGGGAATCAAACGGGAATCTCTGATCTGGATTGGAATTAAATGGGAATCTCTGATCCCAGTGGGAATTCAATGGGAAGGGGCTGATCCCGGTGGGAATGAAACGGGAATCTCTGATCCCGGCGGGAATTCAATGGGAAGGGGCTGATCCCGGTGGGAATGAAATGGGAATTCAGTGGGAATTCAGGGCAGCGATTCCGATCCCGCTGGGAACGAGGAAGGAGCCGCTGCTCCCGCCGGGAATTCCGCGTCAGGGCACAGCCAGGCCGGGAGAAGTTCGGGAATTCCGGGAGCTTCCATGGGATCCTTCCTTATCCAGGTGGGAGCCGCCGCGTCCCGGGATTCCTGCGCCTCTTCCCGAGGGTCCTCCTGAGAGTGGGAAAAGGGGTTCACATCCCCCCCAATCCCCAAAAAAACCCCAAAAACTCATTCCTGGGAATCCCAATCCCAAAAAAACCCCCAAATCCATTCCTGGGAATCCCCAAAAAAAAACCCAAACCCCATTCCTGGGAATCCCAATCCCAAAAAAACCACCCCCCAACCCATTCCTGGGAATCCCAAAAAAACCCCAAACCCATTCCTGGGAATCCAAACCCCAAACCCATTCCCAGGAATCCCAATCCCAAAAAAAACCCCCCAAAACCCATTCCTGGGAATCCCAATCCCAAAAAAAACCCCAAAACGCATTCCCAGAAATCCCAATCCCAAAAAAACCCCCAAACCAAATCCCGGGAATCCCAATCCCAAAAAAACCCCCAAACCCATTCCTGGGAATCCCAAAAAAACCCCAAACCCATTCCTGGGAATCCAAACCCCAAACCCATTCCCGGGAATCCCAATCCCAAAAAAACCCCTAAAACCCGAAAAGGGGGAAAAAAGGGGGAAAAAGGGGGAAAAGGGGGAAAAAAGGGAAAAAGGAAAAAAAGGGGGGTAAAGGGGAAAGATTGGGAAAAAGGGGGCAAAAAGGAGGGGGAAGGGGGGAAAAAAGGGGGAAGAAGGGGGAAAAGGGGGAAAAAGAGGGAAAAAGGGGGGGAAAGGGAGAAAAAGGGGAAAAAATGGGGGAAAAGGGAGAAAAAGGGGGGAAAAAAGGGGAAAAAAGTGAGGGAAAAGGGGAAGAAAGGGGGGAAAAGGGTGAAAAAACTGGGAAAAAAGGGTGAAAAAGGGGGGGAAAGAGGAAATAAAGGGGAAAAAAGCGGGATAAAGGGGAAAATAGGCGGAAAAGGGGGAAATGGGGGAAAATGGGGGGAAATGGAGAGAAATGGGGAAAATGGGGAAAAAAGGGGGGAAAAATGGGGGAAAAAGGGGAAAAATGGGGGGAAAGGGGGGAAAAGGGGGGAAAAGGGGGAAAAAGGGGGGAAAAAGGGGGGGAAAAGGGGAAAAATGGGGGAAAAGGGGAAGAGGGGGAAAAAGGGGAAAAAGGGGGAAAACGGGGGAAAAGGGGGGAAAAGGAAAAAAAGGGGGGGAAAGGGGGAAAAAATGGGGGGAAAATGGGGAAAAAGGGAGGAAAGGGGGGGAAAATGGGGAAAAAGGGGAAAAAGGGGGAAACGGGAAAAAAAGGGGGAAAAAGGGGGAAAAAAGGGGGAAAAAAGGGGGAAAAAAGGGGGGAAAATGGGGGAAAATGGGAAAAAGGGGGAAGAAAGTGGGGAAAAGGGGGAAAAAGGGGAAAAAAACGGGGGGAAAAGGGGAAAAAATTGGGAAAAAGGGGGGAAAGGCGGGAAAAAAAGGGGGGAAAAGGGGAAAAAAGGAGGAAAAATGAGGGAAAAATGGGGGAAAAGGGGGGGAAGGGGGGAAAAAGGGTGAAAAAATGGGGAAAAAAGGGTGAAAAAATGGGGGGGAAAGGGGGAAAAGCCGGAAAAAGGGGGGAAAGGGGGAAAAAGGGAGGAAAAAAGCCCAGGGAATTTTCAGGCCGGGCGCATCCCAGGGATGACATTCCAGAGTTTTCCAGCTGCTCCGGACGAGCCGGCTCCGAAGGGATCCGTTCCCTGCCCTTGCCAGGGGCGCCGGGATTTTTTTCCTCCCCCCCCTCGGGAATTTTAGGAAAGGATTCCCAACCCCCCCCCCCCCCCCCCCCTCCTTTTTGGGGGGTTTCATCCCAAATTTGGGATTTTCGTGGGTTGTTGTTTTTTTTCCCCCCCCCTCCTGGGATGGGAAAAGCGGGGGAGGGGCCGCACCTGGGGCAGGTGAGGGGTGGGGGGGGGTCGGAGCCTCATCCCAAAGCGGGATCCCCATGGGGGGGGGATTTTCCCATTGGGAATGGGGGGAAAAGAGGGACAGGGAGGTCCCAAAATGGGGCGGGGGGGGTCCCGCGCAGGCCTTGGGAGTTTCCCGGGAATCTCCGGCAGCTCCCGCCAGATTTCCCCCCGCCGCCCCATCCTCCTCCTCCTCCTCCTCCTTTTCCTTCTCCATCCCAAATATTCCCAAATTCCCGATCCGAAATCCCCCGTCCCAAATTTCCCCCCCCCCACCCGGCACTCACCGGGACCCGCCCGGCGCCGCTTCCGGGTGCGGAGGCCACGCCCCTTCCGAAGCCACGCCCCCTCCCTGTCACTCCAAGGCCACGCCCCCATCCCGAGCGCTGATTGGCTGAGCGGGGAAAGGGGGCGGAGTCAGGCAGTGAGGGGCGGCCCCGCCCCCCCCAGCGGTGCTGGCGCCCCCTGGCGGGGCGGGAAGGGAATGACGGCGATGGCCCCAAATTCGGCTCCATTGACCCCAAATTCGGCTCCATTGACCCCAAATTCCATCCCAATGCCCCAAATTCGGCTCCATTGACCCCAAATTCCATCCCATTGACCCCAAATTCGGCTCCATTGACCCCAAATTCGGCTCCATTGACCCCAAATTCCATCCCAATGCCCCAAATTCGGCTCCATTGACCCCAAATTCCATCCCATTGACCCCAAATTCTGCTCCATCGACCCCAAATTCGGCTCCATTGTCCCCAAATTCGGCTCCATCGACCCCAAATTCCATCCCAATGTCCCAAATTCAGCTCCATTGTCCCCAAATTTGGCTCCATCGACCCCAAATTCCATCCCATTGACCCCGAATTCGGCTCCATTGACCCCAAATTCGGCTCCATTGACCCCAAATTCCATCCCATTGACCCCAAATTCGGCTCCATTGACCCCAAATTCCATCCCAATGCCCCAAATTCGGCTCCATTGACCCCAAATTCCATCCCATTGACCCCAAATCCCCTCCCATTGTCCCCAAATTCCATCCCAATGTCCCCAAATCCCCCCTCAGTGTCCCCAAATCCCCCCCAAGGGCCCCAAATGCCCCCAATGTCCCCAAATCCCCTCCCGATGTCCCCAAATCCATCCCAATGTCCCCAAATTCCCCCTCAGTGTCCCCAAATCTCCTCCCGATGTCCCCAAATTCCATCCCAATGTCCCCAAATTCCCCCTCAGTGTCCCCAAATCTCCTCCCGATGTCCCCAAATTCCATCCCATTGTCCCCAAATTCCCCCTCAGTGTCCCCAAATCCCCCCTCAGTGTCCCCAAATCCATCCCACTGTCCCCAAATCTCCTCCTGATGTCCCCAAATTCCATCCCAATGTCCCCAAATTCCATCCCAATGTCCCCAAATCCATCCCAATGTCCCCAAATCCATCCCACTGTCCCCAAATCCCCCCCTCAGTGTCCCCAAATCCCCCTCAATGTCCCCAAAATCCCCCCTTGGCGTCCCAAATCCTGCCCATTGTCCCCAAATCCCCCCTCGGTGTCCCCAAACTCAGCTCCATTGTCCCCAGATCCCCCCCAAGGGCCCCAAATGCCCCCAATGTCCCCAAATTCGGCTCCAATGTCCCCAAAATTCCCCCTTGGCGTCCCAAATCCTGCCCATTGTCCCCAAATTCCATCCCAATGTCCCCAAATCCCCCCTCAGTGTCCCCAAACTCAGCTCCAATGTCCCCAAATCCCTCCCAGTTGTCCCCAAATCCCCCCTCAGTGTCCCCAAATCCCCCCATTGTCCCCAAATCTCCTCCTGATGTCCCCAAATTCCATCCCAATGTCCCCAAATCCCCCCCAATGTCCCCAAATTCCCCCTCAGTGTCCCCAAATCCCCCTCAGTGTCCCCAAAATCCCCCCTTGGCGTCCCAAATCCCCCCCCAGTGTCCCCAAATTCGGCTCCATTGTCCCCAAATCCCCTCCCCCCCCCCCCCAAATGTCCCCCACCAGATTTGGGGTCAAAGCCTTTTATTGGCTGGGGGGGGGAGGGGACAGGCAGGGCCACCACGGTGACCCTGGGGGGGGGAGAGAGACACACGGTCACCATGGCAACCATGGGGGGGGGGGAGACACACGGTCACCGTGGCAACCATTGGGGGGGGGGGACACACGGTCACCATGGCAACCATTGGGGGGGGGGGGACACACGGTCACCATGGCAACCACTGGGGGGGGACACACGGTCACCATGGCAACCATTGGGGGGACACACACGGTCACCGTGGCAACCACTGGGGGGACACGATGTCACCGTCACCATGGCAACCCTTGGGGACACCACGTGGCCACCATGGTGACCCTTGGGGACACACGGTCACCGTCACCATGGCAACCCTTGGGGACACGTTGTCACTGTCTCCACGGCGACCCTTGGGGGGACACACGGTCATCATGGCAACCCTTGGGGTCACACGGTCACCGTCACCATGGCAACCCTTGGGGACACATGGTCACTCCAGGGGCTCCTTGGGCACACGCTGTCACTGTCACCATGGCAACCATTGGGGACACACAGTCACCGTCACCATGGCAACCCTTGGGGTCACACGGTCACTCCAGTGGCTCCTCGAGGTCACATTGTCACTGTCACCATGGCAACACTTGGGGTCACACGGTTACCGTCACTATGGCAACCCCTGGGGACACACCGTCCTTGTGGTGGCTCCTTGGGGAGACGATGTCACTGTCACCATGGCAACCCCTGGGGTCACACAGTCACCGTCACCATGGCAACCCTTGGAGACACACATCACTGTCACCATGGCAACCCCTGGGGTCACACGATGCCACCATCACCATGGCAACCCTTGGTGTCACACCCTCCTTGTGGTGGCTCCTTGGGGAGACGATGTCACCGTCACCATGGCAACCCTTGGGGACACACGGTCACTCCAGTGGCTCCTCGAGGACACGATGTCATTGTTGCCATGACAACCCTTGGGGACATACATCACCGTCACCACGGCAACCCTTGGGGACACAATGTCACCGTCACCATGGCAACCCTTGAAGAAACATTGTCACTGTCACCATGGCAACCCTTGGGGACACATTGTCACTCCAGTGGCTTCTTGGGGACACGATGCCACCGTCACCATGGCAACCCTTGGGGACACGTTGTCACTGTCACCATGGCAACCCTTGGTGTCACACCCTCCTTGCGGTGGCTCCTCGAGGTCACATTGTCACCGTCACCATGGCAACCCTTGGGGTCACCTTGTCACCGTCACCATGGCAACCCCTGGTGTCACACCGCGTCCCCGCCGTGTCCCCCGGGCTCCTTCCGCCGTCACCTCCTCTCCGCCTGTGCCTCCTCCTGCTCCTTCCTCCAGCGCCGCTCCTCCTCCTCCTCCTCCTCGTCAGCCGCCCTCAGGCTCCGCTCCAGCTCCTCGGGAACCTTCACCTCCAGCAGGTTCTCCATGCCCACCTCGGGCTCGTCCCCAATCAGCACCTGCAGGGGAACAAAACCCCAAAGTTCAACCCCAAAAGTGGTCATGGAACGCCAAAAGTGCTCATGGAACCCCAAAAGTGGTCATGGAACCCCAAAAGTGCTCATCGAACCCCAAAAGTGCTCATGGAACCCCAAAAGTGGTCATGGAACCCCAAAAGTGGTCATCGAACCCCAAAAGTGCTCATGGAACCCCAAAAGTGGTCATGGAACGCCAAAAGTGCTCATGGAACCCCAAAAGTGCTCATGGAACCCCAAAAGTGGTCATCGAACCCCAAAAGTGCTCATGGAACCCCAAAAGTGGTCATGGAACCCCAAAAGTGCTCATTGAACCCCAAAAGTGCTCATGGAACCCCAAAAGTGGTCATCGAACCCCAAAAGTGCTCATCGAACCCCAAAAGTGGTCATCGAACCCCAAAAGTGGTCATGGAACCCCAAAAGTGCTCATGGAACCCCAAAAGTGGTCATCGAACCCCAAAAGTGCTCATGGAACCCCAAAAGTGCTCATTGAACCCCAAAAGTGCTCATCGAACCCCAAAAGTGCTCATGGAACCCCAAAAGTGCTCATTGAACCCCAAAAGTGGTCATCGAACCCCAAAAGTGCTCATTGAACCCCAAAAGTGCTGCTTGGAACCTCCAAAAGTCCTCACTGAACCCCCAAAAGTCCTCACTGAACCCCAAAAGTCCTCATTGAACCCCAAAATTCCTTGTCAAACCCCCAAAATTCCTCATGGGAACCCCCAAATACTCCTCATTTAACCCCAAAAGTCCTCATTCAACCCCAAAATTCCTTCTCAAACCCCCAAAATTCCTCATGGGAACCCCCAAAATTCCTCATTGAACCCCCCTAAATTCCTTCTCAAAGCCCCAAAACTTCTCATTGAACCCCAAAATTCCTCATGGAACCCCCAAAAGTCCTCATTGAACCCCAAAATTCCTTCTCAAAGCACCAAAATTCCTCATTTAACCCCCAAAACTCCTCAGTTAACCCCAAAACTCCTCATTGAACCCCAAAAGTCCTTCTCAAATCCCCAAAATTCCTCATTTAACCCCCAAAACTCCTCAGTTAACCCCAAAACTCCTCATTGAACCCCAAAAGTCCTTCTCAAATCCCCAAAATTCCTCATTTAACCCCCAAAACTCCTCAGTTAACCCCAAAACTCCTCATTGAACCCCAAAAGTCCTTCTCAAATCCCCAAAATTCCTCATTTAACCCCCAAAACTCCTCAGTTCACCCCAAAATTCCTTCTCAACCCCCCAAAATTCCTCATTTAACCCCCAAAAGTCCTCATTTCACCCCGAAACTCCTCATTTCACCCCGCAACGCCCTCTCCCCCGCGGGCTCACCTGGATGAGCTGGCGGCAGACGCGGAGCACCCCCGGGTGCTTCTCCCACGCGTGGAGCTCCCGCAGCAGCGCGAAGGAGCCTCGGGAGCGCAGCTGCAGCCGCCCGGCGCCGGTGGCCGAGAGCTGCCAAAAATCCCAAGTGAAACCCCAAAAGTGGGCACTGAACCCCAAAATCCTCATTCGACCCCAAAAATCCCAACTGAAACCCCAAAAGTGAGCACTGAACCCCAAAAGTGCTCATTGAACCCCAAAAGTGGGCATTGAAACCTAAAAATCCTCATTTAACCCCAAAAATCCTCATTGAACCCCAAAAGTGATCATTGAACACCAAAAGTGCTCATTCAACCCCAAAAATGGGCATTGAACCCTAAAAGTGCTCATTGAACCCCAAAAATCCTCATTGAACCCCAAAAATCCCAATTGAAACCCCAAAAGTGGGCAGGGAACCCCAAAAGTGATCACTGAACCCCAAAAGTGGGCATTGAACCCCAAAAATCCCAGTTGAAACCCCGAAAGTGATCACTGAACCCCAAAATTCCTTCTCAAAGCCCCAAAAGTCCTCATTTAACCCCAAAAGTCCTCATTCAACCCCAAAAATCCTCATTTGACCCCAAAATTCCTCATTTGACCCCAAAAGTCCTCACTGAAGCCCCAAAAGTCCTTCTTGGACCCCAAAAATCCTCTTGTAACCCCAAAATTCCTCATGGGAACTCCCAAAAGTCCTCAGTGAACCCCAAAATTCCTTCTCAAAACCCCAAAATCCCTCCTGGAACCCCAAAATTCCCCCTGGAACCCCCCCAGACCCCAGCCCGGCCATTCCCAAATCCCAACCCCTTTTTCCCAGGATTTTGCCCCATTCCCAAATCCCAAACTCCCTTTTTCCCGGGATTTTCCCCCATTCCCAGATTCCCAAACTCCCTTTTTCCCAGGATTTTGCCCCATTCCCAGATTCCCAAACTCCCTTTTTCCCGGGATTTTCCCCCATTCCCAGATTCCCAAATCCCCTTTTTCCCAGGATTTTCCCCCATTCCCAATTCCCAAACTCCCTTTTTCCCAGGATTTTCCCCCATTCCCAGATTCCCAAACTCCCTTTTTCCCAGGATTTTGCCCCATTCCCAAATCCCAACCCCTTTTTCCCGGGATTTTCCCCCATTCCCAGATTCCCAAATCCCCTTTTTCCCAGGATTTTCCCCCATTCCCAATTCCCAAACTCCCTTTTTCCCAGGATTTTCCCCCATTCCCAGATTCCCAAACTCCCTTTTTCCCAGGATTTTGCCCCATTCCCAAATCCCAACCCCTTTTTCCCGGGATTTTCCCCCATTCCCAGATTCCCAAATCCCCTTTTTCCCAGGATTTTCCCCCATTCCCAATTCCCAAACTCCCTTTTTCCCGGGATTTTCCCCCATTCCCAGATTCCCAAATCCCCTTTTTCCCAGGATTTTCCCCCATTCCCAATTCCCAAACTCCCTTTTTCCCAGGATTTTCCCCCATTCCCAGATTCCCAAACTCCCTTTTTCCCAGGATTTTGCCCCATTCCCAAATCCCAACCCCTTTTTCCCGGGATTTCACCCCATTCCCAATTCCCAAACTCCCTTTTTCCCAGGATTTTGCCCCAAATCCCCACCAGCAGCAGCGTTTCCAGCAGCATCCGGCGGATCTCCGGCTCCTCCTCGCGCCGCTGCTCCGGGGGCAGGAACTGCAGCTCCAGGGGCAGCTCTGCCACGGGAAAACACCCCAAAAGTGGGGTTTGGACCCCAAAAGGGGGCACTGGGCCCCAAAAGGGGGCATTGGGCCCCAAAAGTGGGGATTGAACCCCAAAATTCCTGCTTGGAACCCAAAAATCCTCATTGAACCCCAAAAGTGGAGATTGGGCCCCAAAAGTGGGCATTGAACACCAAAATTCCTGCTTGGAAGTCAAAAATCCTCATTGAACCCCAAAAGTGGGGATTGCGCCCCAAAAGTGGGGATTGGACCCCAAAAGTGGGGATTGGACCCTAAAAGTGGGGATTGCGCCCCAAAAGTGGGGATTGGACCCAAAATTCCTGCCTGGAACCCAAAAATCCTCATTGAACCCCAAAAGTGGGCATTGGACCCTAAAAGTGGGGATTGTGCCCCAAAAGTGGGCATTGGACCCCAAAATTCCTGCTTGGAACCCAAAAATCCTCATTGAACCCCAAAAGTGCTCATTGAACCCCAAAATTCCTTCTCAAAGAGCCAAAAATCCTCATTTAAACCTAAAATTCCTTCTCAAAGCCCCAAAAGTGCTGCTTGGAACCCAAAAATCCTCATTGAATCCCAAAAGTGCTGCTGGGAACCCAAAAATGGGCATTGAACCCCAAAATTGCTCATTGAACCCCAAAAGTGGTGATTTAACCCCAAAAGTGGTGCTCAAAGAGCCAAAAGTCCTCATTGAACCCCAAAAGTGCTCATTGAACCCCAAAATTCCTGCTTGGAACCCAAAAGTCCCCACTGAACCCCAAAAGTCCCCATTTAACCCCAAAATTCCTCATTGAACCCCAAAAGTGCTCATTGAACCCCAAAATTCCTTCTGAAAGAGCCAAAAATCCTCATTTAACCCTAAAATTCCCCCTCAAAGCCCCAAAATTCCTGCTCGGAACCCAAAAATTCTCATTTAACCCCAGAAGTCCCCATTTAACCCCAAAAGTGCTGCTCAAAGAGCCAAAATTCCTCATTCAACCCCAAAATTCCTGCTTGGAACCCCAAAATCCTCATTTTACCCCAAAACTCCTTCTGAAAGAGCCAAAACTCCGCATTGAACCCCAAAATTCCCGCTCAAAGAGCCAAAAAATCCTCATTGAACCAAAAAAATCCCTCATTTAACCCCAAAATCCCTCATGGGAACCCCCAAAATCCCTCATTTAACCCCAAAATCCCTCATTTAACCCCAAAATTCCTTCTCGAACTCCCCAAGTCGTCCCTGAACCCAAAAATTCCTGCTTGGATCCCCCAAATCCTCGCCGGAGCCCCAAAATTCCCCAAAAATCCCCAAAGTCCCCCCAAAAAATCCCAAAAATTAACCAAAAGTTCCCCCAAAAAATCCCCAAAATTCCAAAAAATCCCCAAAAATCCCCCAAATCCCGGCCCTGATCCCATCCCACACCCCCAGCAATGGGAAATCCCAAAAAAATCCCCAAAATTCCCAAAAAATCCCAAGAAAATCCCAAAAAATCCCCAAAATTACCCAAAAATTCAAAAAAATCCCAGAAGAAATCCCCAAAATTCCCCTGTCCCCAAAAATCAAAAAAAAATCCCCCAAAAATCCCCAAACTTCCCAAAAAATTCCCCCAAATTCCCCAAAAATTCCCCAAAATTCCCAAAAAAATCCCCCCAAAATTCCCAAAAAATTCCCAAAGTTCCCAAAAAAATTCCCAAAAAAATCCATTAAAAATCCCCAAAATTCCCCATAATTCCCCAAAAATCCCCAAAATTCACCCAAAATCCCCAAAATTCCAAAAAAAATCCTAAAAAATCACTAAAAATCCCCCAAAAATCCCAAAAGATCCCCAAAAAATCCCCCAAAATTTCCCCAAAATCCCCAAAAAAATCCCCAAAAAATCCTCAAAAAATCCCCAAAATTCCCCCAAAATCCCCCTAAAAATCCCCAAAAATCCCCAAAATTCCCCAAAAAATCCACAAATAAATCCAAAAATATTCCTCAAAAACCCCCAAAGTTCCCGAAAATTCCCAAAAAAATTCCCAAAAAATCGCAAAAATCCCCAAAAATCCCCAAACCCCCCCCCCCAAAACCCCCCAAAACATCCCCCAAGAATCCCCAGAGATTCCCCCAAAATTACCCAAAAAATCCCCAAAAATCCCCCAAAATTCCACAAAAAACCCTTAAAAAATCCCAAAAAATTCCCCAAAAATCCCCAAAAATTCCAAAAAATGTCCCAAAACCCCCCAAACCCCCCCAAACGCCCCGAACGCCGCTCACGCTCCGTCTCGTGCGGGGGCAGCTCCTCGGGGCCGGCGAGCGGCAGCAGCAGCGCCGGGAGCGCCTCCAGCGCCGGGCTCAGCAGCCACGCGTGGCAATCTGGGAATTCCAGAGGGAAAATCGGGAATGGGAGCCCGAATCCCGGCCCTGAGCCCATCCCACACCCCCAGCGATGGGAAATCCCCAAAAAATCCCCAAAAAATCCCCCAAAAAATCCCCAAAATTCCCAAAAAAAATCCCCAAAAAATCCCCCAAAAAATCCCCAAAATCCCAAATCCCGGCCCTGATCCCAAATCTGGGAATGGGAGCCCAAATCTGGGAATGGGAGCCCAAATCCCAGCCCTGAGCCCATCCCACACCCCCAGCGATGGGAAATCCCAAAAAAATCCCCAAAAAAATCCCCCCAAAATCGCCCCAAAATCCCAAATCCCGGCCCTGAGCCCATCCCAAATCCCACAGCGATGGGAAATCCCCAAAAAATCCCCAAAAATCCCGAAAAATCCCCCCAAAATCCCCAAAATTCCCCCAAAGAATCCCCAAAATTCCCCAAAAAATTCCCCAAAAAAATCCCAAAAAAATCCCCAAACAATCCCCAAAATCCCAAATCCCGGCCCTGATCCCAAATCCGGGAATGGGAGCCCAAATCCTGGGAATGGGAGCCCAAATCCTGGAATGGGAGCCCAAATCCTGGGAATGGGAGCCCAAATCCTGGGAATGGGGATCCCAAATCCCCAGGGATGGGAATGGTGTCAGAGGCCGGGATCCGCCTGGGGTGGGGATGGGAAATCCCGGGAAAAGGCAGGGAATTCCTGAAAGCTGGGAAAGGGGCAGGAATTCCTTAAAGTTGGAAAGAACACAGGGAATTTCTTAAATCTGGAAAAACCCTGAGAATTCCTTAAAGCTGGGAAATCCATGGAAATCCTAAAAGCTGGAAAAAGGCAGGGAATTCCTCAAAGTTGGGGGAAAAAGCAGGGAATTGCTTCCATCTAAAATAGGGCAGGAATTCCTTAAAGCTGGGAAAAGAAACCCTGGGAACTCCCTAAACCTGGAAAAAGGGGCAGGAATTCCTTAAATCTGGAAAAACCCCGGGAATTCCCTAAACCTGGAAAAAGGGGCAGGACTTCCCTAAACCTGGAAAAAAACCCCGGGAATTCCTTAAATCTGGAAAAACCTCGGGAATTCCTTAAAGCTGGAAAAGACCCTGGGAATTCCTTAAATCTAAAAAAGGGCAGGAATTCCTTAAACCTGGAAAAAATCCCGGGAATTCCTCAAAGCTGGAAAAAGGGGCAGGAATTCCTTAAAGCTGGAAAAACCCTGGGAATTCCTTAAAGCTGGAAAAGACCCCGGGAATTCCCTAAACCTGGAAAATCCTGGGAATTCCTTAAAGCCGGAAACAACCCGGGGAATTCCTTAAACCTGGAAAAAACCCAAGGAATTCCTAAAAGCTGGAAAAATCCCCGGGAATTCCTTAAACCTGGAAAAAAACCCTGGGAACTCCCTAAACCTGGAAAAAGGGGCAGGAATTCCCTAAACCTGGAAAAAACCCATGGAATTCCTTAAAGCTGGAAAAGACCCCGGGAACTCCCTAAACCTGGAAAAAGGGGCAGGAATTCCCTTAAACCTGGAAAAAAACCCCGGGAATTCCTTAAAGCTGGAAAAGACCCCGGGAATTGCTTAAATCTGAAAAAAAGGGCAGGAAATTCCTTAAACCTAGAAAAACTCAGGGAATTCCTTAAAGCTGGAAAAAATCAGGGAATTCCCTAAACCTGGAAAAAGGGGCAGGAATTCCCTAAACCTGGAAAAAACCCCCGGGAATTCCTTAAAGCTGGAAAATCCAGGGAATTCCTTAAAGCTGGAAAAAACCCAAGGAATTCCTAAAAGCTGGAAAAAACCCTGGGAATTCCTAAAAGCCGGAAAAAACCCCTGGAATTCCTTAAACCTGGAAAAAACCCAGGGAATTCCTGTGCTCCTATCCCCGTTCCCTGGGAGCAGATCCCACCCCGGATCCCCCCCCGGATCCCCCCAAGCCCGCTTTTCCCGGGATCAGCCGCTCCCAGGCCCTCTCCCAGGCCCCTCCCAGCCGCATTCCCGCATTCCCAAGGCCGCATTCCCAGGATTTTTACCGTGCTCGAAGCAGCAGTTCCGCAGAGCCCCCACGACCCCGCGCCGCAGCTCAGCCGAGTCCGGGCTCCGGATGAGCGGCAGCAGCCGCGGCACCAGCGGCCTGCGGGGCACGCCAGGTCACCCTTAACACCCTTTTAGTCCCGATTTTCCCACTTTTATCCTCATTTTTTTCCCCATTTTTCCCTCACCGGGAGCGCTCCAGCAGCTCCGCAGAGCCCTCACGGCCCCGCGCCTCAGCTCGGCCGAGCCCGGGCCCCAGCGGGACACTCCCGCTCACCCTTTTGTTCCCGATTTTCCCCCTTTTATCCCATTTTTTCACCCCTTTTATCCCAATTTTTCCCCCCTTTGATCCCCGATTTTCCCTCACCGGGAGCGCTCCAGCAGCTCCGCAGAGCCCTCACGGCCCCGCGCCTCAGCTCCCGCCCCAGCGGGACACTCCTGCTCACCCTTTTAGCCCATTTTGCCCCCTTTTATCCCCATTTCCCACCCTTTTATTCCCGATTTCCCCCCTTTTTATCCCAATTTTTCCCCCTTTTTTCCCATTTTGCCCCATTTTATCCCCGATCTTTCCTCACCGGGAGCGCTCCAGCAGCTCCGCAGAGCCCCCACGGCCCCGCGCCTCGGCTCCCGCCCCAGCGGGACACTCCCGCTCACCCTTAACACCCTTTTACCCCCAATTTTCCCACTTTTTATCCCGATTTTTCCCCCTTTTATCCCCAATTTTCCCACTTTTATCCCAATTTTCCCCCTTTTATCCCCGATTTTCCCTCACCGGGAGCGCTCCAGCAGCTCCGCAGAGCCCTCACGGCCCCGCGCCTCAGCTCCCGCCCCACCGGGACACTCCCGCTCACCCTTAACACCCTTTTATCCCAAATTTGCCCCCTTTTATTCCCGATTTTCACCCTTTTATCCCAATTTTTCCCCCTTTTATTCCGATTTTCCCCCTTTTATTCCCATTTTTCCCTCACGGGGAGAGCTCCAGCAGCTCCGCAGAGCCCCCACGGCCCCGCGCCTCAGCTCGGCCGAGCCCGGGCCCCAGCGGGACACTCCCGCTCACCCTTTTAGCCCATTTTTACCCCTTTTATCCCATTTTTCCCCCTTTTACCCCCGATTTTCCCACTTTTATCCCCATTTTACCCCCTTTTCTCCCCATTTTTCCCTCACCGGGAGCGCTCCAGCAGCTCCGCAGATCCCCCACGGCCCCGCGCCTCAGCTCCCGCCCCACCGGGACACTCCCGCTCACCCTTAACACCCTTTTATCCCAAATTTGCCCCCTTTTATTCCCGATTTTCACCCTTTTATCCCAATTTTTTCCCCCTTTTATTCCCGATTTTCCCCCTTTTATTCCCATTTTTCCCTCACGGGGAGAGCTCCAGCAGCTCCGCAGAGCCCCCACGGCCCCGCGCCTCAGCTCGGCCGAGCCCGGGCCCCAGCGGGACACTCCCGCTCACCCTTTTAGCCCATTTTGCCCCCTTTCGTCCCCATTTCCCACACTTTTATCCCAATTTTTCCCCCTTTTATTCCGATTTTCCCCTTTTCTCCCCATTTTTCCCTCACCAGGAGCGCTCCAGCAGCTCCGCAGAGCCCCCACGGCCCCGCGCCTCAGCTCGGCCGAGCCCTCACGGCCCCGCCCCAGCGGGACACTCCCGCTCACCCTTTTAGCCCATTTTTACCCCTTTTATCCCATTTTTCCCCCTTTTACCCCCGATTTTCCCACTTTTATCCCCATTTTACCCCCTTTTCTCCCCATTTTTCCCTCACCGGGAGCGCTCCAGCAGCTCCGCAGATCCCCCACGGCCCCGCGCCTCAGCTCCCGCCCCACCGGGACACTCCCGCCCACCCTTCCCACCCTTTTATCCCCGATTTTCCCCCTTTCACCCCCGATTTTCCCTCACCGGGAGCGATCCAGCAGCACTCGGCGGCCCTCGGGCGCTTGGCTGAGGTTGCAGAGCAGCGCCCCGAGCTCCGCCGGGGGCCGGGCCCCGCTCAGCGCCCTCAGCAGCGGCTCCGCGCCGGGGCCCAGCGCCCGCAGCACCCGCGGGGCCGCCTCGGGCTCGCGGCTCAAGTTGGCCAGGAGCCCGCAAACGGCTCCGGAGCTCGGGACAAGCGGCAGCAACGGCGGCAGAGCCGCGAGAAGCGGCTCCAGCGCCGCGGGCTCGGCGGACGCGTTCACCAGAGCGGCCAAGGCCGTGTGGGCACCACGCGAGGCCGAGGCGGCCATGGCGGCCAAGGCCGATAAGGCCGCGGGGTTGGAGGCCAGCAGCGCCCGGCCTGAGGCGCTGCCGGACAGAGCCAGCGCGGCCTCGGCCGCTTCGGGAGCGGCGGGAGAGGATGGGGAGAGCAGCGCCGTGAGCTCCGACAGCGCCGTGGCCGCCGCGGCCTCGCTGCTCGCCTCCGCCATCGCCGCGGCTTCCTTCGTCTCCGCCGCCATGGCGCCGCGTCGCTTGGCAACGGCGGGATTGACGGGTGTAACAGCCAATCAGCGCCGGGAAAACAGAGGCGGGGAGGAAACGAGCCAATGGGGTGCGGGTATGCTACCGGAAAAGGCGGGACATAGGGAGAGGTTCGGCGGCCAGGGCCGGTCCCTCACACACGGCGACATTTAGGCCACAAAAACACGAACGGAGCCGGCTCCGCGCAGGTCGCGGCCGCTCGCGGGGTCCCGCCCGCCAGCGGGACCGACCAGCACCGCCTTCAGCTCCGACTCTAAAACGTACATTATTTTCACTTTCCTACCAATTATTCGGTAACGCGGGCAGGAGCTGCGGAATTTTCCATCCAATCATCCCAAACTACTTTTACTGCAAAATACGGAGTGGTAGAAGGAGAAGAAGCTTCAAAGAACAACAGCAATCCTCCTGATATTTTGATATTTTTTACTCTGATCTATTTACTACAAAGATATTTTTAGATTTTTTGGTATTTTTTTACTCCTATCTATTCACTACAAAGAGAAGCCCAAAACCTCTGAATCTTTCACCCTGGGACAATCTCACTCGGCATTCCCGCCACTGCATTTTCCAGTTCTTGTCTGACTGTTGGGAATTTTTCCCAAGGTTTGAAGCCAAACCAGCGCTGTTCAGGGGGGTAAAACCCCCTAAAAACAGGCAGAGAAATCCTCGCGGCACTCGGGGTTCCTACACCTGTAAAAGGCTGCGTGACCCAAACGCGATTCCGGGGCTGCTCTGGGCTCGGGGCCACCTTTGGGGTCACTTTTGGGGTCATTTTTGGGTTTAGGGACTGGGAGCTGGGTTTAGGGACTGGGAGCTGGATTTAGGGACTGGGAGCTGGGTTTTAGGGACCGGGAGCTGGGTTTAGGGACCGAGAGCTGGGTTTTAGGGATCGAGAGCTGGGTTTAGGGACTGGGAGCTGGGTTTTAGGGACTGGGAGCTGGGTTTTAGGGACTGGGAGCTGGGTTTAGGGATCGAGAGCTGGGTTTAGGGACTGGGAGCTGGGTTTTAGGGACTGGGAGCTGGGTTTAGGGATTGAGAGCTGGGTTTAGGGACTGGGAGCTGGGTTTAGGGACTGGGAGCTGGGTTTAGGGACTGGGAGCTGGGTTTTAGGGACTGGGAGCTGGGTTTTAGGGACTGGGAGCTGGGTTTTAGGGACTGGGAGCTGGGTTTAGGGATCGAGAGCTGGGTTTTAGGGATTGGGAGCTGGGTTTAGGGACTGGGAGCTGTGTTTAGGGACTGGGAGCTGGGTTTTAGGGACTGGGAGCTGGGTTTAGGGACTGGGAGCTGGGTTTAGGGACTGGGAGCTGGGTTTTAGGGACTGGGAGCTGGGTTTAGGGATCGAGAGCTGGGTTTTAGGGATTAAGAGCTGGGTTTAGGGATTTGGACGTGGTTTAAGGGATTCAGACCTGAATTAAGGGATTCCGACCTGGTTTAAGGGATTTAGACACGAATTAAGGGATTTAGACACGAATTAAGGGATTCCGACCTGGTTTAAGGGATTTGGACCTGGGTTAAGGGATTTGGACGTGGTTTAAGGGATTCCGACCTGAATTAAGGGATTGAGAGCTGACCCTAATGAGGAGAGGCGGGCAGAGGAGCCCAAGTGGCCACAGCGGTGACCTCCTCGTGTCCTCGGTGTCCTTGGTGGCCACAGTGGCCCTGGTGGCTCAGAGGGTCCCGGTGGCCACTGCCAGGGCCACGGTGGCCAGGAGGAGCCCCTCGAGGTGGGGAGGGTCCCTGGGGACGCTCCCACCTGGGGGGACAAAGAGGGGTCAGAGGTCGGGGGGGTGACACAGAGGTGACAGTGCCAAGGGGGTGACAGGGGGATGGCAGTGCCAAGGGGGTGACACAGAGGTGACAGGGGGTGACAGGGGGATGGCAGTGCCAAGGGGGTGACACAGAGGTGACAGGGGGTGACAGGGGGTGGCAGTGCCAAGGGGGTGACACAGAGGTGACAGTGCCAAGGGGGTGACAGGGGGATGGCAGTGCCATGGGGGTGACAGGGAGGTGACAGGAGGTGACAGGAGGTGACAGGGAGGTGACAGGGGGATGACAGGGAGGTGACGAGGGATGACAGGGGGGTGACAGGAGGTGACAGGGGGGTCCCGGCTCACCCGCGTCGAACACACAGGGCCGGTCCCCGCAGCGCTGCTCTGCCGAGGGGAGGGACAGGCTGAGCGCGGCAGCGACGACCCCGTCCCTGTCCCCATCCCTGTCCCCACCCCTGCGTGCCCCCGCCTGTCCCCTCTGTGCCGTCACCTCGCAGCCACTCGCAGTTGTAGTTGCTGTGGGTGCCGGCGGAGCGGAGCCGGATCCGCGTCCCCCTCTCGCCGCGGGTGACACCGGTGACCTCGAAGGTCTCGAAGGGCGGGATCAGCACCTCGTCCTCGTGCGGGAAGAAGGAGAACTCCCGGATGGCCGCGCCCCGGCACGTGTCCACCTGGAACGCCGCGGCCGTGCCGAAGCTCCGGGCGCTCTCGTTCCGCAGCGACGCCGAGGCGAAGTGGCCGAACCGCACCGTCCGGCCCGGCCGCGCCTCGAAGCGGACCCCGCGCACCCCGCGGAACGCGCGGCGGCACCGGGGGCCCCCGGCGGCCCTCAGCGCGGCCAGGGCGTCGGTCAGCAGGAAGTGCAGCGCCTTGAAGTGGAATTCGTCCCGGTATTCCCGGCGGGAGCGCCCGGCCGCGCGCACGGCCGCGTTGGAGGTCCGGTGGAGCGGCAGCGGCGCCGTGTAGGCCAGCAGGGCGGTGGCCTGGGCTGGCGACAGAGGGGACCGAGGGGAGCCAGGGGACGTCCGGACGCGCCACTCGGCCGCGGCCAGAGCCCAGCCCTCGGCGAAGTGACCGCTCCGCTGGAGCTCGGAGCGGTTGAGGGCCGGCAACGCCGCGGTCATGGCGCGGCCGCAGCCCCGGTATTGGTCATCGAAGGCGTCCGGGGCCATGTCCAGGGGCACCACCGGGGGGGTGGCGGTGGTGGCCGTGGTCAGCGTGGCCATCGCGGTCATCGCCAGCAGCATCGGGGTCAGTGGCGGCAGCGGGTCCATGGCGGGGAGGCCACGGGGACAGAGGGGACACCGAGGGGACACCGAGGGGGTGCTGAGGGGACACGGGAAGGACACTGGGGGACAAGAGGGACACGCTGAAGGACAGTGGGGAGACGCCGGGGGACACGGGGATGGCTCCTTGGTGAGGGACCGAGGAGGGGCAGTGGGGTCAGCACCGCCCAGGAGACCCCTGGACACGTCCTGGGGGCCCAGTCCCGGTCCTGGGGTCGTTCCTGGACCCCCCGGCCACAGCCCGTGACCCTAATCCCGGTCCTGGGGTCGCTCCTGGACCCCCCGGCCACAGCCCGTGACCCTAATCCCGGTCCTGGGGTCACTCCTGGACCCCCCGGCCACAGCCCGTGACCCTAATCCCGGTCCTGGGGTCAGTCCTGGCCCCCCCGGCCACAGCCCGTGACCCTAATCCCGGTCCTGGGGTCGCTCCTGGACCCCCCGGCCACAGCCCGTGACCCTAATCCCGGTCCTGGGGTCACTCCTGGACCCCCCCGGCCACAGCCCGTGACCCTAATCCCGGTCCTGGGGTCGCTCCTGGACCCCCCGGCCACAGCCCGTGACCCTAATCCCGGTCCTGGGGTCACTCCTGGACCCCCCGGCCACAGCCCGTGACCCTAATCCCGGTCCTGGGGTCACTCCTGGACCCCCCGGCCACAGCCCGTGACCCTAATCCCGGTCCTGGGGTCGCTCCTGGACCCCCCGGCCACAGCCCGTGACCCTAATCCCGGTCCTGGGGTCAGCCAAGTTCCGGCTCTGGCCACGCCTGGGGTCCCTGTGGTCACTCCCAGGCCCTTCTGGCCCCTCCAGGACCCCAACCCCAAATCCTCGGGTCACTCCTGGCCCCGATCCCGTGTCCCGCCCAGTGTCCCCTGGGTCCCCAATCCCAGTCCCCTGTCCCCCCCCCAGTGTCCCCCCAGTGTTCCTCCCTGGTGTCCCAGTGTCCCCAGTCCCGTGTCCCCCCCAGTGTCCCCCCAGTGTCCCCCCAGTGTCCCCCCCAGTGTCCCCAGTCCCGTGTCCCCCCCAGTGTCCCCCCAGTGCCCCCCCCAGTGTCCCCCCCCCAGTGTCCCCAGTCCCGTGTCCCCCCAGTGTCCCCAGTCCTGTGTCCCCCCAGTGTCCCCCCCATGTCCCCCCCAGTGTCCCCCCAGTGTCCCCCCAGTGTCCCCCCCAGTGTCCCCAGTCCCGTGTCCCCCCAGTGTCCCCCCAGTGTCCCCCCAGTGCCCCCCCAGTGTCCCCAGTCCCGTGTCCCCCCAGTGTCCCCCCCAGTGTCCCCAGTCCCGTGTCCCCCCAGTGTCCCCCCAGTGTCCCCCTCAGTGTCCCCCCAGTGTCCCCCCCAGTGTCCCCAGTCCCCCCAGTGTCCCCCCAGTGCCCCCCCAGTGTCCCCCCAGTGTCCCCAGTCCCCCCCAGTATCCCCCCAGTATTCCCCCCAGTGTCCCCCCAGTGTCCCCAGTCCCCCCCAGTGTCCCCCCAGTGTCCCCCCAGTGTCCCCAGTCCCGTGTCCCCCCCCAGCGTCCCCCCAGTGTCCCCCCCATGTCCCCAGTCCCGTGTCCCCCCCAGTGTCCCCAGTCCCGTGTCCCCCCCCAGTGTCCCCCCAGTGTCCCCCCAGTGTCCCCCCAGTGTCCCCAGTCCCGTGTCCCCCCCAGCGTCCCCCCAGCGTCCCCCCAGTGTCCCCAGTCCCGTGTCCCCCCCCAGTGTCCCCAGTCCCGTGTCCCCCCAGTGTCCCCCCAGCGTCCCCCCAGTGTCCCCAGTCCCGTGTCCCCCCCCAGTGTCCCCCCCAGTGTCCCCCCAGTGTCCCCCCAGTGTCCCCAGTCCCGTGTCCCCCCAGTGTCCCCAGTCCCGTGTCCCCCCCCAGTGTCCCCAGTCCCGTGTCCCCCCCAGTGTCCCCAGTCCCGTGTCCCCCCCAGTGCCCCCCCAGTGTCCCCCCCCCAGTGTCCCCAGTCCCGTGTCCCCCCCCATGTCCCCAGTCCCGTGTCCCCCCCAGTGTCCCCCTCAGTGTCCCCCCAGTGTCCCCCCAGTGTCCCCAGTCCCGTGTCCCCAGTCCCGTGTCCCCCCCAGCGTCCCCCCAGTGTCCCCAGTCCCGTGTCCCCCCCCAGTGTCCCCCCCAGTGTCCCCCCAGTGTCCCCCCCAGTGTCCCCAGTCCCGTGTCCCCCCCAGTGCCCCCCCAGTGTCCCCCCCAGTGTCCCCAATGTCCTGTGTCCCCCCCAGTGCCCCCCCAGTGTCCCCCCCCAGTGTCCCCAGTCCCGTGTCCCCCCCATGTCCCCAGTCCCGTGTCCCCCCAGTGTCCCCCCAGTGTCCCCAGTCCCGTGTCCCCAGTCCCGTGTCCCCCCCAGCGTCCCCCCAGTGTCCCCCCCAGCGTCCCCAGTCCCGTGTCCCCAGTCCCGTGTCCCCAGTCCCGTGTCCCCCCCAGTGTCCCCCCAGTGTCCCCAGTCCCGTGTCCCCAGTCCCGTGTCCCCCCCAGTGTCCCCAGTCCCGTGTCCCCAGTCCCGTGTCCCCAGTCCCGTGTCCCCAGTCCCGTGTCCCCCCCAGTGTCCCCCCAGTGTCCCCAGTCCCGTGTCCCCAGTCCCGTGTCCCCCCCAGTGTCCCCAGTCCCGTGTCCCCAGTCCCGTGTCCCCAGTCCCGTGTCCCCCCCAGTGTCCCCAGTCCCGTGTCCCCAGTCCCGTGTCCCCCCCAGTGTCCCCAGTCCCGTGTCCCCAGTCCCGTGTCCCCCCCCGGGTGTCCCCTCCCCCCCCCCGGTACCTGCGGGGTCCCGGTGCCGCTCCCGCCCCTCCCCCCAGGGCCCCCCGGGGTCACGTGACCGCTCCCGCTTTTTTTAGCCGGGATCGGGCCCGAGCCCAGCGCCCCTCCCCCACCCCGGGTATTTATAGGGTGTCCCCACCCCCCCCGGGAGCGACTGGGAGCCACTGGGAGCCACTGGGATTGGGACTGGGAGCGACTGGGATTGGGACTGCGATTGGGACTGGGAGCCACTGGGAGCCATTGGGATTGGGACTGGGATTGGGACTGGGAGTGACTGGGAGCAACTGGGATTGGGACTGGGAGTGACTGGGAGCGACTGGGATGGGGACTGGGAGCGACTGGGATGGGGACTGGGAGCGACTGGGAGCAACTGGGATTGGGACTGGGAGCGACTGGGATTGGGACTGCGATTGGGACTGGGAGCCACTGGGAGCCATTGGGATTGGGACTGGGATTGGGACTGGGAGTGACTGGGAGCAACTGGGATTGGGACTGGGAGTGACTGGGAGCGACTGGGATGGGGACTGGGAGCGACTGGGATGGGGACTGGGAGCGACTGGGAGCAACTGGGATTGGGACTGGGAGCGACTGGGATGGGGACTGGGAGCAACTGGGATTGGGACTGGGAGCCACAGGGATTGGGACTGGGAGTGACTGGGAGCGACTGGGATTGGGACAGGGAGCGACTGGGATGGGGACTGGGAGCAACTGGGATTGGGACTGGGAGCGACTGGGAGCAACTGGGATTGGGACTGGGAGTGACTGGGAGCAACTGGGATTGGGACTGGGAGTGACTGGGAGCGACTGGGATGGGGACTGGGAGCGACTGGGATGGGGACTGGGAGCGACTGGGAGCAACTGGGATTGGGACTGGGAGCGACTGGGAGCGACTGGGAGTGGGACTGGGAGCGACTGGGAGCCACTGGGATTGGGACTGGGAGCGACTGGGATTGGGACTGGGAGCAAGTGGGAGCGACTGGGATTGGGACTGGGAGCGACTGGGAGCCACTGGGATTGGGACTGGGAGCGACTGGGATTGGGATTGAGAGCGACCGGGAGCGACTGGGAGCCACTGGGATTGGGACTGGGAGCGACTGGGATTGGGACTGGGAGCGACTGGGATTGGGATTGAGAGCGACCGGGAGCGACTGGGATTGGGACTGGGAGCGACTGGGAGTCCCAGTCCCTCCCAGTATATACGCAGGGCCCCCCAGAACCTCCCAGTCCCTCCCAGTATATGCCCAGGGCCCCCCAGCAGCTCCCAGTCCCTCCCAGTCATTCCCAGTATATACCCAGGGCCCCCCAGCAGCTCCCAGTCCCTCCCAGTACACGCTCAGGCCCCCCCCAGTCCCTCCCAGTCGCTTCTCAGCCCCTCCCAGTGCCTCCCAGTCACTCCCAGTACACGCCCAGGGCCTCCCCAGCAGCTCCCAGTTACCTCCCAGTCCCCCTCCCAGTTCCCTCCGGCCCCCCCAGCCCCTCCCAGTTCCCTCCCAGTCCCTCCCAGCCCCTCCCAGTTCCCTCCCAGCCCCTCCCAGTCTCCCCCCAGTCCCTCCCAGTCCCTCCCAGTCCCTCCCAGCCCCTCCCAGTTCCCTCCCAGCCCCTCCCAGCCCCTCCCAGCCCCTCCCAGTCCCTCCCAGTGCCCCCAACAAGGTCCCTTTGTCCCGGTCCCGCCGGTGCCTGTCCGGGGGGGGGGGGGAGGGGCAGGGGGGCACCCACGTGTCCCCCCCAATCCCCGCCCCTCCCCCCGCCAGCCCCACAGGGACCCCCCGGACCCCCACAGGGACCCCCCGGGACCCCACAGGGACCCCCCCCCAGACCCCACAGGGACCCCCCGGGACCCCCCCAGACCCCACAGGGACCCCCCGGACCCCCCCGGACCCCCCCGGGACCCCACAGGGACCCCCAGGACCCCCCCAGGACCCCCTCGGGACCCCCCCAGACCCCACAGGGACCCCCCGGACCCCCACAGGGACCGCCAGGACCCCCCCAGGACCCCCCGGACCCCCCCGGGACCCCACAGGGACCCCCCGGACCCCACAGGGACCCCCCGGACCCCCCCAGGATCCCCTCGGGACCCCCCAGACCTCACAGGGACCCCCAGAAACCCCCGGGACCCCACAGGGAACTCCAGGACCCCCCCAGGACCCCCCAAGACCCTCCCAGAACCCCCAAACTCCCCCCAGGACCCCCCCAGACCCCACAGGGACCCCCCGGACCCCCCCGGGACCCCCCAGACCCAACAGGGACCCCCAGAAACCCCCCAGGATCCCCTCGGGACCCCCCAGACCCCCCAGAGACCCCCCCAGACCCCACAGGGACCCACCCGGACCCCCCCAGGACCCCCCCGGGATCCCCCCAGACCCCACAGGGACCCACCCGGACCCCCCCGGGACCCCCCCCAGACCTCCCAGACCCCACAGGGACCCCCCCAAGACCCTCCCAGAACCCCCAAACTCCCCCCAGGACCCCCCCGGGATCCCC
Source organism: Corvus moneduloides (assembly GCF_009650955.1). Lineage (NCBI taxonomy): Eukaryota > Metazoa > Chordata > Aves > Passeriformes > Corvidae > Corvus > Corvus moneduloides. The sequence continues at coordinate 123,442,725 of NC_045476.1, read as the reverse complement.
CCAGACCCCACAGGGACTCCCCAGGACCCCCCAGAACCTCCCCAGGACCCCCCAAAGACCCCACAGGGACCCCCCCGGGACCCCCCAACCGGACCCCCCCCGCTATGGGGCAGCCGGAGCCGCCGGGGGTCTTCGACCTGGGGGTGCTGAGAACGCCCCGGGGGCTGCTGCTGGCGGGGGAACTGGTAATGGGGAACTGGGAGCACTGGGGGAACTGGGAATGGGGAACTGGGAGCACTGGGGGCACTGGGAATGGGGAACTGGGAGCACTGGGAATGGGGAACTGGGAGCACTGGGGGAACTGGGAATGGGGAACTGGGAGCACTGGGGGCACTGGGAATGAGGAACTGGGAGCACTAGGGAAACTGGGAATGGGGAACTGGGAGCACTGGGGAAACTGGGAATGGGGAACTGGGAGCACTGGGGAAACTGGGAATGGGGAACTGGGAGCACTGGGGGAACTGGGAATGGGGAACTGAGAGCACTGGGAATGGGGAACTGGGAGCACTGGGGAAACTGGGAATGGGGAACTGGGAGCACTGGGGGCACTGGGAATGGGGAACTGGGAGCACTGGGGGAACTGGGAATGGGGAACTGGGAGCACTGGGGGCACTGGGAATGGGGAACTGGGAGCACTGGGGGAACTGGTAATGGGGAACTGGGAGCACTGGGGGCACTGGGAATGGGGAACTGGGAGCACTGGGGGAACTGGGAATGGGGAACTGGGAGCACTGGGGGAACTGGGAATGGGGAACTGGGAGCACTGGGAATGGGGAACTGGGAGCACTGGGGGAACTGGGAATGGGGAACTGGGAGCACTGGGGAAACTGGGAATGGGGAACTGGGAGCACTGGGGGAACTGGGAATGGGGAACTGGGAGCACTGGGGGAACTGGGAATGAGGAACTGGGAGCACTGGGGGCACTGGGAATGGGGAACTGGGAGCACTGGGGGAACTGGTAATGGGGAACTGGGAGCACTGGGGAAACTGGGAATGGGGAACTGGGAGCACTGGGGAAACTGGGAATGGGGAACTGGGAGCACTGGGGGAACTGGTAATGAGGAACTGGGAGCACTGGGAATGGGGAACTGGGAGCACTGGGGGGGCACTGAGGGGGCACTGGGAGCCCAACTGGTGTCACCCCCCCGTGACCCCCCGATGTCCCCCAGGTGCTGTCCGGGGGGGTGGTGGCCCTGCTGGCCCCCCGTGACCCCCCGATGTCCCCCCAGGTGCTGTCCGGGGGGGTGGTGGCCCTGCTGGCCCCCCGTGACCCCCCGATGTCCCCCAGGTGCTGTCCGGGGGGGTGGTGGCCCTGCTGGCCCCCCGTGACCCCCCGATGTCCCCCCAGGTGCTGTCCGGGGGGGTGGTGGCCCTGCTGGCCCCCCCCGCGCCCCCCACCCTGGCCCCGGCGCTGCTCCAGACCCTGGCGGGGGCTGCGGCCCTGGGGGGGCTCCTGCTGCGGGACCCCCCCCGGCTGCCCCCCGGCTACGGCACCTGCCTGGTACGGGACCCTCGGGGACAAACGGGGACAAACGGGGACAAATGGGGACAAACCCGCACTGGCACCTGCGGGACCCTCCTGGGGACCCCCCCGGGTGACTCCTCCCCCACAGTGTCCCCCCCCCCACCACGTTCCTCCCTGTCCCCGTGTCATCCTCCATGGTGGCCCTCCCTGTCCCCATGGTGGCCTCCACAATGTCCCCTCCATGGCCCCATGTCATCCTCCATGGTGGCCCTCCATATCCTCATGGTGGCCCTCCATGATGTCCCCATGGTGGCTCTCCATGTCCCCGTGTCATCCTCCATGGTGGCCCTCCATGATGTCCCCATGGTGGCTCTCCATGTCCCCGTGTCATCCTCCATGGTGGCTCTCCATGTCCCCATGGTGGCTCTCCATGTCCCCGTGTCATCCTCCATGGTGGCCCTCCATGTCCCCATGGTGGCCTCCACAATGTCCCCTCCATGTCCCCATGTCATCCTCCATGGTGGCCCTCCATGTCCCCATGGTGGCCCTCCATGGTGGCTCTCCATGTCCCCATGGTGTCCCTCCATGTCCCCATGTCATCCTCCATGGCGTCCCCTCTTGTCACAACCCTGTGTCCCCCACGATGTCCCCATGGTGTCCCCATTGTCATCACGTCATGGTGTTCTCCATGGTGGCCCCTCCATGTCCCCGTGTCATCCTCCATGGTGGCTCTCCATGTCCCCATGGTGGCTCTCCATGTCCCCGTGTCATCCTCCATGGTGGCCCTCCATGTCCCCATGGTGGCCTCCACAATGTCCCCTCCATGTCCCCATGTCATCCTCCATGGTGGCCCTCCCTGTCCCCATGGTGGCCTCCACAATGTCCCCTCCATGGCCCCATGTCATCCTCCATGGTGGCCCTCCATATCCTCATGGTGGCCCTCCATGATGTCCCCATGGTGGCTCTCCATGTCCCCGTGTCATCCTCCATGGTGGCCCTCCCTGTCCCTATGGTGGCTCTCCCTGTCCCCATGGTGGCCCTCCCTGTCCCCATGTCATCCTCCATGTCCCCGTGTCATCCTCCATGGTGGCCCTCCCTGTCCCCATGGTGTCCCCATGGTGGCCCTCCATGTCCCCATGGTGTCCTCCATGTCCCTGTGTCATCCTCCATGGTGGCCCTCCCTGTCCCTATGGTGGCTCTCCCTGTCCCCATGGTGGCCCTCCCTGTCCCCATGTCATCCTCCATGGTGGCCCTCCCTGTCCCCATGGTGTCCCCATGGTGGCTCTCCATGTCCCCGTGTCATCCTCCATGGTGGCCCTCCATGTCCCCATGTCATCCCCCTTTATCATCCCCTCATGGTGTCTCCATGGTGTCCCTCACCCTGTCCCCTCCATGTCCCCATGGTGTCCTCCATGGTGGCCCTCCATGATGTCCCCATTCTGTCCTTCCGGTGTCCCATCCATGTCCCCTCCTGATGCCTCCATGGTGTCCCCCACTGTCACCACTCTGTGTCTCCTCAATGTCCCCTTCATGTCCCCGTGTCATCCCCATGGTGTCTCCTCCCTGTCCCCCCATGTCCCAGTGGTGTCCCCCAATGTCCCCACCCCCATCCCCCATGGTGTCCCTCGCTGTCCCCACAGCGTCCCCTCTCCCGTCCCCCAGGACCTGCTCCGGGCGGTCAGTGGGACCCTCATCTTCCTCGTGGTGGCCCTGGTGGCCTTGGCCTCGTCCCGCGACGCCCTGGCTGCCACCACCTTCGTGAGTGTCCCCAAGCCCCGCCCCCCACCTGAGCCCCGCCCCTGCCTGACCGGGCCACGCCCCTTTCCCCTCCCCCCACCCTCAGACCTTCAGCCTCGTCCTCGCCTTGGTCTTCGCCTTTGACACCTTCGTCACCTTCCGCACCCGGGTGGCCCCGGCCCTGGGACACGGTGAGGGCCACGGGGGCCTCGGGGTGGGACACCTGGGTCACCCTTGGGTGGGGTGGGAGACCCTTGGGTGGGGCCTGGGGACACCTGGGTCACCCTTGGGTGGGGTGGGACACCTGGAACACCCTTGGGTGGCGGTGGGGGACACCTGGGTCCTCCTTCTCCACCATCTCCAACTGTTCCTCCTCCAGATCCCGACACGGAGCGCGGCTGACGGCCACCGCCCCCCACCACTGTCCCCTTGTCCCCCTGTGTCCCCTCCCCACTTCGGGGGTCCTGCCCCCCAAATTAAACCTCGTCCCACACCTGGTGCTGCTCAGGGTCGTGTTGGTGGGGTGGGGTGGGCGAGGGGACATCGTGTCCCTCTCGTGGCTCATTAATGAATTCATGATGGCGTTGGGGCCCCCTCGTCTTGGACGGGGGATGGGGGGGTGTCACTGGTGGGGAGAGGGTCCGTTGTGGGGTTGGGGGTCACTTGTGGTGGTGGTCCCATCATCATCATCATCATCATCATCATCATCATCATGGGGCCATCATTGTGGTGGTGATGGGTCCATGACCATCATCATCGGTCTGTTGTGGTGGTCCATCATCATCGTGATGGGTCGGAGGTGGTGGCTCCATGATGGTGGTGGGTCCATCATCATCATCATCATCATCGTCATCATGCGTCTTCGGTAGTGGGTCCATGATGGTGGTGGTGGCTCCATGATGGTGGTGGGGGCTCCATGATGGTGGTGGGTCCATCATCATCATCATCATCATCATCATCATGTGTCTTTGGTAGTGGGTCCATGATGGCGGTGGTGGCTCCGTGATGGTGGTGGGTCCATCATCATCATCATCATCATCGTCATCATGCGTCTTCGGTAGTGGGTCCATGATGGTGGTGGTGGCTCCATGATGGTGGTGGGGGCTCCATGATGGTGGTGGGTCCATCATCATCATCATCATCATCATGGGTCTTTGGTAGTGGGTCCATGATGGTGGTGGTGGCTCCGTGATGGTGGTGGGTCCATCATCATCATCATCATCATCATGGGTCTTTGGTAGTGGGTCCATGATGGCGGTGGTGGCTCCGTGATGGTGGTGGGTCCATCATCATCATCATCATCATCATGGGTCTTCGGTAGTGGGTCCATGATGGTGGTGGTGGCTCCATGATGGTGGTGGGTCCATCATCATCATCATCATCATCATCATCATGGGTCTTCGGTAGTGGGTCCATGATGGTGGTGGTGGCTCCATGATGGTGGTGGGTCCATCATCATCATCATCATCATCATGGGTCTTCGGTAGTGGGTCCATGATGGTGGTGGTGGCTCCGTGATGGTGGTAGGTCCATCATCATCATCATCATGGGTCTTCGGTAGTGGGTCCATGATGGCGGTGGTGGCTCCATGATGGTGGTAGGTCCATCATCATCATCATCATCATCATCATCATGGGTCTTCGGTAGTGGGTCCATGATGGTGGTGGTGGCTCCGTGATGGTGGTGGGTCCATCATCATCATCATCATCATCATGGGTCTTTGGTAGTGGGTCCATGATGGCGGTGGTGGCTCCGTGATGGCGGTGGGTCCATCATCATCATCATCATCATCATCATCATGGGTCTTCGGTAGTGGGTCCATGATGGTGGTGGTGGCTCCATGATGGTGGTGGTTGGTCAGCCATTGTCACGGTGGGTCCTTTATCATGGTGGGTCACTTGTGGTGGCAGTGGAGTCCCTCATGGTGGTGAGGGGTCACTCATGGTGGTGAGGGGTCACTCATGGTGGTGAGGGTGAATCTGGTGTGTCCCTCCTGGGGATGGGTCACTCCTCATCGTGCAGCTTCTGGAGTGGGGTGGGGGAGAAGAGAGGAGCTCCAGGGGGGTTGTGGGGCAGCTGTGGGGAGGTTCCAGGGGGTACCGGGGAGGTCCCACCTTGGCTCCGATGTCGCGGCTCTTGGCCCGCAGTTTGTTGACCTGGGACTCGGCGATGTCCGCGCGCTCCTCGGCCTCGTCCAGCTCGTGCTGCGCCTTCCGGAACTTGGCCAGGTTGGTGTTGGCCTGTTCCTCCTGGGGGCACGGGGGAGGTCACAGGGGTGGCTTCATCCATCTGTCCATCCTTCTCTTCCATCCATCCATGGAGCCATCCATCCCCCCATCAGTCCCACCTTCCCCTCATCCATCTCTTCCTCTGTCCTTCCCACCGTCCTTGTCCCCCTGTCCCTCTGTCCCTCTCTCTGCCCACCCTTGTCCCCCTTCCATCCATCAGCATCTGCTCGTTCTTCCTGCAATCCCATCATCCATCCATCATCCATCCATGGATCCATCATCCATGCATGGATCCATCCATGGTTCCATCCATCAGCTCGTCTTGTTCTTCCTGCAATCCCATCATCCATCCGTCATCCATCCATGGATCCATCCATCCATCCATCCATCCATCCGTGGATCCATCCATCCATCCATCATCTTTGTCCATCAATCCATCCATCATCCATCCATGGATCCATCCATGGATCCATCCATCCATCCCTCCATGGATCCATCCATCCATCCCTCCATGGATCCATCCATCCATCCCCCCCAGTCACCCACCGCCTCCTCCGCCTGTCGCTTGTAGGCCTTGACTTTCATCTGCAGTTTGTCCACCAGGTCCTGCAGCCGCAGCAGGTTCTTCTTGTCCTCCTCCGTCTGGGGGAACAGGGACAGGGATGGACACTGGACCAGAGCACGACCAGAACTCCTGCACCTCAGTTTCCCTTTCCGGACACCGCCTGTGTCCCCCTGGCCACCAGGGTGATGTTCTGGGTCACCCACATCCTCATGGTCACCCAAGGAATGTTGTGCGTCATCTGCGTCCCTGTGGCCACCATCTGTGCATGGTTTTGGTCCCCCACTGAGGGACCGTGCTGTGTGCTGGTGGTAGCTGAGCCTGTCTCACCTTCATGATCTCACCTGGTAGCTGAATTTCACCCACCCTGGTGGTCTCCCCTGGGACCTGAGTCTCACCTCCATGGTCTCACCTGGTAGCTGAGCTCCTTGGCCCATCCCCATGGTCTCACCTGGTAGCTGAGCTCCTTGACCCATCCCCATGGTGTCACCTCCATGGTCTCACCCCCATGGTCTCACCTGGTAGCTGAGCTCCTTGACCCGTCCCCATGGTGTCACCTCCATGGTGTCACCCCCATGGTCTCACCTGGTAGCTGAGCTCCTTGACCCGTCCCCATGGTGTCACCTCCATGGTGTCACCCCCATGGTCTCACCTGGTAGCTGAGCTCCTTGACCCATCCCCATGGTGTCGCCTCCATGGTGTCGCCTGGTAGCTGAGCTCCTTGGCTGACCTCCATGGTCTCACCCCCATGGTCTCACCTGGCAGCTGAGCTCCTTGACCCATCCCCATGGTGTCACCCCCATGGTCTCACCTGGTAGCTGAGCTCCTTGACCCGTCCCCATGGTGTCACCTCCATGGTGTCACCTCCATGGTCTCACCTGGTAGCTGAGCTCCTTGACGCGCCGCTCAGACTTGCGCAGCCCCTTGACGCTCTCGGCGTTGCGCTTCTGCTCGGCCTCCAGCTCGTTCTCCAGCTCCCGCACGCGCCCCTCCAGCTTCTGCAGCTGCTTCTTGCCCCCCTTGAGCGCCAACTGCTCGGCCTCGTCCAGCCGCAGCTGCAGGTCCTTGATGGTCTGCTCCATGTTCTTCTTCATCCGCTCCAGGTGCGCGCTCGTGTCCTGCTCCTTCTTCAGCTCCTCCGCCATCATGGCCGCCTGCCCATGGGGGGACAAGGAGGGGTCCATGGCTTGTCCTCTGCGGTGGCCCCGGCGGTGGCCCCACCGTGACACTCACGTCGGTGATGGCCTTCTTGGCCTTCTCCTCAGCGTTCCGGCACTCCTGGACGGCCTCTTCCACCTCCGTCTGCAGCTGGGAGATGTCACCTTCCATCTTCTTCTTCTGGTTGATGAGGCTGGTGTTCTGGGGGGACAGGGAGGGACCTCAAGAGGTGGCCCTGGGGCTGCTGTCCCACCCCTCAGTCCCCCCTTAGGCCTTGGAGACTCCCCCATAACCCTGCAGGTTGAAGGATCTGGAGATCTTGGTGATGCAACATGGAAGAGAACCCAACCTTCCTTGGACCAACCCAGCCTTCCTCAGGCCTTCAGGAGAAGGTGGCACTGTTTGGTCCAGGTCAACTGGAGCCATCTTGGGGGCTTCCAGCTCAGCAAGAGCTGGTCTTTGTCGACCAGACCTTCCATGGACCAACCCAACACTCCTTGGACCTTCTTTAGATGAACCCAACCAAGGTGAGGCCCTCAGGTCCACACCACCCTGAGCCACCTCGAGGTCCCCAGCCGAGCCATCAGAGCTGTTTCTCCTGGGTCGGAGCGTCCCTGGATGGAGGTGGCTCCTGTCCTGGCAGGCAGGTGAGGTCTCACCTGTGAGTGGAGGAGCTGGACCCTCTCGCTGGCCTCGATCAGCTCCTGCTCGGCCAATTTCCGGGCCCTCTCGGTCTGCTCCACCAGGCCCCGGAGCTCCTCCAGCTCTGACTGCAGCAGGGTGTTCCTGCGCTCCACCATGGCCACGTTCTCCTTCAGGTCCTCCCCGACCCTCGCCGCGTCGTCCAGCTGCAGCTGCGTGTCCTGGGGGGTGGTGGGAAGGGGTGGTGGGTCCACCCGGCCATGGGGTGGGGAAGGGGTGGCGGGTCCACCTGACTGGGGGGTGGTGGGGAGGGAGGGGAATGTCCATCTAACCACTCCTGCTGGGTGGTGGGACCTCCTACACCCCAAGGTCCCCATGGACAGGGACCTTCAGGACCTCAATGTCCCCATGGACAGGTACCTTCAGGACCTCAGTGTCCCCGTGGGGCCTTCAGGTACCTCCTACACCTCCATGTCCCCATGGACAGGTACCTTCAGGTACCTCCTACACCTCCATGTCCCCATGGACAGGTACCTTCAGGACCTCCTACACCTCCATGTCCCCATGGACAGGTACCTTCAGGTACCTCCTACACCTCCATGTCCCCATGGACAGGTACCTTCAGGACCTCCTACACCTCCATGTCCCCATGGACAGGTACCTTCAGGACCTCCTACACCTCCATGTCCCCGTGGGACCTTCAGGACCTCCTACACTTCCATGTCCCCATGGACAGGTACCTTCAGGACCTCAATGTCCCCATGGGGCCTTCAGGTACCTCCTACACCTCCATGTCCCCATGGACAGGGACCTTCAGGACTTCAATGTCCCCATGGACAAGGTACGTTCAGGACCTCAATATCCCCATGGACAGGTACCTTCAGGTACCTCCTACACCTCCATGTCCCCATGGGACCTTCAGGACCTCAATATCCCCATGGACAGGTACCTTCAGGGCCTCCTACACCTCCATGTCCCCGTGGGACCTCCAGGTACCTCCTACACCTCCATGTCCCCATGGGACCTTCAGGACCTCCTACACTTCCATGTCCCCATGGACAGGTACCTTCAGGTACCTCCTACACCTCCATGTCCCCATAGGACCTCCAGGTACTTCCTACACCTCCATGTCCCCATAGGACCTTCAGGTACCTCCTACACCTCCACGTCCCCATGGACAGGTACCTTCAGGACCTCAATGTCCCCATGACAGGTACCTTCAGGTAGCCCTGCAGAGCCTTGACCTGCTTCTGGGCCTCGTTGGCACCGCGGTTGGCGTGGCTGAGCTGGATCTCCATCTCGTTGAGGTCGCCCTCCATCTTCTTCTTCAGCCTCAGGGCCTCGTTGCGGCTCCGGGTCTCGGCGTCCAGCGAGGTCTGCAGCGACTCCACCACGCGCAGGTGGTTGCGCTTCACCTGCTCCATCTCCTCCTCCTTCTCGCCCAGCTTGCGCTCGTACTCCGCCTTCACCTGGTTGAACTCCAGCTGCGCCCTCAGGATCTTCCCCTCCTCGTGCTCCAGGGAGGCCTGGGTGGGGACAGACATGACCTTGAGGACCACAGAGGACGGACGTCCCACCAGGAGAACTCAGTGACAGGGAGGGACGGGGCTTGTCCCACCTCAGCCTCCTCCAGAGCAGCTTGGAGCTCCAGCTTCTCGGCATCCAGCTGCTTCCGGACCTTCTCCAGCTCATGGATGGATTTGTGACCAGCGCCGAGCTGCTCCGTGAGGTCCGAGATCTCCTCTGCCCAGGTGAGACCCCGTCAGACCCCGCGGGAACGGGCAGGGAACGCCCAGGTGGGCGGAGGGACCCGTGTTGTCACCTTGGAGGTTCTTGTTCTCCCTCTTGAAGGTCTCCAGGTGCTCCAGGGACTCCTCGTAGATGTTCCTCAGCTTGAAGAGGTCGGTGCTGAGGGCCCTGGCCTCCTTCTGCGACGCCTCCACCTCTGTCTGTGACTCCTCGAACTTCTGCTTCCACTCGGCCAACACCTGGGGACCGCCAGGTGTCACCCCACAGGCACCGGGCCCCACCCCACCAGCCCCACCCGGCCACCCCCGGCCACCTTATCGAAGTTCCTCTGCTTCTTGTCCAGGGCGGCAGCAGCCGCGTTCGACCGCTCCACGTCGGCCATCAGGTCCTCGATCTCGTTCTGCAGCCGGTGCTTGGTCTTCTCCAGCGAGGAGCACTTGGCGTTGACGGCCTCCACGGCCTCCTCGGCCTCCTGCAGCCGCTGTGCCAGCTTCTTCCTGCCCCGGGCACCACTTGGGGTCACCCACGGGCCAGGTGGGGCCACTCAAACCCTTCTCCCACCCAGCCACGGGCCAAGGTTCTGCTCTGCATCTCCTCTACCATCTGCAGGTCGCTGTACCTTCTCCAGAACCTTTGCCGGTGGTTTCCACCTCCCCAAGCCCACAGAATCTCCATCTATGGGGCAAGACTCACTTGGCCTCCTCCAGAACCTTCTCCAGCGGGTGGTCTCCACCCCTCTGACCCCACAGGAGCTACATCCATGAGGAGATGACAACCTCCAAAACCTTCTCCCGTTGGTGGTCTCCACCCCTGACCCCACAGAAGCTCCATCCGCGGGGTGATGACTCACTTGGCCTCCTCCAGCTCCTCGGTGCGTTGGATGGCATCTGTCTCGTACTTGGTCCTCCACTGGGCCACCTCGGAGTTGGCCTTGGAGAGCGAGCGCTGGAGCTCGGCCTTGGCCTCGGTCTCCTCCTCGTACTGCTCCCGCAGCAGGTCCCCGTCGTGCCGGGCCGACTGCAGCGCGTGCGCCAGCGCGTTCTTGGCCTGGTGGGGAGAAGGTGGCACCCTTGGGTCCAGGTCAACTGGAGTCCTCTTGGGTGTCTCTGGCTCGGCAAGAGCTGGTTTGCATCACCACAACTCCTGTAGACCAACCCAACCTTCTCCAGACCAACCCAACCATCCTTGGACCTTCCCTAGACCAACCCAACCCAACCTTCTCCAGACCAACCCACCATCCTTGGACCTTCCCTAGACCAACCCAACCCAACCTTCTCCAGACCAACCCACCATCCTTGGACCTTCCCTAGACCAACCCAACCCAACCTTCTCCAGACCAACCCACCATCCTTGGACCTTCCCTAGACCAACCCAACCCAACCTTCTCCAGACCAACCCACCATCCTTGGACCTTCCCTAGACCAACCCAACCCAACCTCCTCCAGACCAACCCAATCATCCCTGGACCTTCCGTAGACCAACCCAGCCTCTTCCAGATCAGCTCAACCTTCCTTACACCTTCAGGAGAAGGCGGGACCATTGGATCCAAGCCAACTTGAGCTTCTTGGGGGGTCTCCAGCTCAGCAAGAGCTGGTCTTCATCACCCCGACCCAACCAGACCTTCCATGGACCAACCCAACCCTTCCCAGACCTTCTACAGGGGAACCCCCTGCAGATGGACCCCCCCCACCTTAGATGGAACCACTGCAGGTGGACCCACCCAACCCCACTGGTCTGAACCAGTGACCACAAGGGCGAAGGACACCTGTGACCCACCTGGGCCCCTCCCAGGTCTTCTCACCCCCCCACCTGACCCCACCTTCATCTCCTCCTCCAGCTGCCTGCGCAGGTCCTCCAGCTGCTGGGTGTAGGACGCCTTCCCGCGGGTCAGCTGGGACACCAGCGCCTCCTTCTCCTCCAGCTGCCGCGAGAGCTCACCTGCACGGGTGGGTGGAGCTTCAGGTGTGGGGCGGGCTTAAGGTCGGGTGGGGGGTGGGGGTGCAGCTGTGGGGCAGGGGGAGGTGGGGCTGCCCCGGCTCAGCTCTCACCATTCTCCGTCTGCAGCTTGGCCCGTTGGGTGTTGGCGTCGTTGAGGACACGTTGGGTCTCCTCCAGCTTGGCCAAGTGCTCGGCAGCCTGGTCCTCCATGGAGCGCGACACCTTCTCCATGGCCACCTGCAGGGAGGGGCCAGAGGTTACAGTGGACTGGACGTGCCCCATCGCTGGAGGTGTCCAAGGCCAGGTTGGACAGGGCTTGGAGCTACCTGGGCTAGTGGAAGGTGTCCCTGGGTGGGATCCACCCAACCCAACCACTCGGAGACTCTTCAACTCAACCGGTTGAAGGTTCTCCAGCACAGCTCCACCCAACAAGGTGGACACTCAACCCAACTCAACTGGCTGAAGGTTCTCCAGCACAACTCAATCCAACTCAACCAGCTGAAAGTTCTTCAGCACAACTCAACCCAACAAGGTGGACACCCTTCAACTCAACCGGCTGAAGGTTCTCCAGCACAACTCAACCCAACTCAACCAGCTGAAAGTTCTTCAGCACAACTCAACCCAACAAGGTGGGCACTCAACCCAACTCAGCCGGTTGAAGGTTCTCCAGCACAGCTCAACCCAACAAGGTGGACACCCTTCAACTCAACCAGCTGAAAGTTCTTCAGCACAACTCAACCCAACCCAACCCGGTCTAGTGGGAAGTGTCCCTGCCTGTTGGTTGATGGAACTGGCTGATCCTCTCGGTCCTGTCCCACCCAAACCATCCCATGATTCCCTGCTGTCCACCTCGGCCTCCGCCTACCTTGGACTTGATCAGCTGCTCCACGTTGGCGCTGAGGTCGTCCAGCTCCAGCTTGAGCTCGCTCTTCTCCTTCTCCAGCTTCTGCTTGACGCGCTGCAGGTTGTCCAGCTGCTCGCCCAGCTCGGCCACGCTGTCAGCGTGTTTCTTCCTCAGCGCGGCCGCCGTGGCCTCGTGCTGCAGCGTGGCCTCCTCCAGGTCCCGCCGCAGCTTCTGGAATTCCGCCTCCCGCTTCTTGTTGAGCTCCAGCTGCGCCGAGGTGGCACCGCCGGCCTCCTCCAGCCGCTCGCTGAGCTCCTCCAGCTCCCGGGACAGCTCCGAGCGCTGCTTCTCCACCTTGGCCCGGCCCGTCCGCTCCGCCTCCAGCTCCTCCTCCAGCTCCTCGATCCGCGCCTGCGCACCAAGAGGGTGCTGGGCTGGGATCCACCCAACCCCTCCACTCAACCCAACCCAAGCAGCCGGAGACTCTTCAACCCAACCCAAACTGACCCACCTAAGTGGAGCCTCTTCTACTCAGCCCAGCCACCCTGAGACTCTCCAGCTCAACCCTCAGGTTTCTCTTCAGCCCAACCCAACCGCCTGGACATTCTCCAGCCCAACCCAAGCAGGCCCAGACCCAACTTCCCCCCCACCTGTAGCTCCTTCAGCTTCTTCTGGAGCTGCAGAGCCAGCGCCTGCTCATCCTCGATCCTGCTGTTCTGCTGGTGGATCTCGAACTCCTTCCTGTGGAAGAAGAGGGGACAGTGAGGCCCCACCTGTGACCCTCGATGGGACCTCACATGGAGGAGCGGTCCAGCCTCACTTCTTGAGCTTCTCCTCCAGCTGCTGCTTGTCATTCTCCAGATCCATGATGTTCTCCTGGGTCAGCTTCAGGTCTCCTTCCAGCTTTCTCTTGGCCCGTTCCAGGTCCATCCGGATCTTCTTCTCCTGCTCCAGGGAGCCTTCAAGCTGTGTGGGAACACAGAAATGGGGACACGCCTCAAGTTTTGCTCGTCTTTGCTCCAGAAGTTCCTCAGCAGGACCTGGGGTGGGACTGGCCACACTCACGTCGTCCACTTGCTGTTCCAGCTTGACTTTGCCCTTCGTCAAGGTGTTGACCTTGTCTTCCTCGGCCTGCAGGTCGTCCAGCGTCTGCTGGTGGGACTCCTGCAGGGCCTTCTTCTCCTTGGTCAGCTTGGTGATGGTCTCGTCCAGCCCCGCCATCTCCTCCGTCAGGTTCTTGACCTGTGGGAGAAGTGTCCGGCCTCCAGCTCAGTGCCAGGGTGGGGCAGTCAGGGGAGGTTGATGTTCACCTCAGCCAAAGAGGTTCTTTCAAAGCAGGAGAACCCAAAGGACTTTGGGTCTTCTCGATGAGCCCAACCCAACCAACATTGGATCCTCCCAACCCACCTTGGGTCTCCTCAACCCATCCTAACAGATTCCACCCGGCCTTGGGTCTCCTCAACTCAAACCAATACCTCGTCTTCTCAACCCAACTCAACCATCCTTGGTCATCTCAACCCAACCCAACCAGTTTTGGGTCTCACCAGCCCAACCAGCCTTGAGTATCCTTAACCCAACCCAACAAGACTCAAGTCCCCTCACCTTGAGGCTGAGGCCTCTCTCTGCCCTCACCTTGTTCTCGGTCGCGTGTTTCTCCTTCTCCACCTTGGCCAGGGTCAGCTCCAGGTCATCGATGTCCTTCTTCAGCTCCGAGCACTCGTCCTCCAGCTTCCTCTTCTTGGCCGTCAGCTCAGCGTTCATCTCCTCCTCATCCTCCAGCCTCTCCGTCAGCTCCTTCACCTTGGCCTCCAGCTGGATCTTGTTCTTGATCAGTTGGTCACAGCGCTCCTCGGCGTCGTTCAGGTTGTCCTGCTCCTGTTGGAGGGGAGGACACCAGGTGAAGTGGGGCTGCCCTGGAGGCTGTGGGGGTGGTGGTCATCCCCATGACGTGGTTTTGGGGTGGTCAGACTCACGGCCTGCACTTGGAGCTGGAGATCGTTCTTCTCCTGCAGCATGGAGACCATCTTCTCCTCCAGCTCCTTCCGCCGCGCTTCTGACTTCTCCAGGGCGTCCTTCAGCCGCCCGTACTCCTCCTTCATGTTCTGCTCCAGGAGACCCCAAGCGGGTCAAAGACCCTCATCCATCACCCTCCAGACCATCGGTGGTCCCACCCCGCTCCCTCCTCCCACCTGCATCTCCTTCTCCGTCTCTGCACTCTTCAGCAAGGGTTTGATCTTGAAGTAGAGCTTCATCCACGGCCAGTTCTTCACCCCCATGAAGGCCCGGAGGTTCCACTGGATCACCAGCAGCGCGTCCCTACCAGGAGGAGGGCCCAGGTGCCACCACATCCCCAAGCAGGTGACCAGGTGAGCAGAAGCCCCACCCCTGTCTCACCGGCGCTCCACGATCTTCTTGAACTCAAGGCGCATGAGCTGCCCCCGCGCCCGCGCCTGGATGCGGGTGATGATGCGGGACAGGCGCTCGTCCCGCATCTCCTCCAGCTGCCCCAGCAGCCCCGCCTTGAAGAAGACCTGAGGGGAGGGAGGAGGTGGGGAAGAAGGTGGTGGGACCATGAGGTCCATGTCCATCTCGGGTGGTGGGACCACAGGGAACAGAGACAACAGGATCTCCCCACGGTGTGCCCAAAGCGGTTGTGGTGGTGGAAGGATGGGGTGGTGCGTGAGTGGGGGGGCAGATGGACATGGGGATGGACAGATGGACATGGGGATGGACAGATGGACATGGGGATGGACAGATGGACATGGGGATCATGGGGTCCATGTAGCACCTGGGTGGTGGGACCACAGGGAGCAGGGACCACGAGATCTTACCCACTGGGATCAAACTGGTTGTGGTGGGTGGGTGGAAGGATGGGGTGGGGGGGCCGGGAGGAACAGATGGACATAGGGACAGACAGAAGGACACGTGAGTGGTGGGACCATGGGGTCCTCAACACCTGAAGGATGGTGGCACCACAGGGAACGGGGACCACACGACCTCACCTTGGTGTGCCCAAACTTGTACTGGTTGTGGTCGATGTCGATGGAGCCCAGGAGCTTCTCGGCGCCCTTGCGGCTGTCGATGAACTGCCCCTCAGGGATGGCCGCGGGGTTCAGGATGCGGTACCTGGGGGCCAGAGAGGAGATGACCCCCTGAGTCCAGCCCCGGTGGGGTTGTCCCCGCCTCCCCAAACCCCCTCCGCGTCCCCACCGCTGGCGGAAGTCCCCGTAGAGGATGCGGTTGGGGAAGCCCTTGCGGCAGATGCGGATTCCCTCCAGGACCCCGTTGCAGCGCAGCTGGTGCATCACCAGGGCGTTGTCCATCACACCTGGTGGGGGGATGCAGGTGAGGGGTCAACCACGAGCCACACCCACCCCCCAACCCCCCATCCCCACCCTCAGCTCACCCGGCTCCTTCCGCTCGTTCGGGACCAGGCAGCGGACGAAGTGGGGGTGGGTGGTCTTGAGGTTGGCCATCAGCTTGTTGAGGTTCTCCTGGGCGGGAGAGAGGAGGGTGACCAACGGGGGAGCAGGGGAGGGGCTGGGGGGTGGTGGGACCACCCTCTACAGCAGGGGTTGTTCTCCCCCTGCCCCACGGCAGGCCCGGTGCACGTCCCTCACCCGGTGAAGGGCTGAGACAGTCTGGAAGGAGGAACCTTTCTTCTTGGCTCCTTTCCCCTTCCCGCTGTCACCACCTGGGGAGGAGAGGGGTGGGATGAGGTGGGAACGAGGACAACTGCTGTGGGCAGCCGTCTTCTTCATCCCTCCGTCACACACCAGAGTCTGCCCCGGCGTAGTTGGAGAAGAGGTGGGCCAAGAGCTTGAGGGCGGATTTCTGGTAGAGCCCCACCACTGTCTCGTTGAGGGGGTCCTTGTTCTTCTCCAGCCAGCCCAGGATGTTGTAGTCCACGGTGCCGGCGTAGTGGATGAGCGAGAAGTGGGCCTCGGACTTGCCCTTGATGTTCCGTGGCTTCCCGAAGTTGGCCGACTTGCCCAGGTGGTTGTCGTAGAGTTTGGACTTGAAGGTCATGTCCGACGCCTTGGGGAACATGCACTCCTCCTCCAGGATGGACATGATGCCCATGGGCTGTGGACGAGGAGACCCCGTTGGCCGGGGAGGATACCATGGACAACCCAAAAGCTGCTCGTGGGGCATCTGAGGGGCTCCAACTGGAGGGACCTTCCTCCCTCAGCCCCCTGAGGCCCTGGGGGAGGCGGTACCTTCTCAATGAGGTCGATGCAGGCCTGCAGGTCCATGCCGAAGTCGATGAACTCCCACTCGATGCCCTCCTTCTTGTACTCCTCCTGCTCCAGCACAAACATGTGGTGGTTGAAGAACTGCTGCAGCTTCTCGTTGGTGAAGTTGATGCAGAGCTGCTCAAAGCTGTTGAACTGGGGGAGGAGAGGGAGGGGCGGGTGATGGAGTCTGTGGGGTCAACTCAACACCCAGCAGGGCCAATTGAGTCAATGGGGTCAACTCAACCCCCAATGGGGCCAACTCAACCCCCAACGGGGCCAACTCAACCCCCAACGGGGCCAACTCAACCCCCAACGGGGCCAACGGAGTCAACGGTGTCAACTCAACACCTGATGGGGCCAACTGAGTCAATGGGGTCAACTCAACCCTCAACGGGGCCAACTGAGTCAATGGGGTCAACTCAACCCCCAATGGGGTCAAATCAACCCCCAGTGGGGTCAGCTCAACCCCCAACGGGGCCAACTCAACACCCAACGGGGCCAACTGAGTCAACGGTGTCAACTCAACACCTGATGGGGCCAACTGAGTCAATGGTGTCAACTCAACCCCCAACGGGGTCAACTCAACCCCCAACGGGGCCAGCTGAGTCAATGGGGTCAACTCAACCCCCAATGGGGCCAGCTGAGTCAACGGGGTCAACTCAACCCCCAACGGGGCCAGCTGAGTCAATGGGGTCAACTCAACCCCCAACGGGGCCAACTGAGTCTATGGGGTCAACTCAACACCCGACGGGGCCAACTGAGTCAATGGGGTCAACTCAACACCTGATGGGGCCAACTGAGTCAATGGGGTCAACTCAACACCTGATGGTGTCAACTCAACACCCAATGGGGCCATCTGAGTCAATGGTGTCAACTCAACCCCCAACGGGGCCAACTCAAGGCTCAGTAGGGTCAACAGGGTCAACGGAACACCCAGTGGGGTCACAGTGATGCCCAATGGGATGGACAAGGTCAATCTGACACCCAGTGGGGTGAAGACAATGTCAAATGGGATCAGTGGGGTCAACTCAATACCCAACAGGGTCAAGGTGATGCCCAATGGGCGTCAAGAGGACAACTCAACACCCGGTAGGGTCAACAGAATGTGAAATGAGAGCAACGGGGTCAACCTGAGATCCAAAGGGTTCCAAACAACACCCAAGTGGTGTCAAGAGGGTCAACTCAACACCCAAAGGAGTCAATGCCCAACAGGATCAATGAGGTCGACTCAACGCTCCATGACATCAACATAAAGACCCAAATTTCCACCCAAGGTCAGCGTGAAGCTACAGGAGACCCCCTCAACACCCAGCTGGCTCAATGCCACCCCTTCAAGGCCCAACGCCACTGCCCTGCCTCGAGCCTCACATCGAAGATCTCGAAGCCGGCGATGTCCAAGACGCCGATGAAGTACTGCCGCGGCTGCTTGGTGTCCAGCGAGTTGTTGATCCTCACCACCATCCAGTTGAACATCTTCTCGTAGACGGCCTTGGCCAAGGCGCCGATGGAGTAGTAGACCTGCTGGACGCTCTGCCCCTTGGTGACGTACTCGTTGCCCACCTTGACGCGCGGGTGACACAAGCCCTTGAGCAGATCGGCCGAGTTCAGCCCCATCAGGTACGCGGACTTGTCGGCATCTGTGGAGCGGGAGACGCGTGGTCAGGTGCCACCTCACCTGGTGACCCCTCCCTGAGCTGTCACCCCCTTGCCCCGACCCGCCTTCGGTGCCGTCCGGCTCCGCCTGCTCCTCCCGCTGCTTCTGCTTGAACTTCATGTTGCCGAAGTGCATGATGGCGCCCGTCAGCTTGTAGACACCGGCCTTCTCCTCGGCCGTGAAACCCAGGACATCAAAGGCACTCTGGGAGGGGTGGAGGGGGTGGGGGGAGGGACCAGGTGAGGACATGGCCTCTGCTGGTCACCACCTGTGGTGGTCAGCACCTGTGGTGGTCACCACCTGTGGGTCCCTCCCACCGCCCTTCCCACTCATTGGCCCAGCTGGCCAATGGGGACACATCCAGCCATGGGCTTGTCCACTTGAAGGACTTGTCCATGGACTTGTTCATTCATCCATGGGCTCATTTGTCCAGCTCAGGACTCATTTATCCTGGATCCATCCAACCATCCATGGGCTCATGCATCCATTGATCCATCCATTCTTCTGAGGACTTATCCATCCATGGACTCATCCATCCATCCATCCATTTGAGAACCTCATCCATCCAGTCATGGGCTCATCCATCCATCCATCCATCCTTGTGAGGATTCACCCGTCCATGGATTCTTCCATCAATCCTGTTGAGGATTTCATCCATCCATCCGTGGACTCATCCATCCATTTGAGGACCTTTATATCCACAGATCCATCCATCCATCCATCCGAGGACACATCTATCCATCCATCCATCCATGGACTCGTTGATCCATGGAAACATCCATCCATCCATCTGAGGACACATCTATCCATCCATCCAACCATCCATGGACTCATCCCTCCCTCCACCCCACCCTGCTCACATCAGTGGCCATCAGCTCCTCGGAGTCATCGATGGAGGCCACGGTCACCTCACCCTGGGACACGTAACCGTAGTCGTAGGGGTTGGAGGTGACCAGCAGCATCTCTGGTGCAGGATGGAGACACCGCTGAGCATTCCCAGTCTCCCCAAACCACCCCAAAGTTCGGGAGGAGGGGGGAAGGAGAAGCCCAGAGGCCACGGTGGTGGCCCGGCTCACCCAGCAGCTCCGGCTTCTTGTTGGAGAGGATCTGGTAGAAGATGTGGTAGTTCCGTTCCGCCTTGAGCTGGAAGATGACGCGGGACTTCTCCAGGAGGTCTGGAGAGGGGTGGATGGGGAGAAGGTGGGATGAGGAGAGGGATGGAGACATGGAGAGAAGGGTGGAGGGATGGACGCGTGGATGGATGAAGAGATGGATGGGTAAGTGACGAGTAGGATGGAGACGGAGGCTCAGATGGGTGGTGGGACAAGGAGATGGAGGGACGGACAACAGGACGGGACACCACTCATGGATCTATCAACCATGGAGAGGGACGGAAGGATGGACAAATGGAGGGACAGACGGAGGGGTGAGGAGATGGATGGAGGGATGGACAACTCATGGATCCATCCACCAGGAAGACGGATGGACACATGGATGGATGGAGGGATGGACGGGGGGAGGGACGGATGGATGGAGGGACGGAGACATGAGGAGACAGACAGAGGGACAAGGAGATCTCTGGACACGTGGACTTGTGGGTGGCCAACCCCTGCTCCCACCGGCCCGTGGCCACTCACAGGTCTCGATGTCGGCCGACGCCAACTTCCCGGTGGCCCCAAAGTGGATCCGGATGAATTTCCCCTGCAAGGGCGGTGGGGGAGGGCTGTGGGGGGCCATAGGCCCCACCCCATAGGCCCCATAAAGAGACCCTGCCCCACAGAGGCCCCCCTATAGACCCCACCCAACAGACCCTTCCCCGTAGGTCCTGTCCCCCAGACCCCGTCCCCTGTACCGCTGTGAACTTCAGACCCCGCCCCATTGGCCACGCCCCACAGATCCCAATGGACCCTGCCCCATAGATCCCAACCTACAGTCTCCTCCCCACAGACCCCCACCCCAAAGACCCCCACCCCAAAGACCCCAACCTCTGACGCCCACCCCACAGAACCCACCTGGAGATCCCCACCCCACAGAACCCACCCACAGACCCCCCACCCCACTGATGTGCCCCACAGAAAAAGGCCCCACCCCAAAGACCCCAACCTCTGACGTCCACCCCACAGAACCCACCTGGAGACCCCCGCCCCACCACTGTGCCCCACAGACAAAGGCCCCACCCCAAAGACCCCAGCCTCTGACGTCCACCCCACAGAACCCACCTGGAGACCCCCGCCCCACTGCTGTGCCCCACAGACACAGGACCCACCCCACAGAACCCACCTGGAGACCCCCGCCCCACCGCTGTGCCCCACAGACACAGGCCCCACCCCACAGAACCCACCTGGAGACCCCCGCCCCACCGCTGTGCCCCACAGACACAGGCCCCACCCCACAGAACCCACCTGGAGACCCCCGCCCCACCGCTGTGCCCCACAGACACAGGCCCCCCCCCCATAGGTCCTGCCCCCCAGACCTCACCCCAAGGCCCCACAGCCTCCTCCCCCGGCCCCCGCCCCACTCACGAATCGGGAGGAGTTGTCGTTGCGCACGGTCTTGGCGTTGCCGAAGGCCTCGAGCGCGGGGTTGGCCTGGATGATTTGATCCTCCAGGGTGCCCTGGGGCGGGGGGTGACACCGCGGGTGGGGACAGGGCCAGGGGAGGGTCCCCACGCCGGGGGTGTGCCCGGGGCCCCCCCTACCTTGCTGCTGTTGGCCGCCTCCTTCTTGCGGTCGCCGATGGCGGCGATGCTGGCGAAGTATTGGATGACGCGTTTGGTGTTCACCGTTTTCCCGGCCCCCGATTCGCCGCTGGTGGGGGGCAACGGCGTCACCGGGGGGGTCACCGAGGGGTCGTGGGGGTCACCCGGGGGTCCCGGGCCCACCCCACATCTGTGGGGTGGTGCCAGGGGTGGGGACTCACGTGATGAGGATGGACTGGTTCTCGCGGTCTGTGGGAGGAGAGAGGGGTCAGGGGGCGAGGGGGGGTCTTGGGGGTCTTCATCCCCCCCAGGTGAGGAGCAGGTCAGGCGGGATGAGAAGGTGTTGAGGAGCTGGAATTTGGGGTTCTCTGACCCCCCAGGTGAGGAGCAGGTCAGGCGGGATGGGGATGGGGAGATGTTGAGGGTCTGGAATTTGGGGTTCTCTGACCCCCCAGGTGAGGAGCAGGTCAGGCGGGATGAGGATGGGGAGATGTTGAGGGTCTGGAATTTGGGGTCCTCCAGCCCCCCCAGGTGAGGAGCAGGTCAGGCGGGATGAGGATGGGGAGATGTTGAGGGTCTGGAATTTGGGGTTCTCCAGCCCCCCCAGGTGAGGAGCAGGTCAGGCGGGATGAGGAGGTGTTGAGGGTCTGGAATTTGGGGTTCTCTGACCCCCCAGGTGAGGAGCAGGTCAGGCGGGATGAGGATGGGGAGATGTTGAGGGTCTGGAATTTGGGGTTCTCCAGCCCCCCCAGGTGAGGAGCAGGTCAGGCGGGATGAGGATGGGGAGATGTTGAGGGTCTGGAATTTGGGGTTCTCCGGCCCCCCAGGTGAGGAGCAGGTCAGGCGGGATGAGGATGGGGAGATGTTGAGGGTCTGGAATTTGGGGTTCTCTGACCCCCCAGGTGAGGAGCAGGTCAGGCGGGATGAGGATGGGGAGATGTTGAGGGTCTGGAATTTGGGGTTCTCCAGCCCCCCCAGGTGAGGAGCAGGTCAGGCGGGATGAGGATGGGGAGATGTTGAGGGTCTGGAATTTGGGGTTCTCCAGCCCCCCCAGGTGAGGAGCAGGTCAGGCGGGATGAGGATGGGGAGATGTTGAGGGTCTGGAATTTGGGGTTCTCCAGCCCCCCCAGGTGAGGAGCAGGTCAGGCGGGATGAGGATGGGGAGATGTTGAGGGTCTGGAATTTGGGGTTCTCCATCCCCCCCAGGTGAGGAGCAGGTCAGGCGGGATGAGGATGGGGAGATGTTGAGGGTCTGGAATTTGGGGTTCTCCAGCCCCCCCAGGTGAGGAGCAGGTCAGGCGGGATGAGGATGGGGAGATGTTGAGGGTCTGGAATTTGGGGTTCTCGGACCCCCCAGGTGAGGAGCAGGTCAGGCGGGATGAGGATGGGGAGATGTTGAGGGTCTGGAATTTGGGGTTCTCCAGCCCCCCCAGGTGAGGAGCAGGTCAGGCGGGATGAGGATGGGGAGATGTTGAGGGTCTGGAATTTGGGGTTCTCTGACCCCCCAGGTGAGGAGCAGGTCAGGCGGGATGAGGATGGGGAGATGTTGAGGGTCTGGAATTTGGGGTTCTCCAGCCCCCCCAGGTGAGGAGCAGGTGAGGAAGATGCTGGAGGTCTTGGGGATCTCCTCCTGCCCAGGTGAGCACCCGGCTGGGCCAAGGTGTGCCGGGTGCTGAGGATCTTGGGGGTCTCCAACCCTTCTCAGGGCAACCCCAGGTAAGATGGGGCAAGACTGGGGCTCTTCAGGTGGGGTCTGAGGGTCTCCAAACCAGGTGAGCACCAGGTGAGGCTGGGGCTGTGTTGGGGGTCCTGGGGTGGGGGTTGACCTTCTCTACCCCTCCAGGTGAGTGCCAGGTCAGGCAGGACCAAGGTGGGGGGCGGGGGGAGATGTTTGGGGATCTTGGGGGTCTTCAGCCTCCCAGGTGAGGCTGGGGGGGTCTTCAGGGGGGCCTGGGGCTCCCCACCCTCCCGGGTGAGCACCAGGTAGGAGCAAGGTGGGCGAGATTTTGGGGCTTTTGGGTAGGGTTGGGCTTCTCCACCCTCCCGGTTGAGATGGGCCCAAACTGGGAGGAGTCACCGGGGGTCTCGGACGTCTCCTCGCGCCCAGGTGAGCCCCAGGCCCCGTTTTGGGGGTCCCACCTGTCAGCATGTACTGGTAGGCGTTGTCCGAGATGGAGAAGATGTGGGGCGGGACCTCGTTGCGCTTCTTGCCCCGATAGGTGGCCACCACTTGGGGGTCGTAGACCGGGAGCCACTTGTAGGGGTTCACGGTGACGCAGAACAGCCCCGAGTAGGTCTGGGGGGACAAACGGGGGGGGTCGGGAGGTGACACCCCCGCGTGGGGACACCCCACCCCCCCCAGAGGGGACAACAAGGGGTGTGGGAAGGGGTGGGGCGGGGTTTTGGTGGGGGTCCAGGGTGGTTGGAGATGGGGTTGGGGGGCTGGAGATGGGACATTTTGGGGCTGGGGGGCCGGAGATGGGACATTTTGGGGTTGGGGGGGGCAAGGATGGGACATTTTGGGGCTGGGGGGGGCAAGGATGGGACATTTTGGGGTTGGGGGGGCCGGAGATGGGACATTTTGGGGCTGGGGGGGGCAAGGATGGGACATTTTGGGGTTGGGGGGGGCAAGGATGGGACATTTTGGGGCTGGGGGAGCCGGAGATGGGACATTTTGGGGTTGGGGGGGCAAGGATGGGACATTTTGGGGTTGGGGGAGCAAGGATGGGACATTTTGGGGTTGGGGGGGCCGGAGATGGGACATTTTGGGGTTGGGGGGCCGGAGATGGGACATTTTGGGGCTGGGGGGCCGGAGATGGGACATTTTGGGGCTGGGGGGGGGCAAGGATGGGACATTTTGGGGCTGGGGGGGGCAAGGATGGGACATTTTGGGGTTGGGGGGGCAAGGATGGGACATTTTGGGATCTGGGCGGCCCAAAGGGGTCTGGAGGAAAAACAACCCCCCCCCCCCCCCCAGATGCCCCAAAGACCCCCCCAGAAGCTCCTCCAAGTTCGAGGTGCCCCACAGACCCCCCCCCCTCGGGAAAACTCCTCCGGTTCCAGGTTCCCCATGGACTGTTCTGGAAGCCCCCCAAGTCCCAGACACCCCATAGACCCCCCCAGGAGCCCCCCAAGTCCCAGACACCCCATAGACCCCCCCAGGAGCCCCCCAAGTCCCAGATACCCCATAGACCCCCCCAGGAGCCCCCCAAATCCCAGATACCCCATAGATCCCCCCAGGAGCCCCCCAAGTCCCAGATACCCCATACACCCCCCCCCCCCAAGTCCCAGACACCCCATAGACCCCCCCCCAAGTCCCAGACACCCCATAGACCCCCCCAGGAGCCCCCCAAGTCCCAGACACCCCATAGACCCCCCCAGGAGCCCCCCAAATCCCAGATACCCCATAGACCCCCCCAGGAGCCCCCCAAATCCCAGATACCCCATAGATCCCCCCAGGAGCCCCCCAAGTCCCAGATACCCCATAGACCCCCCCCCCCCAAGTCCCAGATACCCCATAGACCCCCCCAGGAGCCCCCCAAATCCCAGACACCCCATAGACCCCCCCAGGAGCCCCCCAAGTCCCAGATACCCCATAGACCCCCCCAGGAGCCCCCCAAGTCCCAGATACCCCATAGACCCCCCCAGGAGCCCCCCAAGTCCCAGATACCCCATAGACCCCCCCAGAAGCCCCCCAAATCCCAGATACCCCACAGACCCCCCCAGGAGCCCCCCAAGTCCCAGATGCCCCATAGACCCCCCCAGGAGCCCCCCCAAGTCCCAGATACCCCATAGACCCCCCCAGGAGCCCCCCAAATCCCAGACACCCCATAGACCCCCCCCCCCCCAAATCCCAGATGCCCCATAGACCCCCCCATAGAACCCCCCGAAATCCCAGATGCCCCATAGACCCCCCCAGGAGCCCCCCCAAGTCCCAGATACCCCATAGACCCCCCCAGGAGCCCCCCAAATCCCAGACACCCCATAGACCCCCCCCCCCCAAATCCCAGATGCCCCATAGACCCCCCCATAGAACCCCCCGAAATCCCAGATACCCCATAGACCACCCCAGGAGCCCCCCAAATCCCAGATACCCCATAGACCCCCCCAGGAGCCCCCCAAATCCCAGACACCCCATAGACCCCCCCAGAACCCCCCCAAATCCCAGATACCCCATAGACCCCCCCAGAAGCCCCCCAAGTCCCAGATACCCCATAGACCACCCCAGGAGCCCCCCAAGTCCCAGATACCCCATAGACCCCCCCATAGAACCCCCCCAAATCCCAGATACCCCATAGACCCCCCCACAGAACCCCCCCAAATCCCAGACACCCCATAGACCCCCCCACAGAAACCCCCCAAGTCCCAGATGCCCCATAGACCCCCCCAGGAGCCCCCCAAGTCCCAGACACCCCATAGACCCCCCCAGGAGCCCCCCAAGTCCCAGATGCCCCATAGACCCCCCCAGGAGCCCCCCAAGTCCCAGATACCCCATAGACCCCCCCAGGAGCCCCCCAAATCCCAGATACTCCATAGACCCCCCCAGGAGCCCCCCAAATCCCAGATACCCCATAGACCCCCCCCCAAGTCCCAGATACCCCATAGACCCCCCCAGAAGCCCCCTAAATCCCAGATACCCCATAGACCCCCCAGGAGCCCCCCAAATCCCAGACACCCCATAGACCCCCCCCAAGTCCCAGATACCCCATAGACCCCCCCAGGAGCCCCCCAAGTCCCAGATGCCCCATAGACCCCCCCATAGAACCCCCCCAAATCCCAGATACCCCACAGAACCCCCCCAAATCCCAGATACCCCACAGACCCCCCCAGGAGCCCCCCAAGTCCCAGATACCCCATAGACCCCCCCAGAACCCCCCCAAATCCCAGATACCCCATAGACCCCCCCAGAAGCCCCACACACCCCACAGGCCCCCCCAGACCCCCCCCAGACCCCTCTCCGAACCCCCCCCCCCCAAGCTTTGGGGCAGGGTCCCTCCTGGCCCCCCGTTTTTGGGGTCTCGGGGGGGTCTCACGTAGATCATCCAGGCCGCGTAGCGCTCCTTGAGGTTGAAGAGCACGGCGGGCTCGTGCAGGAACGTCAGCATGGCCATGTCCTCGATCTTGTCGAACTTGGGGGGGTTCTGCTGGTGCACGTCCCCCTCCTTCACCGTCACCGTCTGGGGGGGGGTCACGGAGGGGTGAAGACCCCGCCCCGCGCCGTGGTCCCGCTGTGTCACCTCTGGGTCACCTCTGATGTCCTCCCCTCCACCGGCCCCACCGCGAGCGCCCCGCGACCTCCCCGTGACCCCCCCGGTGTCACCCGTGACCCCCGTGACCCCCCCGGTGTCACCCGTGACCCCTGTGACCCCCCCGGTGTCACCCGTGACCCCTGTGACCCCTGTGACCCCCCCGGTGTCACCCGTGACCCCTGTGACCCCCCCGGTGTCACCCGTGACCCCCCCAGTGTCACCTGTGACCCCTGTGACCCCTGTGACCCCCCCCAGTGTCACCCGTGACCCCCCCGGTGTCACCCGTGACCCCTGTGACCCCTGTGACCCCCCCGGTGTCACCCGTGACCCCCCCAGTGTCACCTGTGACCCCTGTGACCCCTGTGACCCCCCCCAGTGTCACCCGTGACCCCTGTGACCCCTGTGACCCCCCCCAGTGTCACCCGTGATCCCCCCAGTGTCACCCGTGACCCCTGTGACCCCTGTGACCCCCCCCAGTGTCACCCGTGACCCCCCCAGTGTCACCCATGACCCCAAGGTCCCCGAGACCCCCATGACCCCCCCAGTGTCACCTCTCCCAGCTCAGTGACATCCCCCCAATGTCCCCTGTGTCCTCTGTGACCCCTCCAATGTCCCGTTGAGCCCCCCCTGACCCCCCCAGGGTCACCTCTCCCAGCTCGGTCCCCACAGTGACATCCCCCCCGTGACCCCTGTGACCCCAAGGTCCCCATGACCCCTGTGACCCCCCCCATGTCCCTGAGCCCCCCGTGACCCCCCCAGTGTCACCTCTCCCAGCTCAGTGCCCACAGTGTCCCCCCAAATGTCCCACTGAGACCCCTGTGACCCCCATGACCCCGAGCCCCCCGTGACCCCCCCAGTGTCCCCTGTGACCTCCATGACCCCCATGTCCCCAAGGCCCCCATGACCCCCCCAATGTGCCATTGAGACCCCTGTGACCCCCATGACCCCGAGCCCCCCGTGACCCCCCCAGTGTCCCCTGTGACCTCCATGACCCCCCCAGTGTCACCTCTCCCAGCTCAGTGACATCCCCCCAATGTCCCCCATGACCCCTGTGACCCCCATGACCCCGAGGTCCCCGTGACCCCCACAGTGTCCCATTGAGACCCCTGTGACCCCCAGGACCCCGTGACCCCCCAGGGTCACCTCTCCCAGCTCGGCGCCCACAGTGACATCCCTCCAGTGACCCCTGTGACCCCCAGACCCCCGAGCCCCCCAGGGTCACCTCTCCCAGCTCGGTGCCCCCAGTGACATCACCCCAATGTCCCCCGTGACCCCCAGGACCCCGTGACCCCCCAGGGTCACCTCTCCCAGCTCGGTGCCCCCAGTGACATCCCTCCAGTGACCCCTGTGACCCCCAGGACCCCGTGACCCCCCAGGGTCACCTCTCCCAGCTCGGTGCCCCCAGTGACATCCCTCCAGTGACCCCTGTGACCCCCAGGACCCCGTGACCCCCCAGGGTCACCTCTCCCAGCTCGGCGCCCCCAGTGACATCACCCCAATGTCCCCTGTGACCCCCAGGACCCCGAGCCCCCCAGGGTCACCTCTCCCAGCTCGGTGCCCCCAGTGACATCCCTCCAGTGACCCCTGTGACCCCCAGGACCCCGAGCCCCCCAGGGTCACCTCTCCCAGCTCGGTCTCCACGGTGACGCTGCCCCCTTGTCTGTCCACCACGCGTCCCTTCACGAACTCGTGTCCGGCGTGGGGGACGAAGCACTCGGCGCGGGGGTCGAAGGGACGCGTGGTGGCCGCCAGGCGCTCGCGCTCGCCCGGCCGCAGGAACGGCGCCGCCGCGCCCAGAGCCGCCAGCACCGCGTCCACCATCTGGCCTGGGGGGACAGGGTCACCTGGGGGGGCGTGGGGACAGACCCCCACCCACCCACAGCCACTCCACGGACACCCTGTGGCCATCGACTGACCCCCGTCGTCATTGATTGACCCCACAGTGACACCAGTACCGTGTCCACCATCTGGCCTGGGGGGACAGGGTCACCTGGGGGGGGCGTGGGGACAGACCCCCACCCACCCACAGCCCCTCCATGGACACCCTGTGGTCATTGATTGACCCCCGTGGTCATCGATTGACCCCACAGTGACACCAGTACCGTGTCCACCATCTGGCCTGGGGGGACAGGGTCACCTGGGGGGCGTGGGGACAGACCCCCACCCACCCACAGCCACTCCACGGACACCCTGTGGCCATCGACTGACCCCCGTCGTCATCGATTGACCCCCGTGGTCATTCCAGCCCTCCCAGTGCCACCAGTCCACCATCTGGCCTGGAGGGACGTGGGGACAGACCCCCACCCATCCACAGCCCCTCCACGGACCCCCGTGGTCATCGATTGACCCCCCGTGGCCATCCCAGCCCTCCCAGTGCCACCAGCACCGCGTCTGCCACCCGCCCTATGGGGACACCGTCCCCTGGGCAATGGGGACAGGGACAGACCCCCCCCAGCCCCAGAGACCCCCACAGTGGGGCCCCACAGCAGCTCCCCCCCCCCCCCCAAAGCCCCCTGCAGCGCCCTCACCTGGAGTCTGTAGGTCCGGGGGTTGGATGGAGGGATCTGGGGGGGCATCGGGGGGTGAGGGGCTGCACCCCACAGACCCCTGTGTGCCCCCCAGAGACCCCTGTGTGCCCCCCCCGGCTTTCCCATAGACCCTGTGTGCCCCATAGACCACCTGCGACCGCCCCACTGAAGGGGCCCCGTGCCCCATAGATGCCCATGCACCCCATAGATCCTCCCGTGGGACCCACAACCCACCCTGTGCCCCACAGACCCCCATGCACCCCATAGAACCCCCTGTGTGACCCACAGACCCCCATGCACCCCATAGACCCCCCTGTGTGCCCCACAACCCACCCTGTGCCCCATAGACCCCCATGCACCCCATAGACCCCCCTGTGTGCCCCACAGCCCACCCTGTGCCCCACAGACCCCCCCATGCACCCCATAGATCCTCCCGTGGGACCCACAACCCACCCTGTGCCCCATAGACCCCCATGCACCCCATAGATCCTCCCGTGGGACCCACAACCCACCCTGTGCCCCACAGACCCCCCTGTGGGACCCACAACCCACCCTGTGCCCCACAGACCCCCCTGTGTGCCCCACAGCCCACCCTGTGCCCCACAGACCCCCATGCACCCCATAGAACCCCCCTGTGGGACCCACAACCCACCCTGTGCCCCACAGACCCCCCCATGCACCCCATAGATCCTCCCGTGGGACCCACAGCCCACCCTGTGCCCCATAGACCCTGCTGTGGGACCCACAGCCCACCCTGTGCCCCACAGACCCCCCTGTGTGCCCCACAGCCCACCCTGTGCCCCATAGACCCCCATGCACCCCACAGACCCCCCTGTGGGACCCACAGCCCACCCTGTGCCCCACAGACCCCCATGCACCCCATAGACCCCCCTGTGTGCCCCATAGACCCCCATGCACCCCACAGACCCCCCTGTGGGACCCACAGCCCACCCTGTGCCCCACAACCACCCCCACCCTCTGTCTCTGCCCCACAGCAGCACCTTCGGCAGCCCCGCGGCCCCACAGCTTTTATAGGGCGCTGTGGGGGGAGGGGGCGGGGGGAGGAGCAATGGGGGGGTGGGGAGGGGGCTGATAAAGGAAGGGGAGGGGGCGGCACCCCCCCTTCCCCCCCCCGCCCCGTGGCGTCTCCGTGGGGCTGAGGGGTCAGAGCCCCTCCGTGTTCGCCCCATAGCGTGAGCTGTGGGGCAGAGTAAGGGCGGGGTACCCTGGGGGTGGTCTGGGGTCCTATTTGGGGGGGTTTCTATGGGGCAGAGCAGGGGGGGTCCCATTCGGGGTTGGCTGGCTGTGGGGCAGAGCAGGGGGGTACCTATTTGGGGGGGGTTCAATGGGGCAGGAACAAAGGAACCCCTTATTTGTGGGGCATATGTGGGGCAGGGATGGGGTGCCCCTCATTTAGGGGATTCCATGGGGCAGGGCCCTCATTTAGGGGATTCTATGGGGCAGGGCCTTCATTTAGGGGGCTCTATGGGGCAGGGCCGGGGGGGTGCCTCATTTCGGGGGCTCTATGGGGCAGGGACGGGGGGGTCCGTTATTTAGGGGATTCTATGGGGCAGGGACAGGGGTGTCCCTAATTCAGGGGGCTCTATGGGGCAGGGATGGGGGTGCCCCTCATTTCGGGGGCTCTATGGGGCAGGGACGGGGGGGTCCCTCATTTCGGGGGCTCTATGGGGCAGGGACAGGGGTGTCCCTAATTCAGGGGGCTCTATGGGGCAGGGATGGGGGTGCCCCTCATTTCGGGGGCTCTATGGGGCAGGGATGGGGGTGCCCCTCATTTCGGGGGCTCTATGGGGCAGGGACAGGGGTGTCCCTAATTTAGGGGGCTCTATGGGGCAGGGACGGGGGTGCCCCTCATTTCGGGGGCTCTATGGGGCAGGGACAGGGGTGCCCCTCATTTCGGGGGCTCTATGGGGCAGGGCCGGGGGGGTGCCTCATTTCGGGGGCTCTATGGGGCAGGGCCGGGGGGGTCCGTTATTTAGGGGATTCTATGGGGCAGGGACAGGGGTGTCCCTAATTTAGGGGGCTCTATGGGGCAGGGACGGGGGGGTGCCTCATTTCGGGGGCTCTATGGGGCAGGGATGGGGGTGCCCCTCATTTCGGGGGCTCTATGGGGCAGGGCCGGGGGGGTGCCTCATTTCGGGGATTCTATGGGGCAGGGACAGGGGTGTCCCTAATTCAGGGGGCTCTATGGGGCAGGGACAGGGGTGTCCCTAATTCAGGGGGCTCTATGCGGCAGGGACAGGGGTGCCCCTCATTTCGGGGGCTCTATGGGGCAGGGACAGGGGTGCCCCTCATTTCGGGGGCTCTATGGGGCAGGGATGGGGTGCCCCTCATTTCGGGGGCTCTATGGGGCAGGGACAGGGGTGCCCCTCATTTCGGGGGCTCTATGGGGCAGGGATGGGGGTGCCCCTCATTTCGGGGGCTCTATGGGGCAGGGACGGGGGGGTCCCTCATTTCGGGGGCTCTATGGGGCAGGGACAGGGGTGTCCCTAATTCAGGGGGCTCTATGGGGCAGGGACAGGGGTGCCCCTCATTTCGGGGGCTCTATGGGGCAGGGATGGGGTGCCCCTCATTTCGGGGGCTCTATGTGGCAGGGACAGGGGTGCCCCTCATTTCGGGGGCTCTATGGGGCAGGGACAGGGGGGTCCCTCATTTCGGGGGCTCTATGGGGCAGGGACAGGGGGGTCCCTCATTTCGGGGGCTCTATGGGGCAGGGACGGGGGGGTCCGTTATTTAGGGGATTCTATGGGGCAGGGACAGGGGTGCCCCTCATTTCGGGGGCTCTATGGGGCAGGGACAGGGGTGCCCCTCATTTCGGGGGCTCTATGGGGCAGGGACAGGGGTGTCCCTAATTCAGGGGGCTCTATGGGGCAGGGACAGGGGTGCCCCTCATTTCGGGGGCTCTATGGGGCAGGGACAGGGGTGTCCCTAATTCAGGGGGCTCTATGGGGCAGGGCCGGGGGGGTGCCTCATTTCGGGGGCTCTATGGGGCAGGGATGGGGTGCCTCTCATTTCGGGGGCTCTATGGGGCAGGGACGGGGGGGTCCCTCATTTCGGGGGCTCTATGGGGCAGGGACAGGGGTGCCCCTCATTTCGGGGGCTCTATGGGGCAGGGATGGGGTGCCCCTCATTTCGGGGGCTCTATGGGGCAGGGATGGGGTGCCCCTCATTTCGGGGGCTCTATGGGGCAGGGATGGGGGGGTCCCTCATTTCGGGGGCTCTATGGGGCAGGGACAGGGGTGCCCCTCATTTCGGGGGCTCTATGGAGCAGGGACAGGGGTGCCCCTCATTTCGGGGGCTCTATGGGGCAGGGACAGGGGTGTCCCTAATTCAGGGGGCTCTATGGGGCAGGGACAGGGGTGCCCCTCATTTCGGGGGCTCTATGGGGCAGGGATGGGGTGCCCCTCATTTCGGGGGCTCTATGGGGCAGGGACAGGGGTGCCCCTCATTTCGGGGGCTCTATGGGGCAGGGACGGGGGGGTCCCTCATTTCGGGGGCTCTATGGGGCAGGGACAGGGGTGCCCCTCATTTCGGGGGCTCTATGGGGCAGGGATGGGGGGGTCCCTCATTTCGGGGGCTCTATGGGGCAGGGATGGGGTGCCCCTCATTTCGGGGGCTCTATGGGGCAGGGACAGGGGTGTCCCTAATTCAGGGGGCTCTATGGGGCAGGGACAGGGGTGCCCCTCATTTCGGGGGCTCTATGGGGCAGGGCCGGGGGGGTCCCTGGCCAATGTCCCCACACCGGGGGGTGCTGACAGCCCGTCCCTGTCGCTTCTATATCGGGACACGGCGGGGGGCGGGGGGGGGGGCGTTATCTCGCCCCTCTCGTGGCGCTGTGGGGCCGCTGTGGGGCGGGGGCGGGGGGGGGTCTGGCAGCTGTCCCCGGACACGGCTCCACTTTGTCGTGGCCGCGGTGACAAAGTGTCCCCGCGAGGTGACAAATTCCTGCGGGCGGGGGGGGGGACAGGGGGGGCTCCACCTTCACCTCCACTTTGGGCCCCCCACCCCCACCCCATAGAGGGCCCTGGGCCCCAGAGAGCCCCCCCTGCCCCATAAAGACCCAGAGGGTGGCTGTGCCCTCCCCCCTGGACACCTGGGACCTCCCTGGGCACCTCTGTCCCCCCCTGGGCACCTCTGTCCCCCCCGGACATCTGGGACCCCCCTGGGACCCCCCCGGACATCTGGGACCCCCCTGGACTCCGCTGTCCTCTCCCCGGACACCTGGGACCCCCCTGGACACCTGGGACCCCCCTGGGGCCCCCCCGGACACCTGGGACCCCCCTGGACTCCGCTGTCCTCTCCCCGGACACCTGGGACCCCCCTGGACACCTGGGACCCCCCTGGGGCCCCCCCGGACACCTGGGACCCCCCTGGACACCGCTGTCCTCTCCCCGGACACCTGGGACCCCCCTGGACATCTGGGACCCCCCTGGGCACTGCTGTCCTCTGCATGGACACCTGGGACCCCCCTGGACATCTGGGACCCCCCTGGACGCCTGGGACCTCCCCGGACACTGCTGTCCTCTGCATGGACACCTGGGACCCCCCTGGACACCTGGGACCGCCCTGGACACTGCTGTCACCCCCCCCCCCCGGACACCTGGGACCCCCCCGGACGCTGCTGTCCCCCCCTGGACACCTGGGACCCCCCCGGACGCTGCTGTCCTCTACCCGGACACCTGGGACCCCCCCGGACGCTGCTGTCCCCCCCCTGGACACCTGGGACCCCCCCGGACGCTGCTGTCCCCCCCTGGACACCTGGGACCCCCCCGGATGCTGCTGTCCTCTACCCGGACACCTGGGGCCCTCCTGGACACCTGGGACTGCCCTGGACACTGCTGTCCTCTACCCGGACACCTGGGACCCCCCTGGGCACCTGAGTTCCTCCCTGGACACCTGGAACCTACCTGGAGCCCCCCTGGACACGTGGATCCCCCCTGGACCCCTGGGACCGCCCTGGACATCTGAGACCCGCCCTGGACACCAGTGTGTGTCCCCCTCTGGACACCTGTGAGCTCCCTGGACACCGAGGAGGTGTTGGGGTGTGGAGGATGGATGTGAGGAGGTGGAGGGATGGTGGGACATGGATGGACATTGGGATGGTGGGACATGGATGGACATTGGGATGGTGGGACATGGATGGACATTGGGATGGGACAGGGATGGACATTGGGATGGTGGGACATTGGGATGGACATTGGGATGGTGGGACATGGATGGACATTGGGATGGTGGGACAGGGAGGGACATTGGGATGGTGGGACATTGGGATGGGCATTGGGATGGTGGGACAGGGAGGGACATTGGGATGGATGGACATTGGGATGGGACATGGATGGACATTGGGATGGTGGGACATGGATGGACATTGGGATGGGACATGGATGGACATTGGGATGGTGGGACATTGGGATGGACATTGGGATGGTGGGACATGGATGGACATTGGGATGGTGGGACATTGGGATGGACATTGGGATGGTGGGACAGGGAGGGACATTGGGATGGTGGGACATTGGGATGGACATTGGGATGGTGGGACAGGGAGGGACATTGGGATGGTGGGACATTGGGATGGACATTGGGATGGTGGGACATGGATGGACATTGGGATGGTGGGACAGGGAGGGACATTGGGATGGTGGGACATTGGGATGGACATTGGGATGGTGGGACAGGGAGGGACATTGGGATAGTGGGACATTGGGATGGACATTGGGATGGTGGGACAGGGACGGACATTGGGATGGATGGACATTGGGATGGTGGGACATTGGGATGGACATTGGGATGGTGGGACACGGAGGGACATTGGGATGGTGGGACACAGATGGACATTGGGGTGGGACACGGATGGACATTGGGATGGATGGACATTGGGATGGTGGGACAGGGAGGGACATTGGGATGGTGGGACATGGATGGACATTGGGATGGTGGGACATTGGGATGGGCATTGGGATGGGACACGGATGGGCATTGGGATGGTGGGACATTGGGATGGACATTGGGATGGTGGGACATGGATGGACATTGGGATGGTGGGACATTGGGATGGACATTGGGATGGATGGACATTGGGATGGGACAGGGACGGACATTGGGATGGTGGGACAGGGATGGACACTGGGATGGTGGGACAGGGAGGGACATTGGGATGGTGGGACAGGGAGGGACATTGGGATGGATGGACATTGGGATGGGACATGGATGGACATTGGGATGGTGGGACATGGATGGACATTGGGATGGTGGGACATTGGGATGGGCATTGGGATGGGACAGGGATGGACATTGGGATGGTGGGACATTGGGATGGACATTGGGATGGTGAGACAGGGAGGGACATTGGGATGGATGGACATTGGGATGGTGGGACATTGGGATGGACATTGAGATGGTGGGACACGGAGGGACATTGGGATGGTGGGACATGGATGGACATTGGGGTGGGACACGGATGGACATTGGGATGGATGGACATTGGGATGGTGGGACAGGGAGGGACATTGGGATGGTGGGACATGGATGGACATTGGGATGGTGGGACATTGGGATGGGACAGGGACGGACATTGGGATGGTGGGACAGGGATGGACACTGGGATGGTGGGACATTGGGATGGACATTGGGATGGTGGGACAGGGAGGGACATTGGGATGGGACACGGATGGACATTGGGATGGTGGGACATTGGGATGGGCATTGGGATGGTGGGACAGGGAGGGACATTGGGATGGATGGACATTGGGATGGGACATGGATGGACATTGGGATGGATGGACATTGGGATGGGACATGGATGGACATTGGGATGGTGGGACATGGATGGACATTGGGATGGTGGGACATTGGGATGGACATTGGGATGGGACACGGATGGACATTGGGATGGTGGGACATTGGGATGGACATTGGGATGGTGGGACATGGATGGACATTGGGATGGTGGGACATTGGGATGGGCATTGGGATGGGACACGGATGGACATTGGGATGGTGGGACATTGGGATGGACATTGGGATGGTGGGACAGGGAGGGACATTGGGATGGATGGACATTGGGATCGTGGGACATTGGGATGGACATTGGGATGGTGGGACACGGAGGGACATTGGGATGGTGGGACACAGATGGACGTTGGGGTGGGACACGGATGGACATTGGGATGGATGGACATTGGGATGGTGGGACATTGGGATGGACATTGGGATGGTGGGACATTGGGATGGGACCGGGACGGACATTGGGATGGTGGGACATGGATGGACACTGGGATGGTGGGACATGGATGGACATTGGGATGGGACAGGGATGGTCATTGGGATGGTGGGACATGGATGGACATTGGGATGGGACACGGATGGACATTGGGATGGTGGGACATTGGGATGGACATTGGGATGGTGGGACCCAGATGGACATTGGGATGGGACAGGGATGGTCATTGGGATGGTGGGACATGGATGGACATTGGGATGGGACATGGATGGACATTGGGATGGTGGGACATTGGGATGGACATTGGGATGGTGGGACAGGGAGGGACATTGGGATGGTGGGACATTGGGATGGACATTGGGATGGTGGGACAGGGAGGGACATTGGGATGGATGGACATTGGGATGGTGGGACATTGGGATGGACATTGGGATGGTGGGACACGGAGGGACATTGGGATGGTGGGACACAGATGGACATTGGGGTGGGACACGGATGGACATTGGGATGGATGGACATTGGGATGGTGGGACAGGGAGGGACATTGGGATGGATGGACATTGGGGTGGACATTGGGATGGTGGGACATTGGGATGGACATTGGGATGGTGGGACATTGGGATGGGACCGGGACGGACATTGGGATGGTGGGACATTGGGAGGGACATTGGGATGGGACAGGGATGGTCATTGGGATGGTGGGACATGGATGGACATTGGGATGGGACACGGATGGACATTGGGATGGTGGGACATTGGGATGGACATTGGGATGGTGGGACCCAGATGGACATTGGGATGGGACAGGGATGGACATTGGGATGGTGGGACATTGGGATGGACACTGGGATGGGACACGGAGCAGCCGGAGCGATGGAGAACCCAGGGGTGGCAGTTTGGGGTCCGACCGCCCCTTCTTGGCTGTTTTGGGGTTGATCTTTGATGTTTATTTGCGGTGACGATGGTGATGATGACAGTGACGATGATGACGATGGTGACGATGGTGACGATGATGACATTGATAACGATGGTGACGATGGTGACGATGATGACATTGATAACGATGGTGACGATGACGATGGTGACGATGACGGTGACAGTGACCGTCATTACCCCGGCGTTTATTTGGGTTCCGTCCCTGATCCCTTCCTGCCTCAACCCCAACGTCCACTCGGGGTTCTCCTCCCCTCTCCACTGGCGGGGGGGGCCTGGGGGCGGGCGAGTGTCACAGCACCTGGGCTGGCACCTGGGCTGGCACCTGGCAGGACACCTGGCACCTGTGACACCTGGCAGGACACCTGTCAGGACACCTGGCACCTGTGACACCTGGCACCTGTGACACCTGGCAGGACACCTGTCAGGACACCTGGCACCTGTGACACCTGGCACCTGTGACACCTGTCAGGACACCTGGCACCTGTCAGGACACCTGGCACCTGTGACACCTGTCAGGACACCTGTCAGGACACCTGGCACCTGTGACACCTGGCACCTGTGACACCTGGCAGGACACCTGTCAGGACACCTGGCACCTGTGACACCTGGCACCTGTGACACCTGTCAGGACACCTGGCACCTGTGACACCTGGCAGGACACCTGTCAGGACACCTGGCACCTGTCAGGACACCTGGCACCTGTGACACCTGGCAGGACACCTGGCACGGTCCCTGGCACGGTCCCTGGCACGACCCTCCCTCTCCTCCCGCGTCCCCCCAGGGTTTCCCTCCCTTCGCCCGGCCCAGGTGACCCCGGGACAGCAGCGGGGACAGCACTGGGGGGGCTTCGGGAGCCGCTGCCCCCCCGGCTCTGTGTCCCCTCGGTGTCCCCTCGGTGTCCCCCGCCCCCCCAGTCTGCCCAGTTCGGGGTCACGGCCGTACTGGGGGCGGTTGCGGCGCTTTTCCTTTCGGTTCTGGCCGCGCTTTTCCTTTCGCTTCTGGAGGCGGCAACGGCTCCGAGGATCCACAGCGAGGTCACTTGGGGGGTCCGGGCGGGGGGTCAGGGGGTGTCCCCTTCTTTGTCACCTTCCCCGTCACCTTCCCTGTCACCCCCTGCCCCGGGTGGGGGCTCAGCGGGCGGGGGGGTGGCAGGAAATGGCGGGAGGTGACAGCGGGTGACACTCGCCGAGGTGTGCGGGCTTTGGGGGTGCGGGGGGGGGGGGACACACGGACCCCTCCCCCCACCCGTGGGGCCGCGGTGGGAAAAGGGAAGCGGAGGGGGGGGGAAGGGGACAGGGACAGCTCGGGGACACCCCCGGCAGTGTCACCCCCCGCCGGTGGCGACACCTGGGCAGGTGAGGGGGTCGCGGACCCCCCTGGCGTGGGCCAAGCGAGGGGGGTCCCGCGGGTGCCACCGCGGTGCCGGACGTGCCACGGCGGCCACTCCTGTGCCACCACAGCCCCCCTCCCCCCTCCTCCTCGGGGCTACCGGGAGAACCGGTCAGGCGATACCTCCGGGCAACCTGCGCCGGCGGCTCGGTGGCCACCATGGGGTGCTGGCCCGGTGGCACGCGGGGGGGGGGGGGGCTGCGGCGCAGTGTCCGGGGGTGGCAGCGGCCACGCAGCGCGACAGGAACGCGGCCGGGCGGCGCCGGAGTGACCCCACGGCCGGCGGATGTTTGTTTGTCACCTGTGGCCTCCCGGTGGCAGCGGCGGCCCCAGGGGCCCGGGGCGAGCGGTGGCCCCCGGCCATGAGCGGCGGCGGCGGCCACCCCGGGCAGGTGGAGGTGGCCATGGTGGCGTGCGGAGGTGAGGGAGTGGCCGGGAGGTGACGGCGGTGCCAGGTGGCGCTGGCAGGGAGCTGGGACGGGCTCGGAGCTGGCACGGGTGGCCCGGGCGCTGCCCAGCCCGCGGGCCAGCGGGCAGCGGCGCCACTCGTCCCCCCCGGCCACCGCGGCCACCGCGAAGGCCACACCAGGGAGGGCTTGGTGGCCACACCCGGGACAAGCCGGCGCCAGGGCCCCGCGGGGACAATGGCGGTGTCACTGCCAGCACCGTGGGGACAATGGCGGTGTCACTGCCAGCACCGCGGGGACAATGGCGGTGCCACCGGGCCAGCACTGTGGGGACAATGGCGGTGTCACTGCCAGCACCGCGGGGACAATGGCGGTGCCACCGGGCCAGCACTGTGGGGACAATGGCGGTGTCACTGCCAGCACCGCGGGGACAATGGCGGTGTCACTGCCAGCACCGCGGGGACAATGGCGGTGCCACCGGGCCAGCACTGTGGGGACAATGGCGGTGTCACTGCCAGCACCGCGGGGACAATGGCGGTGTCACTGCCAGCACCGTGGGGACAATGGCAGTGCCACCGGGCCAGCACCGCGGGGACAATGGCGGTGCCACCGGGCCAGCACTGTGGGGACAATGGCGGTGTCACTGCCAGCACCGCGGGGACAATGGCAGTGCCACCGGGCCAGCACTGTGGGGACAATGGCAGTGCCACCGGGCCAGCACTGTGGGGACAATGGCGGTGTCACTGCCAGCACCGCGGGGACAATGGCGGTGTCACTGCCAGCACTGCGGGGACAATGGCGGTGCCACCGGGCCAGCACTGTGGGGACAATGGCGGTGTCACTGCCAGCACCGCGGGGACAATGGCGGTGCCACCGGGCCAGCACCGTGGGGACAATGGCGGTGTCACTGCCAGCACTGTGGGGACAATGGCGGTGTCACTGCCAGCACCGCGGGGACAATGGCAGTGCCACCGGGCCAGCACTGTGGGGACAATGGCGGTGTCACTGCCAGCACCGCGGGGACAATGGCAGTGCCACCGGGCCAGCACCGCGGGGACAATGGCGGTGTCACTGCCAGCACCGCGGGGACAATGGCGGTGTCACTGCCAGCACCGCGGGGACAATGGCGGTGCCACCGGGCCAGCACGGGCCATGTGCTGCCACCCCCTGTACGGGGACAGAGCCCGGTGGCACCACTGGGTTGATGAGTGGGCACTGGGGGACACTGGCACTGACCCCTCTGGGTGGGCACTGGGTGACAGTGGTGGACACTGGCACTGACCCCTCTGGGTGGGCACTGGGGGACACTGGGACCCCAGCACTGACCCCTCTGGGTGGGCACTGGGTGACACTGGCACTGACCCCTCTGGGTGGGCACTGGGGGACACTGGCACTGACCCCTCTGGGTGGGCACTGGGGGACACTGGGACCCCGTCCTGGGTCCGGTCCCCGCGGGCTCCGGTGACACAAATTCGGCCCCCGTGGGTGTCGGGGCCACACCCGGCCTGAGTCACCTGTGGCACGTGCCAGCCCTGCCACCCGCGCCACCGCGGGGACGAGGGGCGAGCCGGGAGGGGAGGGACCCCCAGGGGTGTCCCCAGTGTCCCCAGTAGCCCCAGTGCCCTCGGTATTGCCCTCATCCCCCGTAACCCCCAGTGTCCCCCACTTCCAGTATTCCCAGTGCCCCCAGTATCCCCAGTGTCCCCAGCATTCCCAGTGTCCCCAGTATCCCCAGTGTCCCCAGCAACTCCAGTGACCCCAGAGTCCCCACTGTCCCCAGTGTCCCATTGCTCCCAGTAACCCCAGTGCTCACAGCACTCCCAGTAACTCCAGCGACTCCAGTATCCCCAGTGTCCCCAGAATTCCCAGTGACTCCAGTATCCCCAGTGCCTCCCAGTGCCCCCAGTGCCCCCAGAATTCCCAGTGACTCCAGTATCCCCAGTGCCTCCCAGTGCCCCCAGTGTCCGGCACTATCCCACACTGGGAGTGGGGCAGCTGTGGAGTCAGGCAGGAGTGACTGGCCCGGGTGAGGGGTCACTGGCCCAGGTGAGGTGTCACTGGCCCGGGTGAGGTGTGATTGGCCCGGGTGAGGTGTGATTGGCCCGGGTGAGGTGTGACTGGCCCGGGTGAGGTGTGACTGGCCCGGGTGAGGTGTCACTGGCCCAAGTGAGGTGTGACTGGCCCATGTGAGGTGTGACTGGCCCGGGTGAGGTGTGACTGGCCCGGGTGAGGGGTGACTGGCCCAGGTGAGGTGTCACTGGCCCAAGTGAGGTGTGACTGGCCCATGTGAGGTGTGACTGGCCCAGGTGAGGGGTCACTGGCCCAAGTGAGGTGTGACTGGCCCGGGTGAGGTGTGACTGGCCCAGGTGAGGTGTCACTGGCCCAAGTGAGGTGTGACTGGCCCATGTGAGGTGTGACTGGCCCGGGTGAGGGGTCACTGGCCCAAGTGAGGTGTGACTGGCCCGGGTGAGGGGTCACTGGCCCGGGTGAGGGGTCACTGGCCCGGGTGAGGTGTGACTGGCCCAGGTGCGGTGTGACTGGCCCATGTGAGGTGTGACTGGCCCAGGTGAGGTGTGACTGGCCCATGTGAGGTGTCACTGGCCCAGGTGAGGTGTCACTGGCCCATGTGAGGTGTGACTGGCCCAGGTGAGGTGTGATTGGCCCGGGTGAGGTGTGACTGGCCCGGGTGAGGGGTCACTGGCCCGGGTGAGGTGTGACTGGCCCAGGTGAGGTGTGACTGGCCCATGTGAGGTGTGACTGGCCCGGGTGAGGTGTGACTGGCCCATGTGAGGTGTGATTGGCCCAGGTGAGGTGTGATTGGCCCGGGTGAGGGGTCACTGGCCCAAGTGAGGTGTGACTGGCCCGGGTGAGGTGTGACTGGCCCAGGTGAGGTGTCACTGGCCCGGGTGAGGTGTGATTGGCCCGGGTGAGGTGTGACTGGCCCAGGTGAGGTGTGACTGGCCCGGGTGAGGTGTGATTGGCCCGGGTGAGGTGTGACTGGCCCGGGTGAGGTGTCACTGGCCCAGGTGAGGTGTGATTGGCCCGGGTGAGGTGTCACTGGCCCAAGTGAGGTGTGACTGGCCCGGGTGAGGGGTCACTGGCCCAAGTGAGGTGTGACTGGCCCGGGTGAGGTGTGACTGGCCCGGGTGAGGTGTGACTGGCCCAGGTGAGGTGTCACTGGCCCAGGTGAGGGGTCACTGGCCCAAGTGAGGTGTGACTGGCCCGGGTGAGGTGTGACTGGCCCAGGTGAGGTGTCACTGGCCCGGGTGAGGTGTCACTGGCCCAAGTGAGGTGTGACTGGCCCGGGTGAGGTGTGACTGGCCCGGGTGAGGTGTGACTGGCCCAGGTGAGGTGTCACTGGCCCAAGTGAGGTGTGACTGGCCCATGTGAGGTGTGACTGGCCCGGGTGAGGGGTCACTGGCCCAAGTGAGGTGTGACTGGCCCGGGTGAGGGGTCACTGGCCCGGGTGAGGGGTCACTGGCCCGGGTGAGGTGTGACTGGCCCAGGTGCGGTGTGACTGGCCCATGTGAGGTGTGACTGGCCCAGGTGAGGTGTGATTGGCCCGGGTGAGGTGTGACTGGCCCGGGTGAGGTGTCACTGGCCCAGGTGAGGTGTGATTGGCCCGGGTGAGGGGTCACTGGCCCAAGTGAGGTGTGACTGGCCCGGGTGAGGTGTGACTGGCCCAGGTGCGGTGTGACTGGCCCAGGTGAGGTGTCACTGGCCCGGGTGAGGTGTGATTGGCCCGGGTGAGGTGTGACTGGCCCAGGTGAGGTGTGACTGGCCCGGGTGAGGTGTGATTGGCCCGGGTGAGGTGTGACTGGCCCGGGTGAGGTGTCACTGGCCCAGGTGAGGTGTGATTGGCCCGGGTGAGGTGTGACTGGCCCGGGTGAGGTGTCACTGGCCCGGGTGAGGTGTGACTGGCCCCGGTGAGGTGTGACTGGCCCGGGTGAGGTGTCACTGGCCCAGGTGAGGTGTCACCGGCCACGTGCCGTGTCCGGCCCTGCCGTGGCCGCGGGGCTCGGAGCTGCCGGGAACCTGTCGGGCCAGACCGGCCGGCCGGGCCTCACCTGGCCGGACTCAGGGGCCAAAACTCACCTGGACAACGGCAGGGGCCGGGCCTCACCTGGCCGGTCTCAGCCTGTCCCGAGTCCCGGTGGCCCCGGACCCCCCCGAGGCCGGGGCCAGGTGAGGGGGCAGCTGCGGGCGGGGGCGGGTCAGGGGGCGCGAGTGGCCACCGCCGGCGTCACCGGGGCCACCGGGCAGGAAGGAAGGGACCGGCAGCACCTTCGGGGTCCCGGCTCGGGGGCTCCCCACGGCTGGACCCACCTGAGGTGACCTCGGGGGTCCCGGGGACCCTGTGGGGACCCTGCAGGGACACCGGGCGGGGGGGTCCCGTGCCCGTCGCCCCCGTTCCCGGCTCCCGCTGCGGCCCCGGGACGAGGGGACGGTCCCGGGACGTTCCCACGGTGGCAGCTGGGACGCGGGGGAGGGTCAGCTCCGGGCCGCGGGGGAGGGTCAGCTCCGGGCCGCGGGGGAGGGTCAGCTCCGGCCGCGGGGGAGGGTCAGCTCCGGGCCGCGGGGGAGGGTCAGCTCCGGCCGCGGGGGAGGGTCAGCTCCGGGCCGCGGGGGAGGGTCAGCTCCGGCCGCGGGGGAGGGTCAGCTCCGGCCGCGGGGGAGGGTCAGCTCCGGCCGAGGGGTGGGGTCAGCTCCGGGCCGCGGGGGAGGGTCAGCTCCGGCCGCGGGGGAGGGTCAGCTCCGGCCGAGGGGTGGGGTCAGCTCCCGGCCGCGGGAGTTTCCCACGGTGGCCGGGATGGGGCGGGAGGGGTCCTGCTCCGGCCACGTGAGTTTCCCACGGGGCTTGGGACGTGGCGGGGGTGGTGGCCAGGACTGGGGGGGGGAGGGGGGGGGGGTCTCACTCTGGCCACAGGAGTTTCCCACAGTGACCAGGGGGGTCCCACTCCCGATTTTCCCACGGTGGCACGCGGGGCACAGAGGGTCCTGCTCCATCCCGGGACATTCTCCCGGTGACCGGGACATGGCCGGAGTCCCCCCCTGGCCACCGGCCACTCACCGGGGCCTCTTCCCGCAGGTTGTGCCAACTGCGCCGGAGCCTCCGAACCGGACCAGGACGCCCCGATGTCGTGGCCACCCCCGTCCACTCTGCCGGACACCCCTTTCCCCAACGGGGCCCTGGCTGCGGTGGCCGCGGTGGCCGAGGCGCTGCTGACCCCCGGCTACTGGGCGCTGGACCGGCTGCTGGCCCTGCAGCCCACCACGGCCCAGCGGGCGCGCTGGCGGCGGCACCGGGCCGGGCGCTGCCTCGGGCTGGGCGCACGGGTGCTGGTGGCACCGGTCCTGGTGCTGGCGCTGGTGCTGGCGCTGCCGCTCTCCCTCCTGGGGCTGCTGCTGTGGCTGCCGGTGCAGGCCAAGCGCCGGCCCTTCGTCCACCAGCACGCGGCCACCGCGGCCACGCCGGAGCCCTGGGACCCGCGGCGGCCCCGCGGCTTCACCTTCCTGACCGCCAACCTGTGCCTGATGCCCAGCGGCCTGGC
Source organism: Corvus moneduloides (assembly GCF_009650955.1). Lineage (NCBI taxonomy): Eukaryota > Metazoa > Chordata > Aves > Passeriformes > Corvidae > Corvus > Corvus moneduloides. The sequence goes on along the minus strand of NC_045476.1, from coordinate 123,398,511 downwards.
CCGCTTCAGCAACCTGGGCAGCACCCGCTGGCGCGCCATGGTCATCGGTCAGCGGCTGGCGCCGGGAGCGCCGGCCGAGGGCTCCGGACACCGCGATGGGCTGCTGGAGCCGCAGCGGGGAGATGGAGGGGGCTACGGGGGCACGCTCAGCACCGTGGCCTGGGGGCAGCCGGGCAGCGGGTCAGGGCCGGGGGCGCCCGGGGGGGATCCGTGGACGGCGGCCAGTCCGTCGGCACCGGTGGCTAGCACCATGCCGTGGCCGGAGATGGCGATGGCCAACCCAACGCCGGTGGCCAACCCGCGGCCAGCGGTTGACTCGGTGCCGACGCTGGCGGTGCCGATGACCAACGCAGCCCCGGGAGCCGCTCCCTCACCGGCGGCCACCCTGGGGCCGGAGCGGTCGGTCCCGCTGGCCAACCCGATGCCCTCGGTGCTGACCACCCGCATCCCGCCGGACACCGACTTCATGTGCCTGCAGGAGGTGTTCGATGCCACCGCGGCCACCATCCTGCGCCGGCGGCTCGGCCGCCACTTCCCGCACGTGCTGTGGGGGGTGGGCCCGGGGGGGCTGCGCTGCGGGCAGCTGCGGGTGCTGGGCAGTGGCCTGGTGCTGGCCAGCCGCTTCCCGCCGCTGGCCGCCCGCTTCCACCCCTTCCCCAACGCCGCCCGCGAGGACGCGCTGGCCAACAAGGGGCTGCTGGTGGCACAGGTGAGGGGACACCCCGGGGGGGCCGGGGGGGTGACGGGGACCGGCCCAGGTGACACATGGGTGGTGTCCCCCTCCCCCGCCAGGTGCTGTTGGGGATGGGGCGGGGTCAGCGCGTCGTGGGGTACCTGGGCTGCACCCACCTGCAGGCGCCCGCGGGTGAGTGGGGACGCGGTGACGGCGTGGGGGGACGCTGGGGGGAGGGGGGGGCCTGGGGGTGTTGGGTCAGTGTGGTCAGTGTGGTCTTGTCCGGCTGTGTCCGGGTGTCCTTGTTCCCCTGTGCCCGTGTGTCCCTGTGTCCATCCGTCCCCGTGTCCCCGTGTCCATCTGTCCCCGTGTCCCCCTGTGCCCGTGTGTCCCTGTGTCCATCTGTCCCCGTGTCCCCGTGTCCCCATGTCCCTGTGTCCATCTGTCCCCGTGTCTCCGTGTCCCCGTGTCCATGCCCCCCTGTGCCCGTGCGTCTGTGTCCCACCGTGTCCCCCTGTGTCCGTGTGTCCCCGTGTCCATCTGTCCGTGTGTCTCTGTCCCCCGATGTCCCCGTGTCTGTCCTTCTGTGTCCCCATGTCCCCCCATGTCCATATGGCCCCTGTGTGTCCTCGTGTCCCCATCCCTGTGCCCATAGCTGTCCCCATCCCCCGTGTCCCCATCCCCGTGTCCCCATCCCCCGTGTCCCCATCCCTGTGCCCATAGCTGTCCCCATGTCCCCATCCCCGTGTCCCCATGCCCGGTGTCCCCATCCCTGTGCCCACAGCTGTCCCCATGTCCCCATCCCCGTGTCCCCATCCCTGTGCCCATAGCTGTCCCCATAGCTGTCCCCATGTCCCCATCCCCGTGTCCCCATCCCCGTGTCCCCATCCCTGTGCCCATAGCTGTCCCCATGTCCCCATCCCCGTGTCCCCATCCCTGTGCCCGTAGCTGTCCCCATAGCTGTCCCCATGTCCCCATCCCCGTGTCCCCATCCCCGTGTCCCCACGCCCTGTGCCCCGTGTCCCCATCCCCGTGTCCCCATCCCTGTGCCCATAGCTGTCCCCATGCCCCGTGTCCCCATCCCCGTGTCCCCATCCCCCGTGTCCCCATCCCTGTGCCCATAGCTGTCCCCATAGCTGTCCCCATGTCCCCATCCCCGTGTCCCCATCCCCGTGTCCCCATGCCCGGTGTCCCCATCCCTGTGCCCACAGCTGTCCCCATGTCCCCATCCCCGTGTCCGCATCCCCGTGTCCCCACGCCCCATGCCCCGTGTCCCCATCCCTGTGCCCATAGCTGTCCCCATGTCCCCATCCCCGTGTCCCCATCCCCGTGTCCCCACGCCCCATGTCCCCATCGCCGTGTCCCCGTGCCCCGTGCCCCGTGTCCCCATGCCCGGTGTCCCCATCCCTGTGCCCACAGCTGTCCCCATGTCCCCATCCCCGTGTCCCCGTGCCCCGTGCCCCGTGTCCCCATGCCCGGTGTCCCCGTGTCGCAGCCGATGCCACCATCCGTGACGTGCAGCTGTCCCTGGTGCTCCGCTGGCTCTGGGAGTTCCGGCGGGAGCACGAGCAGCCGGGGGACCTGGTGGCCTTCGATGTCCTCTGCGGGGACCTCAACTTCGACAACTGCTCCCGGGGTGGGGACAGGGGGGGACACGGGGGGACACGGGGGCGGGGCGAGGGGGACAGAGGCGTGGGACACGAGGGGACAGGGCAGGGGGACATGGGGGGTCGTGGGTTGGGGACACACGGGGGGACATTGGGGGACACGGCGGGACTGGAGGGACGTGGTGGGGACATTGGGGGGGCAGAGGGGGTGGGGGGTCGTGGGTGGGGGACACTGAGGGGAATGGGGTGGGGGACGGAGGGGACGGGGGGGAGAGAGGTGGGGGACATCGGGGGGACGGGGGAGCCCGGGGGGGGACACAGGGGGACACGGGGGGTGACAGCAGCGCCGTGTCCTCGGCAGGTGACGCCCAGAACCAGCAGCACCCCCTGTTCAAGGAGTTCTGGGACCCCGCACGCTGCGACCCCGGCCAGGACCAGCCCTGGGCCATCGGTGGGGACACCGCTGTCACCCCCCCGCGGTCCCCGCTGTCACCCCTGCCCAGAGTCCCCGCTGTCACCTCCCCGAGGACCCCATTGTCACCTCTGCCCAGGGACCCCATTGTTACCCGTGCCTGGGGAACGCACTGTCCCCTCCCTGTTCCCTCCCTGTCCCCTCCCTGTCCCCTCCCCGCGTCCGGGGTCCCGCTCACTCCCTGTCCCCTCCCTGTCCCCTCCCTGTTCCCTCCCTGTCCCCTCCCTGTTCCCTCCCCGCGTCCGGGGTCCCGCTCACTCCCTGTCCCCTCCCTGTCCCCTCCTGTCCCCTCCCCGTGTCCGGGGTCCCGCTCACTCCCTGTCCCCTCCCTGTCCCCTCCTGTCCCCTCCCCGTGTCCGGGGTCCCGCTCACTCCCTGTCCCCTCCCTGTTCCCTCCCTGTCCCCTCCCTGTCCCCTCCTGTCCCCTCCCCGTGTCCGGGGTCCCGCTCACTCCCTGTCCCCTCCCTGTCCCCTCCCTGTTCCCTCCCTGTCCCCTCCCTGTCCCCTCCCCGCGTCCGGGGTCCCGCTCACTCCCTGTCCCCTCCCTGTCCCCTCCTGTCCCCTGCTGTCCCCAGGGACGCTGCTCGACTGCCTCAAGATCTACGAGGAGGCCGTGTCCACCCCCGAGAACATGAAGAGGTGACACTGGGGACACTGGGGACACTGGGGACACTGGGGGGGGGCACAGGGTGGGAGGAGGAGGGTCCTCCATGCCTGTGCCACCGTGTCCCTGTGCCACCGTGTCCCTGTGCCAGCACAGCTCAGTATCTCCGTGTCCCCGTGCCCCTGTGTCCCTCTGTCCCTGTGACACCATGTCCCTCTGTCCCCTGTCCCTCTGTCCCTCTGTCCCTTTCCCTCTGTCCCCCTGTCCCCTCTGTCCCCCTGTCCCTCTGTCCCTGTGACACCATGTCCCCGTGTCCCCGTGTCCCCCTGTCCCTCTCTCCCCCCTGTCCCCCGTCCCTCTGTCCCCTCTCCCCTCTGTCCCCTGTCCCTCTGTCCCTCTGTCCCTCTGTCCCTCTGTCCCCTGTCCCTCTGTCCCCCTGTCCCTCTGTCCCTGTGACACCATGTCCCTCTGTCCCCTGTCCCTCCGTCCCTCTGTCCCCTGTCCCCTCTGTCCCCCTGTCCCTCTGTCCCTGTGACACCATGTCCCCGTGTCCCCGTGTCCCCCTGTCCCTCTCTCCCCCCTGTCCCCCGTCCCTCTGTCCCCTCTCCCCTCTGTCCCTCTGTCCCTCTGCCCCCTGTCCCCTGTCCCTCTGTCCCTCTGTCCCTCTGTCCCTCTGTCCCCTGTCCCTCTGTCCCCCTGTCCCCTCTGTCCCTCTGTCCCTCTGTCCCTCTGTCCCCTGTCCCTCTGTCCCCTGTCCCCTCTGTCCCCCTGTCCCTCTGTCCCTCTGTCCCCTCTGTCCCCCTGTCCCTCTGTCCCTCTGTCCCCTGTCCCTCTGTCCCTCTGTCCCTCTGTCCCTCTGTCCCCGTCCCCCCGTCCCCCTGTCCCTCTGTCCCCTGTCCCTCTGTCCCTCTGTCCCCTGTCCCTCTGTCCCTCTGTCCCTCTGTCCCCCTGTCCCCTCTGTCCCCCTGTCCCCTCTGTCCCTCTGTCCCTCTGTCCCCTGTCCCTCTGCCCCCTGTCCCTCTGTCCCCCTGTCCCTCTGTCCCTCTGTCCCTCTGTCCCTCTGTCCCCCTGTCCCCTCTGTCCCTCTGTCCCTGTCCCCTCTGTCCCTCTGTCCCCTGTCCCTCTGTCCCCTGTCCCTCTGTCCCTCTGTCCCTCTGTCCCCCTGTCCCCTCTGTCCCTCTGTCCCTCTGTCCCTCTGTCCCTCTGTCCCCTGTCCCTCTGTCCCTCTGTCCCTCTGTCCCCCTGTCCCCTCTGTCCCTCTGTCCCTCTGTCCCTCTGTCCCTCTGTCCCCTGTCCCTCTGTCCCCCTGTCCCTCTGTCCCTCTGTCCCTCTGTCCCCCTGTCCCCTCTGTCCCTCTGTCCCTCTGTCCCTCTGTCCCTCTGTCCCCCTGTCCCCTCTGTCCCTCTGTCCCTCTGTCCCTCTGTCCCCTGTCCCTCTGTCCCCTGTCCCTCTGTCCCTCTGTCCCTCTGTCCCCTGTCCCCTCTGTCCCTCTGTCCCTCTGTCCCTCTGTCCCTCTGTCCCTCTGTCCCCGTCCCCCCGTCCCCCTGTCCCTCTGTCCCCCTGTCCCCCTGTCCCTCTGTCCCTCTGTCCCCCTGTCCCTCTGTCCCTCTGTCCCTCTGTCCCCGTCCCCCCGTCCCCCTGTCCCTCTGTCCCCCTGCCCCCTGTCCCTCTGTCCCCCTGTCCCCTGTCCCTCTGTCCCTCTGTCCCCTGTCCCTCTGTCCCCCTGTCCCCTCTGTCCCTCTGTCCCTCTGTCCCCTCTGTCCCCGTCCCCTCTGTCCCTCTGTCCCCCTGTCCCTCTGTCCCTCTGTCCCTCTGTCCCCTGTCCCTCTGTCCCCCTGTCCCCTGTCCCTCTGTCCCTCTGTCCCCTGTCCCTCTGTCCCTCTGTCCCCCTGCCCCCTGTCCCTCTGTCCCCCTGTCCCCTGTCCCTCTGTCCCTCTGTCCCCTGTCCCTCTGTCCCCCTGTCCCTCTGTCCCCTGTCCCTCTGTCCCTCTGTCCCTCTGTCCCCCTGTCCCCCTGTCCCTCTGTCCCTCTGTCCCCGTCCCCCCGTCCCCTGTCCCTCTGTCCCCCTGCCCCCTGTCCCTCTGTCCCCCTGTCCCCTGTCCCTCTGTCCCTCTGTCCCCTGTCCCTCTGTCCCCCTGTCCCCTCTGTCCCTCTGTCCCTCTGTCCCCTCTGTCCCTCTGTCCCTCTGTCCCTCTGTCCCCCTGTCCCTCTGTCCCCTGTCCCCTCTCCCCTCTCCCCTCTGTCCCTCTGTCCCCCTGTCCCCCTGTCCCTCTGTCCCTCTGTCCCCTGTCCCTCTGTCCCTCTGTCCCCCCGTCCCCCTGTCCCTCTGTCCCTCTGTCCCTCTGTCCCCTCAGGACGCTGTCGCAGCCCCGGGGCCGGGAGCAGTTCCTGGCCGCTCCCATCCTGTCCTGCGGAGCTCCGGACCCGGCGGCGCCGCGGCCGTGGCAGGGCCGGCGCGTGGACCGGACACTGCTGCGGAGGGACCCCGCGCTGGCCACCGTGAGTGACCACGGGGAGACCCCCAGAGTGACCCCTGAGTGACCACGGGCCCCAGAGTGACCACGGGGAGACCCCCAGAGTGACCCCGAGTGACCACGGGGAGCCCAGAGTGACCACGGGGAGACCCCCAGAGTGACCCCGAGTGACCACGGGGAGCCCAGAGTGACCCCAGAGTGACCACGGGACCCCCAGAGACCCCCGAGACCCCAGAGTGACCATGGGACCCCAGAGTGACCCCTGAGTGACCACGAGGACCCTGAGTGACCTCAGAGTGACCACGGGGAGACCCCCAGAGTGACCCCTGAGTGACCACAGGGAGCCTGAGTGACCCCAGAGTGACCACGGGGAGACCCCCAGAGTGACCCCTGAGTGAGCACGGGGAGCCCCAGAGTGACCCCTGAGTGACCACGGGACCCCAGAGTGACCACGGGGAGACCCCCAGAGTGATCCCGAGTGACCACGGGGAACCTGAGTGACCCCAGAGTGACCCCAGAGTGACCACGGGACCCCCAGAGACGCCTGGGACCCCAGAGTGACCCTTGGGACCCGGAGTGACCCTGGCACCCAGAGTGACCCCTGGGACCCTGAGTGACCCTGGCACCCGGAGTGACCCCAGGACCCCAGAGTGACCGCTGGGACCCCCAGAGTGGCCCTTGGGACCCTGAGTGACCCCGAGTGACCCCTGGGACCCCGAGTGACCCCTTGGGACCCTGAGCGACCCCGAGTGACCCCTGGGACCCTGCCCTGACCCCGCTGTCCCCTCAGGAGGTCACCGGGCTCTTGGTCATCACTCAGCTGGCCACGCTCTCCGACCACCTGCCCGTGGCCCTGCGGCTGCGCCTGGGGCCCGCTGACCTCTGACCCCGGCACGGCCACGGCGCCGGCCACGGCTCTGACCCCAGTGTGACCACTGCTCCGGCCACGGCTCTGGACACGGCGCTGGACACAGCTGCGGCCACAGCTCTGACCCCATCACGGCCACTGCTCCGGCCACGGCTCTGGACACAGCGCTGGACACAGCTCCGGCCACAGCTCTGACCCCATCACGGCCACTGCTCCGGCCACGGCTCTGGACACAGCGCTGGACACAGCTCCGGCCACAGCTCTGACCCTGATGTGGCCATTGCTCCGGCCACTGCTCTGGCCACTGCTCCGGCCACTGCTCTGGCCACGGCTCTGACCCCAGTATATGACCACTCCTCCGGCCACAGCTCTGACCCCAGTGTGACCATTGCTCCGGCCACTGCTCCAGCCACTGCTCCAGCCACAGCTCTGACCCCAGTATATGACCACTGCTCCGGCCACTGCTCTGACCCCAGTGTGACCACTGCTCCGACCACTGCTCCGGCCACTGCTCCAGCCACAGCTCTGACCCAAGTGTGACCACTGCTCTGGTCACTGCTTCAGCCACTGCTCCGGCCACTGCTCTGACCCCAGTATATGACCACTGCTCCGGCCACTGCTCCGGCCACTGCTCTGACCCCACTGTGACCACTGCTCCGGCCACTGCTCCAGCCACTGCTCCGGCCACTGCTCCGGCCACTGCTCTGGTCACTGCTCCGGCCACTGCTCCGGCCACTGCTCCGGCCACGTCCCCGTGAGTGTCACTGCACTGGGGGGTGACCGTGTGGACACGATCAGTGGTGGCATTGATCCGGAATCGGGGCCGGATTGGTCCGGTATTGATCCGATATTGATCCAGTATTGGGGCGGGATCAGTCTGGTATTGATCTGACATCCATCCGGCATTGATCGGGCATTAATCCAGTATTGATCGGGCATTGATCCGGCATCGATCGAGCATTGATCCAGCATTGATCGGGCATTGATCCAGCATTGATCGGGCACTGATCCGGCATCGATCGAGCATTGATCCAGCATTGATCGGGTATTGATCCAGCATTGATCGGACACCAGTCCGGCATTGATCGGGTATTGATCCAGCATTGATCGGGCACCGATCCGGCATCGATCGAGCATTGATCCAGTATTGATCGGGCATTGATCCAGCATTGATCGGGCACCGATCCGGCATCGATCAAGCATTGATCCAGCATTGATCGGACACTGATCCAGCATTGATCGGGCACCGATCCGGCATCAATCAAGCATTGATCCAGCATTGATCGGGCACTGATCCAGCATTGATCGGACACCAGTCCGGCATTGATCGGGTATTGATCCAGCATTGATCGGGCATTGATCCAGCATTGATCGGGCACCAGTCCGGCATTGATCGGGTATTGATTGAGCACCAGTTCGGCATTGATTGGGCACTGATCCGGCATTGGTCGGGCATTGATCGGGCACCGATCCGGCATTGATTGGACATTCATCCAGCATTGATCGGGCACCGATCTGGCATTGAGCGGGCATTGATCCAGCATTGATCCAGCATTGATCGGGCACTGATCCGGCATTGATTGGACATTGATCAGGCATTGATCGGGCAGCGATCCGGCATTGATTGGGCACCAATCCGGCATTGATCGGGTATTGATTGAGCACCAGTTCGGCATTGATTGGGCACCAATCCGGCATTGATCGGACATTGATCGGGCACCAATCTGGCATTGATTGGACATTGATTGGGCATTGATCAGGCACCGATCCGGCATTGATTGGACAGTGATCCAGCATTGATCAGGCACCGATCCGGCATTGAGCAGGCATTGATCGAGCATTGATCGGGCACCGGTCCAGCATTGATTGGGCATTGATCAGGCATTGATCGGGCATTGATCAGGCACCGATCCGACATTGATCGGGCATTGATCGGGCACCGATCCGGCACCAGCCGCGCGCTGTTCCGGTGTCCGGTGTCGGCCGTTCCTTTTATCACGGAATTTCGGAAATCTCTGGTGTGGGCTGAGTTTGTGACTCGATCCCAGCCGGGATCGGGAACGGGATCGGGATCGGGAATGGGATCGGGATCGGGAATGGGGATGGGATAGGATTGATGGCATGGGATTTATGGGATTTACAGGATGGGATGGAATGGGAATGGGATGGGATTTGGTGGATAATGGGATGGGATTGATGGGATGGGATCCATGGGATGAGATGGGATTTGTGGGATTTATGGGATTGATGGGATGGGATGGGAATGGGATGGGATGGGAATGAGACAGGGACGGGAATGGGATGGGATTTCTAGGATAATGGGGTGGGATTGATGGGATAGGATGAGGGTGGGAATGGGATGGGATTTATGGGATGGGATCCATGGGATGGGATGGGATGGGACTTGTGGGACTTATGGGATGGGATGGGAATGAGGCAGGGATGGGATGGGATGGGATGGGAATGGGATGGGATGGGGATGGGATGGGATGGGATGGGATTGGGATGGGATGGAATGGGATGGGATGGGGATGGGATTGGGATGGGATGGAATGGGATGGGATTGGGATGGGATGGGAACAGTCCCAGGAGAGAGGGTCAGGATTGGGAATGGGATCGGGAATGGGAATGGGGGGATGGGGAACAGGATCGGGAACGGGAACGGCCCCAGGAGAGTCGGGATCGGGATCGGGATCGGGATCGGGGGAGAGGGTCCCGCTCCGGGCGCAGAAGGAACGAAACGGCTCCGCCCCCAAGCCTGGATCCGAACCCTCCTGTAACAGCCGGCATTGATCCGGCATTGATCCGGTATCGATCCCGCATCGGGTCCTATTGATCCCACATTGGGTCCTATTGATCCGGCATCGATCCCACATCGGGTCCTATTGATCCGGCATTGATCCGGTATCGATCCCACATCGGGTCCTATTGATCCGGCATTGATCCGGCATCGATCCCACATCGGGTCCTATTGATCTGGCATTGATCCAGTATCGATCCTACATCGGGTCCTATTGATCCCACATCGATCCCACATCGGGTCCTATTGATCCGGCATCGATCCCACATCGGGTCCTATTGATCAGGCATTGATCCAGTATCGATCCCACATCGGGTCCTATTGATCCCACATCGATCCCACATCGGGTCCTATTGATCCGGCATCGATCCCACATCGGGTCCTATTGATCAGGCATTGATCCAGTATCGATCCCACATCGGGTCCTATTGATCCGGCATTGATCCGGTATCGATCCCACATCGGGTCCTATTGATCCGGCATTGATCCGGTATCGATCCCACATTGGGTCCTATTGATCCGGTATCGATCCCACATCGGGTCCTATTGATCCGGCATTGATCCAGTATCGATCCCACATCGGGTCCTATTGATCCCACATCGGGTCCTATTGATCCGGCATTGATCCCGCATTGGGTCTGTATTGATCCAGCATTGATCTGGTATCAGGTCCTATTGATCCGGCACCGATCCAGCATCGGGTCCTATTGATCCGGCATCGATCCCGCATTGGGTCCTATTGATCCGCCATCGGGTCCTATTGATCCCGCATCGATCCTGCATTGGGTCCTATTGATCCGCCATCGGGTCCTATTGATCTGGCATCGATCCCACATTGGCTCTGTATCGATCCGGCACCAATCCGGCATCAGCTCTGTATCGATCTGGCATCGGGTCCTATCGATCCGGCACTGATCCCGCATTGATCCGGCATTGATTCGGCGTGGTTCTGGCATTGATCCAGCACCAATCTGGCGTGAATCTGGTATTGATCCAGCATTGATCTGGCATTGGGTCCTATCGATCTGGCATCGATCCGGCATCGATCCGGCATCGATCTGGCATGGATCTGGCATTGATCCGGGATCAGTCTGCCATTGACCCAGTGTGGCTCAGCATTGCTGCGGCATCGACCCAGCATTGATCCAGCATTGATCCGATATTGATCTGGTATTGATCAGGCACTGATCGACCATTGATCTGGCATTGATCCGGCATTGATCCAGTATTGATCTGGCATTGATCCAGAATTGATCCGGTATTGATCCGGTATCGATCCAGCATTGATCCAGTATTGATTTGGCATTGATCCAGCATTGATCCAGCACTGATCCAGCATTGACCTGATAGTGATCCAGTATCGATCCAGTATTGATCCGATATTGATCCGGTATCGATCCTGCCTCTCACCGGCAGGGCTGGTGCAGCCCCCACGGCACTCCCAGAGTTTGGGCTGGGGGGTCCCTGGGTCGGTGCCCTCCCCCCAGATCTGTGGGGCGGAGCCCTGGGGGGCCCCGTGGGGCTGGGGGGGTCACTGGGGTGGTCCCTGGGGGTCCCTGCCCCCCCCAAGACACCAGGCGGGGGTTGGGGGGCAGCGGAAGCTTTATTGGAGGCTGGGGGGGTGGGGGGAGCCCCCAAAGGGGGGAGCTGGGCCCCCCATGGAGGGGCTGAGCCCCGGAACGGGGAGGAGAGAGCTGGGGGGGGGGCTGCCCCATAGCGGGGTCAGGGGGTGCAGAGCTGGAGTTGGGGGGCTGCCCCATAGCGGGGTCAGGGGGTGCAGAGCTGGAGTTGGGGGGCTGCCCCATAGCGGGGTCAGGGGGTGCAGAGCTGGAGTTGGGGGGCTGCCCCATAGCTGGGGCGGGTGAGGGGCTGCCCTACGGATTGTGCGTACCTAGAGGGAGGGGGCTGCCCCGTAGCGGGGAGGGGGCTGCCCCACAGGCTGTGCGTATCTAGCAATGGGGGCTGCCCCATAGCAGCGTTGGGGGGCTGCCCCATGGAGGGCATGGCTGGAGTTGGGGGGCTGCCCTATAGACTGTGCGGCTCTAGCAATGGGGCTGCCCCATGGGGGGCATCGCTGGCTTGTGGGGCTGCCCCATTGTGGGGTCAGGGGCTGCCCCATAGAGGGGCCAGGGGCTGCCCTATGGGGGGCATTGCTGGGTTGTGGGGCTGCCCCATAGGGAGTTGTGGAGCTGCCCCATCATTGCTGTGGGGCTGCCCCATATGGGGTTGTGGGGCTGCCCCATTGGGAGTTGTGGGGCTGCCCCATGGTTGTTGCTGTGGGGCTGCCCCATATGGGGTTGTGGGGCTGCCCCATTGGGAGTTGTGGGGCTGTCCCTTAGGGATTTGTGGGGCTGCCCCATTGGGAGTTGTGGGGCTGCCCCTTAGGGATTTGTGGGGCTGCCCCATTGGGAGTTGTGGGGCTGCCCCTTAGGGATTTGTGGGGCTGCCCCATTGGGAGTTGTGGGGCTGCCCCATGGTTGTTGTGGGGCTTCCCCATAGGGAGTTGTGGGGCTGCCCCATTAGGAGTTGTGGGGCTGCCCCATATGGGATTGTGGGGCTGCCCCATCGGGAGTTGTGGAGCTGCCCCATCGGGAGTTGTGGGGCTGCCCCATATGGGGCTGCGGGGCTGCCCCATTAGGAGTTGTGGGGCTGCCCCATAGGGGGTTGTGGGGCTGCCCCATCGGGAGTTGTGGGGCTGCCCCATGGTTGTTGTTGTGGGGCTGCCCCATATGGGGCTGCGGGGCTGCCCCATTGTTGTTGCTGTGGGGCTGCCCCATATGGGGCTGCGGGGCTGCCCCATTGTTGTTGCTGTGGGGCTGCCCCATAGGGGGCTGCGGGGCTGCCCCATTGTTGTTGTGGGGCTGCCCCATATGGGGCTGCGGGGCTGCCCCATTGTTGTTGCTGTGGGGCTGCCCCATATGGGGCTGCGGGGCTGCCCCATTGTTGTTGCTGTGGGGCTGCCCCATAGGGGGCTGCGGGGCTGCCCCATTGTTGTTGCTGTGGGGCTGCCCCATAGGGGGCTGCGGGGCTGCCCCATTGTTGTTGCTGTGGGGCTGCCCCATTGTTGTTGTTGTGGGGCTGCCCCATATGGGGCTGCGGGGCTGCCCCATTGTTGTTGCTGTGGGGCTGCCCCATAGGGGGCTGCGGGGCTGCCCCATTGTTGTTGCTGTGGGGCTGCCCCATAGGGGGCTGCGGGGCTGCCCCATATGGGGTTGTGGGGCTGCCCCATTGTTGTTGCTGTGGGGCTGCCCCATATGGGGCTGCGGGGCTGCCCCATGGTTGCTGTGGGGCTGCCCCATAGGGGGCTGCGGGGCTGCCCCACAGCTGCCTCACACGGCCTCCTGCGCCTGCCGGAACTCGAAGACGCTGCCGCGCTCCAGGAACGTTTGTGGGGCCGGGGCGCTCGGGGCGCTCGCGGGGTTTGGGGGCTTCGGGGAGCTCTGGGGGGCCCAGAGGTCCTGGGGGTCCGGGGGGTCCCGGGGGTCGCCCCCGGTGCCGTCCTCGGGGGGGCCGAAGCCGCCCCCACCCGGGGTCAGCAGGCGGAAAACGTCCTGTGGGGAGAGAGGGGTTTGGGGTCAGGGGTTTGGGGTCAGGGGGGTTTGGGGTCAGGGGTTTGGGGTCAGAGGGGGTTTGGGGTCAGAGGGGTTTGGGGTCAGGGGGGTTTGGGGTCAGGGGTTTGGGGTCAGGGGGGTTTGGGGTCAGGGGGGTTTGGGGTCAGGGGTTTGGGGTCAGGGGGTTTGGGGTCGGGGGGGGTTTGGGGTCAGAGGGGTTTGGGGTCAGTTAAAGGGGTTTGGGGTCAGTCAGAGGGGTTTGGGGTCAGGGGGGTTTGGGGTCAGGGGTTTGGGGTCAGGGGGGTTTGGGGTCAGAGGGGTTTGGGGTCAGAGGGGCTTGGGGTCAGGGGGGTTTGGGGTCAGGGGGATTTGGGGTCAGGGGGTTTGGGGTCAGGGGTTTGGGGTCAGGGGGGTTTGGGGTCAGGGGGGTTTGGGGTCAGAGGGGCTTGGGGTCAGGGGGATTTGGGGTCAGGGGGGTTTGGGGTCGGGTTTGGGGTCAGGGGGGTTTGGGGTCAGGTTTGGGGTCAGGGGGGTTTGGGGTCAGGGGGGTTTGGGGTCAGGGGTTTGGGGTCAGGGGTTTGGGGTCAGGGGGGTTTGGGGTCAGAGGGGTTTGGGGTCAGGGGGGTTGGGGGTCAGAGGGGTTTGGGGTCAGAGGGGTTTGGGGTCAGGGGGGTTTGGGGTCAGAGGGGTTTGGGGTCCCTAAAGGGGGTTTGGGGTCAGTTAAAGGGGTTTGGGGTCAGTCAGAGGGGTTTGGGGTCAGTCAGAGGGGTTTGGGGTCAGTCAGAGGGGTTTGGGGTCAGTTAAAGGGGTTTGGGGTCAGAGGGGTTTGGGGTCAGGGGTTTGGGGTCAGAGGGGTTTGGGGTCAGAGGGGTTTGGGGTCAGGGGGGTTTGGGGTCAGGGGGATTTGGGGTCAGAGGGATTTGGGGTCAGGGGGATTTGGGGTCAGAGGGGTTTGGGGTCAGGGGGATTTGGGGTCAGGGGGATTTGGGGTCAGGGGGGTTTGGGGTCAGAGGGGTTTGGGGTCAGGGGGGTTTGGGGTCAGAGGGGTTTGGGGTCAGTTAAAGGGGTTTGGGGTCAGTCAGAGGGGTTTGGGGTCAGTCAGAGGGGTTTGGGGTCAGAGGGGTTTGGGGTCAGGGGGATTTGGGGTCAGAGGGGTTTGGGGTCAGAGGGGTTTGGGGTCAGGGGGGTTTGGGGTCAGAGGGGTTTGGGGTCAGAGGGGTTTGGGGTCAGGGAAGGTTTTGGGGTGTCCAGAGCTTTTGGGGTGGGGATACCAGGGGTGTTTGGGGGGTTTTGGGGGGGTTTGTCAGGGGGTTCGGGGCAGGTTTTAGGGTGAGTTTTGGGGTGATTTGGGGCTTTTTAGGGTGTCAGGGTGGGTCTGGGCGTGTCAGTGGGTGCGGGGGGGGTGTCGGGGTTGGTTTTGGGGTGGTTTTGGGGCGGTTTTTGGGGCGGTTTTTGGGTCGGTTTTGGGGCGGTTTTGGGGCAGTTTTGGGCTTTTTAGGGTGTCAGGGTGGCTTCGGGCGTGTCACTGGGCACACAGGGGGTTGTCAGGGTTGGTTTTGGGGCGGTTTTGGGGCAGTTTTGGGGCGGTTTTTGGGGCGGTTTTTGGGGCAGTTTTGGGGCGGTTTTGGGGCAGTTTTGGGCTGAGTTTTGGGGCGGTTTTGGGGCGGTTTTGGGGCGGTTTTTGGGGCGGTTTTGGGGCAGTTTTGGGCTGAGTTTTGGGGCGGTTTTGGGGCGGTTTTAGAGGCGGTTTTGGGGCAGTTTTGGGCTGAGTTTTGGGGCGGTTTTGGGGCGGTTTTGGGGCAGTTTTGGGCTGAGTTTTGGGGCGGTTTTGGGGCGGTTTTTGGGGCGGTTTTGGGGCGGTTTTGGGGCGGTTTTTGGGGCGGTTTTGGGGCGGTTTTGGGGCAGTTTTGGGCTGAGTTTTGGGGCGGTTTTTGGGGCGGTTTTGGGGCGGTTTTGGGGCGGTTTTTGGGGCGATTTTGGGGCGGTTTTGGGGCAGTTTTGGGGCGGTTTTAGGGTGGTTTTTGGGGCAGTTTTAGGGTGGGTTTTGGGGCGGTTTTGGGGTGGTTTTGGGGCGGTTTTTGGGCAGTTTGGGGTGGTTTTGGGGCGGTTTTGGGGCGGTTTTTGAGGCGGTTTTGGGGCGGTTTTGGGGCGGTTTTGGGGCAGTTTTGGGCTGAGTTTTGGGGCGGTTTTGGGCTTTTTAGGGTGTCAGGGTGGCTTCGGGCGTGTCACTGGGCACACGGGGGGTTGTCAGGGTTGGTTCTGGGGCGGTTTTGGGGCAGTTTTGGGGCGGTTTTGGGCTGAGTTTTGGGGCGGTTTTGGGGCGGTTTTTGGGGCGGTTTTGGGCTGAGTTTTGGGGCGGTTTTGGGGCGGTTTTTGAGGCGGTTTTGAGGCGGTTTTGGGGCGGTTTTGGGGTGGTTTTGGGGCAGTTTTGGGCTGAGTTTTGGGGCAGTTTTGGGCTGAGTTTTGGGGCGGTTTTGGGGCAGTTTTGGGCTGAGTTTTGGGGCGGTTTTGGGGCAGTTTTGGGCTGAGTTTTGGGGCGGTTTTGGGGCAGTTTTGGGGCGGTTTTGGGGCAGGTTTGGGGCGGTTATGGGGCGGTTTTGGGGCCGGTTTGGGGCGGTTTTGGGGCGGTTTTGGGGCAGTTTTGGGGCGGTTTTGGGGCAGTTTTGGGGCAGTTTTGGGGCGGTTTTGGGCTGAGTTTTGGGGCGGTTTTGGGGCGGTTTTTGGGGCGGTTTTGGGGCGGTTTTGGGGCGGTTTTGGGGCAGTTTTGGGCTGAGTTTTGGGGCGGTTTTGGGCTTTTTAGGGTGTCAGGGTGGCTTCGGGCGTGTCACTGGGCACACGGGGGGTTGTCAGGGTTGGTTTTGGGGCGGTTTTGGGGCAGTTTTGGGGCGGTTTTGGGGTGGTTTTGGGCTGAGTTTTGGGGCGGTTTTGGGGCGGTTTAGGGCGGTTTTTGGGGCGGTTTTGGGGCAGTTTTGGGCTGAGTTTTGGGACGGTTTTGGGGCAGTTTTGGGGCGGTTTTGGGGCAGTTTTGGGGCAGTTTTGGGGCGGTTTTGGGGCAGTTTTGGGGCAGTTTTGGGGCGGTTTTGGGGTGGTTTTAGGGTGGTTTTTGGGGCAGTTTTGGGGTGGGTTTGGGGCGGTTTTTGAGGTAGTTTTTGGGGCAGTTTTGGGGCGGTTTTGGGGCGGTTTTGGGGTGTTTTTTGAGCAGTTTGGGGCGGTTTTGGGGGCGGTTTTGGGGCAGTTTTAGGGTGGGTTTTGCGGCGGTTTTGGGGTGGTTTTTGGGGCGGTTTTGGGGCAGTTTTGGGGCGGTTTTGGGCCGGTTTTGGGGCGGTTTTTGGGCAGTTTTGGGGCAGTTTTGGGGCGGTTTTGGGGTGGTTTTTGGGGTGGTTTTGGGGCAGTTTTGGGGCGGTTTTGGGGCTCACCCCCGGCTCCACGGACACCGAGCTCTTGCCCCCCAGGTTGATGAGGCGCCCGTCCCGACGCAGCAGCAAATTCAGCCCCGGAGCCCCCGGGAGACCCCCTGGGGGAGGGGAGAGGGGTCAGGGGGGGTCGGGGGGGGTCGGGGGGGCTGTGAGACCCCCTGGGGGAGGGGGGGTCGGGGGTCGGAGGAGCTGAAGGGGTTTTGGGGTTTTTTGGGGGGGTCCTGGGGGTCCCTTGGGGATCTCGGGGGGGAGGGGCTGAGAAATTGAGGGGGTTTTTGGGGGGGGTTTTTGGGGGTCTTTCACCCGCCATCCCGTAGGGTCTCGTGGCTGATGGGGGTTTTGGGGGGATTTGGGGTTTTTAGGGGATTTTGGGGGTTTTTGGGGGTCTCTCACCCGCCATCCCGTAGGGTCTCGTGGCTGATGGGGGTTTTGGGGTTTTTAGGGGATTTTGGGGGTTTTTGGGGGTCTCTCACCCGCCATCCCATAGGGTCTCGTGGCTGATGGGGGATTTGGGGTTTTTAGGGGATTTTGGGGGTTTTTGGGGGTCTCTCACCCGCCATCCCTTAGGGTCTCGTGGCTGATGGGGGATTTGGGGTTTTTAGGGGATTTTGGGGGTTTTTGGGGGTCCCTCACCCGCCATCCCGTAGGGTCTCGCGGCTGATGGGGGTTTTGGGGGGATTTGGGGTTTTTAGGGGATTTTGGGGGTTTTTGGGGGTCTCTCACCCGCCATCCCGTAGGGTCTCGTGGCTGATGGGGGTTTTGGGGGATTTGGGGTTTTTAGGGGATTTTGGGGGTTTTTGGGGGTCTCTCACCCGCCATCCCGTAGGGTCTCGCGGCTGATGGGGGATTTGGGGGGATTTGGGGTTTTTAGGGGATTTTGGGGGTTTTTGGGGGTCCCTCACCCGCCATCCCGTCGGGTCTCGTGGCTGATGGGGGATTTGGGGGATTTGAGGTTTTTAGGGGATTTTGGGGGGTTTTTGGGGGGTCCCTCACCCGCCATCCCGTAGGGTCTCGTGGCTGATGGGGGATTTGGGGGATTTGGGGTTTTTAGGGGATTTTGGGGGTTTTTGGGGGTCTCTCACCCGCCATCCCGTAGGGTCTCGTGGCGCGGCGCTCGCTCAGCACCGACAGCTCGGTCGCCCTCCGGAACTGCAGCTCCCGGACCACCCCATCCCCCCCCCGGTGCCGCCCCGCGCCCCCCGAGCCCCCCCGCAGCTCGAAGCGCCGCAGCACCACCGGGTACCTGGGGGGGGGGGAGGGGAACGGGGGGGTCAGGACCCCCAAACCGACCCCCGGAGACCCCCAAATCTCCCCCCCCCGAGCCCCTCCCGGGGACCCCCCAAACACGGAGCCCCCACTGGGAGACCCCAACCCCCCCCAAGGACCCTCCTCTGGATCCTTCCAGGAGCCCCCAGGACCCCCCCAGGACCCCCCAAAGCCCTCCAGGACCCCCCAGGACCCCCCAAATCGCCCCAGGACCCCTCCGGACCCACCGGAGCTCGAGGATCTCGGGGTCGGTGATGCGGGTGTTGGTCATGTGCGTGTGGGACCCCTCAGGACCCCCCAAATCCCCCCAGGACCCCCCAGGACCCCCCCAGGACCCCTCCAGGACCCCCCCGGACCCACCGGAGCTCGAGGATCTCGGGGTCGGTGATGCGGGTGTTGGTCATGTGCGTGTGGACCCCGCTGCGCCCCCCCCAGCGCGGCCCGGCCCCCGCCCCCCCCGCCACCGTCTCGTAGTAGCCACCGCGCTCGGAGCCGAAGGTCACGTTGTTCATGCAGCCCTGGGGGGACACGGCACCCCAAAAACCCGCTGGGACCCCAAAAATGGCACCCAAAACCTCCTGGGACCCCAAAAACCCGCTGGGACCCCAAAACCCCGCTGGGACCCCAAAAATGGCACCCAAAACCTCCTGGGACCCCAAAACCCGCTGGGACCCCAAAAACGGCACCCAAAACCTCCTGGGACCCCAAAACCCGCTGGGACCCCAAAAAGGGCACCCAAAACCTCCTGGGACCCCAAAACCCGCTGGGACCCCAAAAAGGGCACCCAAAACCTCCTGGGACCCCAAAACCCGCTGGGACCCCAAAAAGGGCACCCAAAACCTCCTGGGACCCCAAAACCCGCTGGGACCCCAAAAAATGGCACCCCAAAAACCGCTGGGACCCCAAAACCCCGCTGGGACCCCAAAAACCCGCTGGGACCCCGAAACCCCGCTGGGACCCCAAAAACGGCACCCAAAACCTCCTGGGACCCCAAAAACCCGCTGGGACCCCAAAACCCGCTGGGACCCCAAAAATGGCACCCAAAACCTCCTGGGACCCCAAAAACCCGCTGGGACCCCAAAAATGGCACCCAAAATCTCCTGGGACCCCAAAACCCGCTGGGACCCCAAAAATGGCACCCCAAAAACCGCTGGGACCCCAAAACCCCGCTGGGACCCCAAAAACCCCGCTGGGACCCCAGAAACGGCACCCAAAAACCCACTGGGACCTCAAAAACGGCGCCCCAAGAACACCGCTGGGACCCCAAAACCCCGCTGGGACCCCAAAACCCCCCTGGCACCCCAAAAACCCGCTGGGACCCCAAAACCCCGCTGGGACCCCAAAACCGGCACCCAAAACCCGCTGGGACCCCAAAAACCCCGCTGGGACCCCAAAAACGGCACCCCAAAAACCCCGCTGAGGCACCAAAACCTCGCCCTGGCACCCCAAAAACCCCGCTGGGACCCCAAAACGGGGATCCCAATAACCCGCCCTGGGACCCCAAAACCCCCTGGCACCCCAAAACCCGCTGGGACCCCCAAACCGGCACCCCAAAACCGCTGGGACCCCAAAAACACCCCTGGGACCCCAAAAATCCCACCCTGGCGCCCCAAAAACCCCGCTGGGACCCCAAAAACCGCTGGGACCCCAAAAACCCCGCTGGGACCCCAAAAACCCCGCTGGGACCCCAAAAAGGCACCCCAAAAACCGCTGGGACCCCAAAAACCCCGCTGGGACCCCAAAACCCGCTGGGACCCCAAAAACCCCCCTGGGACCCCAAACCCGGCACCCAAAACCCCGCTGGGACCCCAAGACCCCGCCCTGGGACCCCAGCCCCTCCCCCTCCCCTCCCCCGCCCCTCCCCCTCCCCCTCCCCCTCCCCTCCCCTCCCCTCCCCCACCTGCGAGGCCGCGCACGCGCCGAACGCGCGCAGCACCACGTCCACCACGCGCTGTGACGTCAGCACGTTCCCGCCAACCACGGCGGCCTCGGGGGAGGGGTCCAGGATGGAGCCCCCCGGGATGAGCACCCGGACCGGGGCCAGGCAGCCCTGGGGGGAGAGACACCCGGGCACAGCTGGGCACAGCTGGGCACACACCTGGGCACACACCTGGGCACAGCTGGGCACACCCGGGCACAGCTGGGCACACACCTGGGCACAGCTGGGCACACACCTGGGCACACACCTGGGCACACCTGGGCACACACCTGGGCACAGCTGGGCACACCCGGGCACAGCTGGGCACACACCTGGGCACAGCTGGGCACACACCTGGGCACACACCTGGGCACAGCTGGGCACACAGCTGGGCACACAGCTGGGCACACAGCTGGGCACACACCTGGGGGCACAGCTGGGCACACCTGGGCACACACCTGGGCACACACCCGGGCACACACCCGGGCACAGCTGGGCACAGCTGGGCACACCCGGGCACACACCCGGGCACACACCTGGGCACACAGCTGGGCACACACCTGGGCACACACCTGGGGGCACACCTGGGCACAGCTGGGCACAGCTGGGGACACACCTGGGGACACCTGGGCACACCTGGGCACACACCTGGGCACAGCTGGGCACAGCTGGGCACACACCTGGGCACACACCTGGGCACACAGCTGGGCACACACCTGGGCACAGCTGGGCACACACCCGGGCACAGCTGGGCACACACCTGGGCACACACCTGGGCACACACCCGGGCACAGCTGGGCACACACCCGGGCACAGCTGGGCACACAGCTGGGCACACACCCGGGCACAGCTGGGCACAGCTGGGCACACCTGGGCACACACCTGGGCACACCTGGGCACACCCGGGCACAGCTGGGCACACACCTGGGCACACCAGGGCACACACCCGGGCACAGCTGGGCACAGCTGGGCACACACCTGGGCACACACCTGGGCACACACCCGGGCACAGCTGGGCACACACCTGGGCACACACCTGGGCACACACCTGGGCACACACCTGGGCACAGCTGGGCACACCTGGGCACACACCTGGGCACACCTGGGCACACCTGGGCACACACCTGGGCACAGCTGGGCACACACCTGGGCACTCACCTGGGCACTCAGCTGGGCACACACCTGGGCACACACCTGGGCACACACCTGGGCACTCAGCTGGGCACACACCTGGGCACACACCTGGGCACAGCTGGGCACACCTGGGCACAGCTGGGCGCACAGCTGGGCACAGCTGGGCACACACCTGGGCACACACCTGGGCACACCTGGGCACACACCTGGGCACACACCTGGGCACAGCTGGGCACACCTGGGCACACACCTGGGCACACACCTGGGCACACCTGGGCACACCTGGGCACACACCTGGGCACACACCTGGGCACACCTGGGCACAGCTGGGCACACACCTGGGCACACCTGGGCACACCTGAGCACACACCTGGGCACACACCTGGGCACTCACCTGGGCACACACCTGGGCACACACCTGGGCACACACCTGGGCACTCACCTGGGCACACACCTGGGCACACACCTGGGGGCACAGCTGGGCACAGCTGGGCACAGCTGGGCACACACCTGGGGGCACACCTGGGCACACCTGGGCACACCTGGGCGCACAGCTGGGCACTGCTGGGCACAGCTGGGGTGTTTTGGGGGCTCTGGGGGCTCCCGAGGTCCCACCTGGTTCAGGGGGATCTCGGGGATGTTTTTAGGGTGTTTTGGGGTGTTTGGGGGTGTTTGGGGGTGTTTTGGGGTCCCACCTGGTTCAGGGGGATCTCGGGGGTGTTTTTGGGGTGTTTTGGGGTGTTTGGGGGTGTTTTGGGGTCCCACCTGGTTCAGGGGGATCTCGGGGGTGTTTTTGGGGTTTTGGGGGGTTTTTGGGGTGTTTTTGGGGTGTTTTGGGTGTTTTTGGGGTGTTTGGGGGTGTTTTTAGGGTGTTTTTGGGGTGTTTTAGGGTGTTTTTAGGGTGTTTTTGGGGTCCCACCTGGTTCAGGGGGATCTCGTGCCCCACCAGGCACCGCAGGCAGTAGATCAGCGCCGACAGGGTGATGGCGCGGGGGGCGTTGCAGTTCCCCAGCACCTCGGGGCCCGTCCCCCTGAAATCGAACACGGCGCTGCCCTGGAGGGGCGCGGGGGGGGGTCAGTGCACCCCAAAACCCGGGGTGACCCAAAAACCCACCCAGAGCCCCAAGAGTGACCCCAAAACCCGGGGTGACCCCAAAACCCACCCAAAGCCCAGGAGTGACCCCAAAACCCGGGGTGACCCCAAAACCCACCCAGAGCCCCAAGAGTGACCCCAAAACCCGGGGTGACCCCAAAAACCCACCCAGAGCCCAGGAGTGACCCCAAAACCCGGAGTGACCCCAAAACCCACCCAAAGCCCAGGAGTGACCCCAAAACCCGGAGTGACCCCAAAACCCACCCAGAGCCCAGGAGTGACCCCAAAACCCGGGGTGACCCCAAAACCCACCCAAAGCCCAGGAGTGACCCCAAAACCCGGGGTGACCCCAAAAACCCACCCAGAGCCCCAAGAGTGACCCCAAAACCCGGAGTGACCCCAAAACCCACCCAAAGCCCAGGAGTGACCCCAAAACCCGGAGTGACCCCAAAACCCACCCAAAGCCCAGGAGTGACCCCAAAACCCGGAGTGACCCCAAAAACCCACCCAGAGCCCCAAGAGTGACCCCAAAACCCGGGGTGACCCCAAAACCCACCCAGAGCCCCAAGAGTGACCCCAAAACCCGGGGTGACCCCAAAAACCCACCCAGAGCCCCAAGAGTGACCCCAAAACCCGGGGTGACCCCAAAACCCACCCAGAGCCCAGGAGTGACCCCAAAACCCGGGGTGACCCCAAAACCCACCCAGAGCCCCAAGAGTGACCCCAAAACCCGGAGTGACCCCAAAAACCCACCCAAAGCCCCAAGAGTGACCCCAAAACCCGGGGTGACCCCAAAACCCACCCAGAGCCCCAAGAGTGACCCCAAAACCCGGGGTGACCCCAAAAACCCACCCAAAGCCCAGGAGTGACCCCAAAACCCGGAGTGACCCCAAAACCCACCCAGAGCCCAGGAGTGACCCCAAAACCCGGGGTGACCCCAAAACCCACCCAAAGCCCAGGAGTGACCCCAAAACCCGGAGTGACCCCAAAACCCACCCAGAGCCCAGGAGTGACCCCAAAACCCGGGGTGACCCCAAAAACCCACCCAGAGCCCCAGGAGTGACCCCAAAACCCGGAGTGACCCCAAAAACCCACCCAGAGCCCCAGGAGTGACCCCAAAACCCGGAGTGACCCCAAAACCCACCCAAAGCCCAGGAGTGACCCCAAAACCCGGAGTGACCCCAAAACCCACCCAGAGCCCAGGAGTGACCCCAAAACCCGGGGTGACCCCAAAACCCACCCAAAGCCCAGGAGTGACCCCAAAACCCGGGGTGACCCCAAAACCCACCCAGAGCCCCAAGAGTGACCCCAAAACCCGGGGTGACCCCAAAACCCACTCAGAGCCCCAAGAGTGACCCCAAAACCCGGGGTGACCCCAAAACCCACCCAGAGCCCAGGAGTGACCCCAAAACCCGGAGTGACCCCAAAAACCCACCCAAAGCCCAGGAGTGACCCCAAAACCCGGAGTGACCCCAAAACCCACCCAGAGCCCAGGAGTGACCCCAAAATCCGGGGTGACCCCAAAACCCACCCAGAGCCCCAAGAGTGACCCCAAAACCCGGGGTGACCCCAAAAACCCACCCAAAGCCCAGGAGTGACCCCAAAACCCGGGGTGACCCCAAAAACCCACCCAAAGCCCAGGAGTGACCCCAAAACCCGGGGTGACCCCAAAAACCCACCCAGAGCCCCAAGAGTGACCCCAAAACCCGGGGTGACCCCAAAACCCACCCAAAGCCCAGGAGTGACCCCAAAACCCGGGGTGACCCCAAAACCCACCCAGAGCCCCAAGAGTGACCCCAAAACCCGGGGTGACCCCAAAAACCCACCCAAAGCCCAGGAGTGACCCCAAAACCCGGAGTGACCCCAAAAACCCACCCAGAGCCCCGAGAGTGACCCCAAAACCCGGGGTGACCCCAAAAACCCACCCAGAGCCCCAAGAGTGACCCCAAAACCCGGAGTGACCCCAAAAACCCACCCAGAGCCCCAAGAGTGACCCCAAAACCCGGGGTGACCCCAAAAACCCACCCAAAGCCCAGGAGTGACCCCAAAACCCGGAGTGACCCCAAAAACCCACCCAAAGCCCAGGAGTGACCCCAAAACCCGGGGTGACCCCAAAAACCCACCCAGAGCCCAGGAGTGACCCCAAAACCCGGGGTGACCCCAAAACCCACCCAAAGCCCAGGAGTGACCCCAAAACCCGGAGTGACCCCAAAAACCCACCCAAAGCCCAGGAGTGACCCCAAAACCCGGAGTGACCCCAAAAACCCACCCAGAGCCCCAAGAGTGACCCCAAAACCCGGGGTGACCCCAAAACCCACCCAGAGCCCAGGAGTGACCCCAAAACCCGGAGTGACCCCAAAACCCACCCAAAGCCCCAAGAGTGACCCCAAAACCCGGGGTGACCCCAAAACCCACCCAGAGCCCCAAGAGTGACCCCAAAACCCGGAGTGACCCCAAAACCCACCCAAAGCCCAGGAGTGACCCCAAAACCCGGGGTGACCCCAAAACCCACCCAAAGCCCAGGAGTGACCCCAAAACCCGGAGTGACCCCAAAAACCCACCCAGAGCCCCAAGAGTGACCCCAAAACCCGGGGTGACCCCAAAAACCCACCCAGAGCCCAGGAGTGACCCCAAAACCCGGGGTGACCCCAAAAACCCACCCAGAGCCCCAAGAGTGACCCCAAAACCCGGGGTGACCCCAAAACCCACCCAAAGCCCAGGAGTGACCCCAAAACCCGGGGTGACCCCAAAAACCCACCCAGAGCCCAGGAGTGACCCCAAAACCCGGGGTGACCCCAAAAACCCACCCAGAGCCCAGGAGTGACCCCAAAACCCGGGGTGACCCCAAAACCCACCCAAAGCCCAGGAGTGACCCCAAAACCCGGGGTGACCCCAAAACCCACCCAAAGCCCAGGAGTGACCCCAAAACCCGGAGTGACCCCAAAACCCACCCAGAGCCCAGGAGTGACCCCAAAACCCGGGGTGACCCCAAAACCCACCCAGAGCCCAGGAGTGACCCCAAAACCCGGAGTGACCCCAAAAACCCACCCAGAGCCCCAAGAGTGACCCCAAAACCCGGGGTGACCCCAAAACCCACCCAAAGCCCAGGAGTGACCCCAAAACCCGGGGTGACCCCAAAACCCACCCAAAGCCCAGGAGTGACCCCAAAACCCGGAGTGACCCAAAAACCCACCCAAAGCCCAGGAGTGACCCCAAAACCCGGGGTGACCCCAAAACCCACTCAGAGCCCAGGAGTGACCCCAAAACCCGGAGTGACCCCAAAACCCACCCAAAGCCCAGGAGTGACCCCAAAACCCGGGGTGACCCCAAAACCCACTCAGAGCCCAGGAGTGACCCCAAAACCCGGAGTGACCCCAAAACCCACCCAAAGCCCAGGAGTGACCCCAAAACCCGGAGTGACCCCAAAACCCACCCAAAGCCCAGGAGTGACCCCAAAACCCGGGGTGACCCCAAAACCCACCCAAAGCCCAGGAGTGACCCCAAAACCCGGAGTGACCCCAAAAACCCACCCAGAGCCCCAAGAGTGACCCCAAAACCCGGAGTGACCCCAAAACCCACCCAAAGCCCAGGAGTGACCCCAAAACCCGGGGTGACCCCAAAACCCACCCAAAGCCCAGGAGTGACCCCAAAACCCGGAGTGACCCCAAAAACCCACCCAGAGCCCCAAGAGTGACCCCAAAACCCGGAGTGTCCCCAAAAACACACCCAGAGCCCCAAGAGTGACCCAAAACCCGGGGTGACCCCAAAAACCCACCCAGAGCCCCAAGAGTGACCCCAAAACCCACCCAGAGCCCCAGGAGTGACCCCAAAACCCGGGGTGACCCCAAAACCCACCCAGAGCCCCAAGAGTGACCCCAAAACCCGGGGTGACCCAAAAACCCACCCAAAGCCCAAGAGTGACCCCAAAACCCGGGGTGACCCCAAAAACCCACCCAGAGCCCCGAGAGTGACCCCAAAACCCGGGGTGACCCCAAAAACCCACCCAAAGCCCAGGAGTGACCCCAAAACCCGGAGTGACCCCAAAAACCCACCCAGAGCCCCAAGAGTGACCCCAAAACCCGGGGTGACCCCAAAACCCACCCAAAGCCCAGGAGTGACCCCAAAACCCGGAGTGACCCCAAAACCCACCCAGAGCCCCAAGAGTGACCCCAAAACCCGGGGTGACCCCAAAACCCACCCAAAGCCCCAAGAGTGACCCCAAAACCCGGGGTGACCCCAAAACCCACCCAGAGCCCCAAGAGTGACCCCAAAACCCGGGGTGACCCCAAAACCCACCCAGAGCCCCAAGAGTGACCCCAAAACCCGGGGTGACCCCAAAACCCACCCAGAGCCCCAAGAGTGACCCCAAAACCCGGGGTGACCCCAAAACCCACCCAGAGCCCAGGAGTGACCCCAAAACCCGGGGTGACCCCAAAACCCACCCAAAGCCCAGGAGTGACCCCAAAACCCGGAGTGACCCCAAAACCCACCCAGAGCCCAGGAGTGACCCCAAAACCCGGAGTGACCCCAAAAACCCACCCAAAGCCCAGGAGTGACCCCAAAACCCGGGGTGACCCCAAAACCCACCCAGAGCCCCAAGAGTGACCCCAAAACCCGGGGTGACCCCAAAACCCACCCAGAGCCCCAAGAGTGACCCCAAAACCCGGGGTGACCCCAAAACCCACCCAGAGCCCCAAGAGTGACCCCAAAACCCGGGGTGACCCCAAAACCCACCCAGAGCCCCAAGAGTGACCCCAAAACCCGGGGTGACCCCAAAACCCACCCAGAGCCCAGGAGTGACCCCAAAACCCGGGGTGACCCCAAAACCCACCCAAAGCCCAGGAGTGACCCCAAAACCCGGGGTGACCCCAAAACCCACCCAAAGCCCAGGAGTGACCCCAAAACCCGGAGTGACCCCAAAACCCACCCAAAGCCCAGGAGTGACCCCAAAACCCGGGGTGACCCCAAAAACCCACCCAGAGCCCCAAGAGTGACCCCAAAACCCGGGGTGACCCCAAAACCCACCCAGAGCCCCAAGAGTGACCCCAAAACCCGGGGTGACCCCAAAACCCACCCAGAGCCCAGGAGTGACCCCAAAACCCGGAGTGACCCCAAAACCCACCCAGAGCCCCAAGAGTGACCCCAAAACCCGGGGTGACCCCAAAAACCCACCCAGAGCCCAGGAGTGACCCCAAAACCCGGGGTGACCCCAAAAACCCACCCAGAGCCCAGGAGTGACCCCAAAACCCGGGGTGACCCCAAAACCCACCCAAAGCCCAGGAGTGACCCCAAAACCCGGGGTGACCCCAAAACCCACTCAGAGCCCAGGAGTGACCCCAAAACCCGGAGTGACCCCAAAACCCACCCAAAGCCCAGGAGTGACCCCAAAACCCGGAGTGACCCCAAAACCCACCCAAAGCCCAGGAGTGACCCCAAAACCCGGGGTGACCCCAAAACCCACCCAGAGCCCCAAGAGTGACCCCAAAACCCGGGGTGACCCCAAAACCCACCCAAAGCCCAGGAGTGACCCCAAAACCCGGGGTGACCCCAAAACCCACCCAAAGCCCAGGAGTGACCCCAAAACCCGGGGTGACCCCAAAACCCACCCAAAGCCCAGGAGTGACCCCAAAACCCGGAGTGACCCCAAAAACCCACCCAAAGCCCAGGAGTGACCCCAAAACCCGGGGTGACCCCAAAACCCACCCAAAGCCCAGGAGTGACCCCAAAACCCGGAGTGACCCCAAAACCCACCCAAAGCCCAGGAGTGACCCCAAAACCCGGAGTGACCCCAAAAACCCACCCAGAGCCCCAAGAGTGACCCCAAAACCCGGGGTGACCCCAAAACCCACCCAAAGCCCAGGAGTGACCCCAAAACCCGGGGTGACCCCAAAACCCACCCAAAGCCCAGGAGTGACCCCAAAACCCGGAGTGACCCCAAAAACCCACCCAGAGCCCCGAGAGTGACCCCAAAACCCGGGGTGACCCCAAAAACCCACCCAGAGCCCCGAGAGTGACCCCAAAACCCGGGGTGACC
The DNA here is from genome assembly GCF_009650955.1 of Corvus moneduloides. NCBI lineage: Eukaryota > Metazoa > Chordata > Aves > Passeriformes > Corvidae > Corvus > Corvus moneduloides. The sequence goes on along the minus strand of NC_045476.1, from coordinate 123,370,601 downwards.
CCAAAACCCACCCAAAGCCCAGGAGTGACCCCAAAACCCGGAGTGACCCCAAAACCCACCCAGAGCCCCAAGAGTGACCCCAAAACCCGGGGTGACCCCAAAACCCACCCAGAGCCCCAAGAGTGACCCCAAACCCGGGGTGACCCCAAAAACCCACCCAGAGCCCCAAGAGTGACCCCAAAACCCGGGGTGACCCCAAAACCCACCCAGAGCCCCGAGAGTGACCCCAAAACCCGGGGTGACCCCAAAAACCCACCCAGAGCCCCAAGAGTGACCCCAAAACCCGGGGTGACCCCAAAACCCACCCAGAGCCCAGGAGTGACCCCAAAACCCGGGGTGACCCCAAAACCCACCCAAAGCCCAGGAGTGACCCCAAAACCCGGAGTGACCCCAAAAACCCACCCAGAGCCCAGGAGTGACCCCAAAACCCGGGGTGACCCCAAAAACCCACCCAGAGCCCCAGGAGTGACCCCAAAACCCGGAGTGACCCCAAAAACCCACCCAGAGCCCCAAGAGTGACCCCAAAACCCGGGGTGACCCCAAAAACGAACCCCAACCCCCAGGAGTGACCCCAAAACCCGGGGTGACCCCAAAACCCACCCAGAGCCCCAAGAGTGACCCCAAAACCCGGGGTGACCCCAAAACCCACTCAGAGCCCCAAGAGTGACCCCAAAACCCGGGGTGACCCCAAAACCCACCCAAAGCCCAGGAGTGACCCCAAAACCCGGAGTGACCCCAAAAACCCACCCAAAGCCCAGGAGTGACCCCAAAAACCCGGAGTGACCCCAAAACCCACCCAAAGCCCCAAGAGTGACCCCAAAACCCGGGGTGACCCCAAAAACCCACCAGAGCCCCAAGAGTGACCCCAAAACCCGGGTGTCCCCAAAAACCCACCCAAAGCCCAGGAGTGACCCCAAAACCCGGGGTGACCCCAAAAACCCACCCAAAGCCCAGGAGTGACCCCAAAACCCGGGGTGACCCCAAAACCCACCCAGAGCCCCAAGAGTGACCCCAAAACCCGGGGTGACCCCAAAAACCCACCCAAAGCCCAGGAGTGACCCCAAAACCCGGGGTGACCCCAAAACCCACCCAAAGCCCAGGAGTGACCCCAAAACCCGGGGTGACCCCAAAACCCACCCAAAGCCCAGGAGTGACCCCAAACCCGGAGTGACCCCAAAAAACCCACCCAGAGCCCCAAGAGTGACCCCAAAACCCGGGGTGACCCCAAAACCCACCCAGAGCCCAGGAGTGACCCCAAAACCCGGGGTGACCCCAAAACCCACCCAGAGCCCAGGAGTGACCCCAAAACCCGGGGTGACCCCAAAAACCCACCCAGAGCCCCAAGAGTGACCCCAAAACCCGGGGTGACCCCCAAAACCCACCCAGAGCCCCAAGAGTGACCCCAAAACCCGGGTTGACCCCAAAAACCCACCCAAAGCCCAGGAGTGACCCCAAACCCGGGGTGACCCAAAAACCCACCCAGAGCCCCAAGAGTGCCCGGGGTGACCCCAAAAACCCGGGGTGACCCCAAAACCCACCCAAAGCCCAGGAGTGACCCCAAAACCCGGGGGACCCCAAAACCCACCCAAAGCCCAGGAGTGACCCCAAAACCCGGGGTGACCCCAAAAACCCACCCAAAGCCCAGGAGTGACCCCAAAACCCGGAGTGACCCCAAAACCCACCCAAAGCCCAGGAGTGACACCAAAACCCGGAGTGACCCCAAAACCCACCCAAAGCCCAGGAGTGACCCCAAAACCCGGGGTGACCCCAAAACCCACCCAAAGCCCAGGAGTGACCCAAAAACCCGGGTGACCCCAAAAACCCACCCAGAGCCCCAAGAGTGACCCCAAAACCCGGGGTGACCCCAAAACCCACCCAAAGCCCCAAGAGTGACCCCAAAACCCGGGGTGACCCCAAAAACCCACCCAGAGCCCCAAGAGTGACCCCAAAACCCGGGGTGACCCCAAAACCCACCCAAAGCCCCAAGAGTGACCCCAAAACCCGGGGTGACCCCAAAAACCCACCCAGAGCCCCAAGAGTGACCCCAAAACCCGGGGTGACCCCAAAACCCACCCAAAGCCCAGGAGTGACCCCAAAACCCGGGGTGACCCCAAAAACCCACCCAAAGCCCAGGAGTGACCCCAAAACCCGGGGTGACCCCAAAACCCACCCAAACCCCAGGAGTGACCCCAAAACCCGGGGTGACCCCAAAACCCACCCAAAGCCCAGGAGTGACCCCAAAACCCGGAGTGACCCCAAAAACCCACCCAGAGCCCCAAGAGTGACCCCAAAACCCGGAGTGACCCCAAAAACACACCCAGAGCCCCAAGAGTGACCCAAAACCCGGGGTGACCCCAAAAACCCACCCAAAGCCCAGGAGTGACCCCAAAACCCGGAGTGACCCCAAAAACCCACCCAGAGCCCCAAGAGTGACCCCAAAACCCGGGGTGACCCCAAAAACCCACCCAGAGCCCAGGAGTGACCCCAAAACCCGGAGTGACCCCAAAACCCACCCAAAGCCCAGGAGTGACCCCAAAACCCGGGGTGACCCCAAAACCCACCCAAAGCCCAGGAGTGACCCCAAAACCCGGGGTGACCCCAAAACCCACCCAAAGCCCAGGAGTGACCCCAAAACCCGGGGTGACCCCAAAACCCACCCAAAGCCCAGGAGTGACCCCAAAACCCGGGGTGACCCCAAAACCCACCCAAACCCCAGGAGTGACCCCAAAACCCGGGGTGACCCCAAAACCCACCCAAAGCCCAGGAGTGACCCCAAAACCCGGAGTGACCCCAAAAACCCACCCAGAGCCCCAAGAGTGACCCCAAAACCCGGAGTGACCCCAAAAACACACCCAGAGCCCCAAGAGTGACCCCAAAACCCGGGGTGACCCCAAAACCCACCCAGAGCCCAGGAGTGACCCCAAAACCCGGGGTGACCCCAAAACCCACCCAGAGCCCCAAGAGTGACCCCAAAACCCGGAGTGACCCCAAAACCCGGGGTGACCCCAAAACCCACCCAGAGCCCCAAGAGTGACCCCAAAACCCGGGGTGACCCCAAAACCCACCCAAAGCCCAGGAGTGACCCCACACCCAGGGGGTGTCCCCATGTCCCCCTGACCTTTTTAGGGTCCCCCTGACCTCTTTGGGGTCCCCCCTGACCTCTTTGGGGTCCAGCTGCACCCGCAGCCGGATCGGGGTCCCGTCGTCCATGGTGTCCTCGGCCCCCAGCGCCGTCCCCCAGCGCGCGGCCGCGGCTCGCAGCGTGTCCCGCACGGCCACCTCGGCGTTGGCCTGCCCGGGGTGCCCGGGGGGATTTGGGGTGGTCCTGGGGGGGTTTGGGGTGGCCCAAGGGGGTTTGGGGTGGTCCAGGGGGGATTTGGGGGCGGCCCAGAGGGGTTTGGGGTGGCCCAGGGGGGGTTGGGGTGGTCCAGGGGGGTTCTGGGGTGGCCCAAGGGGGTTTGGGGTGTCTCAGGGGGGTTCTGGGGTGGCCCAGGGGGGGTTGGGGTGGCCCAGGGGGGTTTGGGGTGTCTCAGGGGGATTTGGGGTGGCCCAGGGGGGGTTGGGGTGGTCCAGGGGGGTTTGGGGTGCCCGGGGGGGGTTGGGATGGCCCAGGGGGGATTTGGGGTGTCCCAAGGGGGTTTGGGGTGGTCCAGGGGGGTTTGGGGTGCCCGGGGAGGGTTGGGGTGGTCCAGGGGGGTTTGGGGTGGCCCAAGGGGGTTTGGGGTGCCCGGGGGGGTTTGGGGTGGCCCAAGGGGGTTTGGGGTGGCCCAGGGGGGGTTGGGGTGTCTCAGGGGGGTTCTGGGGTGGCCCAGGGGGGGTTGGGGTGGCCCGGGGGGGGTTTGGGGTGGCCCAAGGGGGTTTGGGGTGGTCCAGGGGGGTTTGGGGTGCCCGGGGAGGGTTGGGGTGGCCCAAGGGGGTTTGGGGTGTTCCAGGGGGGGTTTGGGGTGTTCCAGAGGGATTTGGGGTGTTCCAGGGGGGTTTGGGGTGCCCGGGGAGGGTTGGGGTGGCCCAAGGGGGTTTGGGGTGGCCCAGGGGGGGTTTGGGGTGGTCCAGGGGGGTTTGGGGTGCCCGGGGAGGGTTGGGGTGGTCCAGGGGGGATTTGGGGTGTCCCAAGGGGGTTTGGGGTGCCCGGGGGGGTTTGGGGTGATCCAGAGGGATTTTGGGGTGTCCCACAGGGATTTTGGGGTTTCTCAGAGGAGTTTTGGGGTGGCGCAGAGGGGTTTGGGGTGGCCCAGAGGGGTTTGGGGTGGTCCAGGGGGGTTTGGGGATGTCCCAGGGGTGTTTTTGGGGTGGCCCAGGGGGTGTTTTTGGGGTGTTTTAGGGTGTTTTGGGGTCTCTCACCTGCACGTATCCCATATAGGCCTGCACGGCGCCCAGCCCGTGCTGCCCGATCAGCTCCCGCACTAGCCCGATCCCCTTCTGGTTCGCCGCCACCTGGGCCCGCAGGTCGGCCAGGTTGTCGCGCAGGTTGCGAGTCCCCGAGCAGCCGGGGATCGCCCCGGGGGCCAGCAGCGCCTCGGTCACCGCTGGGGACAGCGAGAGTCAGGGGTGGCCACTGAGAGCCCCCCGGGGGCCAGCAGCGCCTCGGTCACCGCTGGGGACAGCGAGAGTCAGGGGTGGCCACTGAGAGCCCCCCGGGGGCCAGCAGCGCCTCGGTCACCGCTGGGGACAGCGAGAGTCAGGGGTGGCCACTGAGAGCCCCCCGGGGGCCAGCAGCGCCTCGGTCACCGCTGGGGGTTGGGCACAGTCAGGGGTGGCCACTGAGAGCCCCCCGGGGGCCAGCAGCGCCTCGGTCACCGCTGGGGACAGCGAGAGTCAGGGGTGGCCACTGAGAGCCCCCCGGGGGCCAGCAGCGCCTCGGTCACCGCTGGGGGTTGGGCACAGTTAGGGGTGGCCACTGAGAGCCCCCCGGGGGCCAGCAGCGCCTCGGTCACCGCTGGGGACAGCGAGAGTCAGGGGTGGCCACTGAGAGCCCCCCGGGGGCCAGCAGCGCCTCGGTCACCGCTGGGGACAGCGAGAGTCAGGGGTGGCCACTGAGAGCCCCCCGGGGGCCAGCAGCGCCTCGGTCACCGCTGGGGACAGCGAGAGTCAGGGGTGGCCACTGAGAGCCCCCCGGGGGCCAGCAGCGCCTCGGTCACCGCTGGGGACAGCGAGAGTCAGGGGTGGCCACTGAGAGCCCCCCGGGGCCAGCAGCGCCTCGGTCACCGCTGGGGGTTGGGCACAGTCAGGGGTGGCCACTGAGAGCCCCCCGGGGGCCAGCAGCGCCTCGGTCACCGCTGGGGGTTGGGCACAGTCAGGGGTGGCCACTGAGAGCCCCCCGGGGGCCAGCAGCGCCTCGGTCACCGCTGGGGGTTGGGCACAGTCAGGGGTGGCCACTGAGAGCCCCCCGGGGGCCAGCAGCGCCTCGGTCACCGCTGGGGGTTGGGCACAGTCAGGGGTGGCCACTGAGAGCCCCCCGGGGGCCAGCAGCGCCTCGGTCACCGCTGGGGGTTGGGCACAGTCAGGGGTGGCCACTGAGAGCCCCCCGGGGCCAGCAGTGTCCCCGCCGTGCCCCCACTGTCCCCCACTGTGTCCCCCCCCCCCGCCTTGTCCCACCCCGGGTCCCCCCAGCCCCACCCTGGAACTCCCCCAGTGCCCCCAGTATCCCCAGTATCCCCAGTGCCCCCAGTGCCCCCATGTCCCACCCTGCTCCTGGAACTCCCCCAGTATCCCCAGTATCCCCAGTGTCCCCAGTATCCCCAGTGTCCTCAGTGTCCCCAGTATCCCCAGTGCCCCCATGTCCCACCCTGCTCCTGGAACTCCCCCAGTGCCCCCAGTATCCCCAGTGTCCCCAGTATCCCCAGTATCCCCAGTGTCCCCAGTATCCCCAGTGCCCCCAGTATGGTGTTCCACCCTGCTCCTGGAACTCTCCCAGTATCCCCAGTGTCCCCAGTACCCCCAGTACCCCCAATACGGCATCCCACCCTGCTCCTGGAACTCCCCCAGTGCCCCCAGTGCCCCCAGTGCCCCCAGTACGGTGTCCCACCCTGCTCCTGGAACTCTCCCAGTGCCCCCAGTACCCCCAGTATGGTGTCCCACCCTGCTCCTGGAACTCCCCCAGTGCCCCCAGTATCCCCAGTGCCCCCAGTACGGTGTCCCACCCTGCTCCTGGAACTCTCCCAGTATCCCCAGTGCCCCCAGTACGGTGTCCCACCCTGCTCCTGGAACTCCCCCAGTGCCCCCAGTGCCCCCAGTGCCCCCAGTACGGTGTCCCACCCTGCTCCTGGAAGCGGCCGCCCGTGACCAGTTTGAAGGACACGAACACGGCGCCCTCCTCGCGCAGGGCCCGCGAGTGGGGGGGCATCGAGCCGGGGGTGCAGCCCCCCACGTCCGCGTGGTGCCCGCGGCTGGCCACGAAGAACACGGGGCGGGCGACCCCCGGCCAGAACACCTGGGGGGGGCACGGGGTCACCGGGGGGGTCACACGGGGTCACTGGGGGGGTCACGGGGTCACTGGGGGGTCACGGGGTCACTGGGGGGGGCACGGGGTCACTGGGGGGGCACACGGGGTCACCGGGGGGTCACACGGGGTCACTGGGGGGGGCACGGGGTCACCGGGGGGGTCACACGGGGTCACTGGGGGGGTCACACGGGGTCACCGGGGGGGTCACACGGGGTCACCGGGGGGTCACACGGGGTCACTGGGGGGGTCACACGGGGTCACTGGGGGGGCACGGGGTCACTGGGGGGTCACGGGGTCACTGGGGGGTCACACGGGGTCACTGGGGGGGGCACACGGGGTCACTGGGGGGTCACGGGGTCACTGGGGGGGCACACGGGGTCACTGGGGGGTCACACGGGGTCACTGGGGGGGGCACGGGGTCACTGAGGGGTCACACGGGGTCACCGGGGGGGTCACGGGGTCACTGGGGGGGTCACGGGGTCACTGGGGGGTCACACGGGGTCACCGGGGGGTCACACGGGGTCACTGGGGGGTCACACGGGGTCACTGGGGGGACACACGGGGTCACCGGGGGGTCACGGGGTCACTGGGGGGTCACACGGGGTCACTAGGGGGGGACACGGGGTCACCGGGGGGGTCACACGGGGTCACCGGGGGGGGTCACGGGGTCACTGGGGGGGGACACGGGGTCACGGGGGGGTCACACGGGGTCACCGGGGGGGGTCACGGGGTCACCGGGGGGGGTCACGGGGTCACCGGGGGGTCACACGGGGTCACTGGGGGGGTCACACGGGGTCACTGGGGGGGCACGGGGTCACCGGGGGGTCACGGGGTCACTGGGGGGGTCACACGGGGTCACTGGGGGGGGGCACGGGGTCACCGGGGGGGTCACACGGGGTCACTGGGGGGGTCACGGGGTCACCGGGGGGTCACACGGGGTCACTGGGGGGTCACACGGGGTCACTGGGGGGACACACGGGGTCACTGGGGGGTCACACGGGGTCACCGGGGGGGTCACACGGGGTCACTGGGGGGTCACACGGGGTCACTGGGGGGTCACGGGGTCACCGGGGGGGTCACACGGGGTCACTGGGGGGGGTCAAACCCTGGGGACCCCCGGCCAGGACACCCGGGGGGGGTGGGGGGGGGGCACAGGTGACCCTGGGGGGGTCCTGAACCCCAGGATGGGGGTCCTGAACCCACGAGGGGGTGCAGGGATTGGGGGGCGGGGGGGTCCCACAGCCCGAGGGGTCCTGGGGGGTCCCCGGTGGGGGGGTCCCGGGGGGGTCTCGGGGTTCCCAGGGGGTTCCCGGGGGGATCCCGGGGGCATCCCGGGGGGTACCGGGGGTCTCAGGGGGTACCGGGGGTCTCAAGGGGTCCCGGTGGTCCCGGTGGTCCCGGTGGTCCCGGGGGTCCCGGGGGGTTCCCGGGGGGTTCCCGGGGGTTGTCCCGGGGGGTTCTCGGCGTGGTCCCGGTGGTCCCGGGGGTCCCGGGGGGGTCCCGGGGGGTTCCCGGGGGGGTCCCGGTGGTCCCGGGGGGGTCCCGGGGGGTTCCCGGGGGGTTCCCGGTGGTCCCGGGGGTCCCGGGGGGGTCCCGGTGGTCCCGGTGGTTCCCAGGGGGTCCCGGGGGGTTCCCGGGGGGTTCCCGGTGGTCCCAGGGGGGTTCCCGGGGTGGTCCCGGTGGTCCCGGGGGTCCCGGGGGGTTCCCGGGAGGTTCCCGGGGGGTTCCCGGGGTGGTCCCGGGGGGGTCCCGGTGGTCCCGGTGGTTCCCAGGGGGTCCCGGGGGGTTCCCGGGGGGTTCCCGGTGGTCCCAGGGGGGTTCCCGGGGGGGTCCCGGTGGTCCCGGGGGGTTCCCGGTGGTTCCCGGGGGGTTCCCGGGGGGTTCCCAGGGGGTTCCCGGGGGGTTCCCGGGGGGTTCCCGGGGGGGTCCCGGGGGGTTCCCGGGGGGTTCCCAGGGGGTCCCGGGGGGGTCCCGGTGGTCCCGGGGGGTTCCCGGGGGGTTCCCGGTGGTCCCGGTGCTCCCGGGGGTCCCGGGGGTCGCAGCCCCGCTCACCGGGGTGATGACGGTCAGGTCGGGCAGGTGGCTGCCCCCCGCCCGCGGGTGGTTGCTCAGGATCACGTCCCCCTCCCGCAGCTCCGGGCCCAGGTTACGGATCTGGGGGGGGCACCGGGGGGGGGCTCAGTGGGGTCTGACCCCCCCCCGAACCCCGCGGGAACCCCAAATCCCCCTCCAGGACCCCCAAATCCCCCCCAATCCCCCTCCCGCAGCTCCAGGACCCCCAAAGTTCCGGATCCGGGGGGGCACCGGGGGGGGCTCAATGGGGTCTGCCCCCCCCCCCCCCCCCGGGACCCCTCAAACGCCTCCAAACCTCATTAGGATCTCCCTAACCCCCCCCAGCCCCCCAAAATCCCCCAGGACATCCCCTGGGACCCCCAAACCCCCCCCAGCCCCCCAAAATCCCCCAGGACATCCCCTGGGACCCCCAAATCCCCTCCATCTGGAACTGCACCCGAACTCCCCAGGACCCCCCAAAACCCCCCCAGAACCCCCCCCAGACCCCCCCATCTGGAACTGCATCAGTTCCTGCATTGACTGGGACCCCCTGGGACCCCCCAAACCCCCCCAAATCCCCCCACCTGGAACTGCACGGACCTGGGACCCCCTGGGACCCCCCAAACCCCCCCAGCCCCCCCACCTGGAACTGCACGGACCTGGGACCCCCTGGGACCCCCCAAACCCCCCCAAATCCCCCCACCTGGAACTGCACGGACCTGGGACCCCCTGGGACCCCCTGGGACCCTCCAAATCCCCCCAAGCCCCGTGAGGACCCCCCCCAGCCCCCCCACCTGGAACTGCATCAGCTCCTGCATCGACCTGGGACCCCCTGGGACCTCCTGGGACCCCCTGGGACCCCCCAAACCCCCCCAAAACCCCCCCACCTGGAACTGCATCAGCTCCTGCATCGACCTGGGACCCCCTGGGACCCCCTGGGACCCCCCAAACCCCCCCAAAAACCCCCACCTGGAACTGTATCAGCTCCTGCATCGACCTGGGACCCCCTGGGACCTCCTGGGACCCCCTGGGACCCCCCAAACCCCCCCAAAACCCCCCCACCTGGAACTGCATCAGCTCCTGCATCGACCTGGGACCCCCTGGGACCCCCTGGGACCCCCCAAACCCCCCCAAAACCCCCCCACCTGGAACTGTATCAGCTCCTGCATCGACCTGGGACCCCCTGGGACCTCCTGGGACCTCCTGGGACCCCCCAAACCCCCCCAAAACCCCCCCAACTGGAACTGCATCAGCTCCTGCATCGACCTGGGACCCCCTGGGACCCCCTGGGACCCCCCAAGCCCCCCCCAAACCCCCCCACCTGGAACTGCACGGCCTCCTGCATGGCGCCCAGGTGCACGGGGATGTGGGGGGCGTTGGACACGAGCCCCCCGTCGGGCCCGAACAGGGCACACGAGAAGTCGAGGCGCTCCTTGATGTTGGTGGAGACGGCCGTGCGCTGCAGGATGCGCCCCATCTGCTCTGCGGGGCCACGGCACCCTCAGGGGCACCCCAAAAACCGCCCCAGGGACCCCCGGCACCACCCAGAGACCCCCCCCAAAAACCGCCCCAGAGACCCCCAAAAACCGCCCCAGAGACCCCCGGGACCACCCAGAGACCCCCCCCAAAAAACCGCCCCAGAGACCCCCGGGACCACCCAGAGACCCCCCAAAAACCAACCCAGAGATCCCCCCCAAAAACCGCCCCAGAGACCCCCAAAAACCGCCCCAGAGACCCCCGGGACCACCCAGAGACCCCCCAAAAACCGCCCCAGAGACCCCCCAAAAACCGCCCCAGAGACCCCCGGGACCACCCAGAGACCCCCCAAAAACCAACCCAGAGATCCCCCCAAAAACCGCCCCAGAGACCCCCCCCAAAAACCGCCCCAGAGACCCCCGGCACCACCCAGAGACCCCCCCCAAAAAACCGCCCCAGAGACCCCCGGGACCACCCAGAGACCCCCCAAAAACCAACCCAGAGATCCCCCCCAAAAACCGCCCCAGAGACCCCCCAAAAACCGCCCCAGAGACCCCCGGGACCACCCAGAGACCCCCCCAAAAAACCGCCCCAGAGACCCCCCAAAAACCGCCCCAGAGACCCCCAAAAACCGCCCCAGAGACCCCCCCAAAAACCGCCCCAGAGACCCCCAAAAACCAACCCAGAGATCCCCCCCAAAAACCGCCCCAGAGACCCCCCAAAAACCGCCCCAGAGACCCCCGGGACCACCCAGAGACCCCCCAAAAAACCGCCCCAGAGACCCCCAAAAACCGCCCCAGAGACCCCCGGCACCACCCAGAGACCCCCCCCAAAAAACCGCCCCAGAGACCCCCGGGACCACCCAGAGACCCCCCAAAAACCACCCCAGAGACCCCCAAAAACCAACCCAGAGACCCCCCCAAAAACCGCCCCAGAGACCCCCAAAAACCGCCCCAGAGACCCCCAAAAACCGCCCCAGAGACCTCCCGGGACCACCCAGAGACCCCCCAAAAACCGCCCCAGAGACCCCCGGGAACCACCCAGAGACCCCCCAAAAACCGCCCGAGAGACCCCCGGGACCACCCAGAGACCCCCCAAAAACCGCCCCAGAGACCCCCAAAAACCGCCCCAGAGACCCCCGGCACCACCCAGAGACCCCCCAAAAAAACCGCCCCAGAGACCCCCGGGACCACCCAGAGACCCCCCAAAAACCGCCCCAGAGACCCCCGGCACCACCCAGAGACCCCCCCCAAAAACCGCCCCAGAGACCCCCGGGAACCACCCAGAGACCCCCCCCAAAAAAACCGCCCCAGAGACCCCCGGGACCACCCAGAGACCCCCCAAAAACCGCCCCAGAGACCCCCAAAAACCGCCCCAGAGACCCCCGGCACCACCCAGAGACCCCCCAAAAACCGCCCCAGAGACCCCCAAAAACCGCCCCAGAGACCCCCGGCACCACCCAGAGACCCCCCCCCAAAAAACCGCCCCAGAGACCCCCGGCACCACCCAGAGACCCCCCAAAAACCGCCCCAGAGACCCCCAAAAACCGCCCCAGAGACCCCCCCAAAAACCGCCCCAGAGACCCCCGGGAACCACCCAGAGACCCCCCCCAAAAAAACCGCCCCAGAGACCCCCGGGACCACCCAGAGACCCCCCCCAAAAACCGCCCCAGAGACCCCCCAAAAACCGCCCCAGAGACCCCCGGGAACCACCCAGAGACCCCCCCCAAAAAACCGCCCCAGAGACCCCCGGCACCACCCAGAGACCCCCCCAAAAACCGCCCCAGAGACCCCCCAAAAACCGCCCCAGAGACCCCCGGCACCACCCAGAGACCCCCCCCAAAAAACCGCCCCAGAGACCCCCGGCACCACCCAGAGACCCCCCAAAAACCGCCCCAGAGACCCCCGGGAACCACCCAGAGACCCCCCCCAAAAACCGCCCCAGAGACCCCCAAAAACCAACCCAGAGATCCCCCCCAAAAACCGCCCCAGAGACCCCCCAAAAACCGCCCCAGAGACCCCCGGGACCACCCAGAGACCCCCCAAAAACCGCCCCAGAGACCCCCAAAAACCGCCCCAGAGACCCCCGGCATCACCCAGAGACCCCCCCAAAAACCGCCCCAGAGACCCCCCAAAAACCGCCCCAGAGACCCCCAGGAACCCCCCGGGACCCCCGGGACCACCCAGAGACCCCCCAAAAACCAACCCAGAGACCCCCCCAAAAACCGCCCCAGAGACCCCCCAAAAACCGCCCCAGAGACCCCCGGGACCACCCAGAGACCCCCCAAAAACCGCCCCAGAGACCCCCCAAAAACCGCCCCAGAGACCCCTGGGACCACCCAGAGACCCCCCCCAAAAACCGCCCCAAACCACCCCAAAAACCGCCCCAGAAACACCCCAAAAACCGCCCCAGAAACACCCCAAAAACCGCCCCAGAAACACCCCAAAAACCGCCCCAGAGACCCCCGGCACCACCCAGAGACCCCCCCCAAAAAAACGCCCCAGAGACCCCCGGGACCACCCAGAGACCCCCCAAAAACCGCCCCAGAGACCCCCCAAAAACCGCCCCAGAGACCCCCGGCACCACCCAGAGACCCCCCCCCAAAAACCGCCCCAGAGACCCCCGGCACCACCCAGAGACCCCCCAAAAACCGCCCCAGAGACCCCCGGGACCACCCAGAGACCCCCCAAAAACCGCCCCAGAGACCCCCAGGAACCCCCCGGGACCCCCGGGACCCCCCGTCGCGGCTCTGCTGGCTGGCGAACGAGGTTGACTCGAGGGGTCCCTGCCTTTGGGACCCTCGGGGGGCACCCCAAAATTCCGGACACCCCCAGGAGACCCCTCCAGGCCCCCCCCCCCCCAACCCCCCACCCCCACCCCGGCTCTTTGACGGACACGGGGGGGGCGGGGCGGGAATCAAAGC